>NW_023494801.1:33459803-33592303 GCF_904425465.1 Colossoma macropomum | reverse complement strand
CTGGGAGGAGTTGTGTTTGTACTGGCAGGGGCTTTGATTGTACTGGGAGAATTTTCGGTTGTACTGGGAGGGTTTTTGCACTGGGAAGGGTTTCGGTTGTACTGGGAGTTATTTTGGTTGTAATGGGAGGGGTTTCATTTGCACTGGGCAGGGTTTTGGTTATACTTGGAGGTGTTTTGGTTGTACTGGGAGGCGTTACGGTGTGCTGGGAGGAATTTTGGTTGTCGAATGTGTCTTGAAGAGACAGTGGTATTCACACTTCTGTAACGTGGCTCAAATGCGTCTCAGCCCACCTTCTGATTTGGTTTGATCAGATTTGTATCTGTTTTAAATGAGTCTTGGGTGCATTTATACTTGCTTTTTTATGTGACTTGGCCTCCAGATATAATCCTGATTTGAAGGTCTTTTCGAGCTCCTCCATCCTTGCTCAGCTGAGCGCTAATCTGTTTCCTATTTCTTGACTGCTGGATCCTCTGCTGTTAATAATTGATCTGAGTGGGCAAAAGCTGTCCACCATTTCCACGTCTTCTCCATCAGTCGTAAAATCTTCTTCCTATTGAGCTGAAGTCCCATCTTCGCACTCTGTTCTTTAACCTTCCTTATAAAGGCCTTCAGGTCTTCCAGATTCTCCGCTGAGCGTTGTACAATACGTATATTGAAGGCTATTGAAGATCTTTCATCGGTGCCGAATCCTCAATCATCTTCCTTTAGTCCTGCTTCTCTCTGTATATGTTCAGCCTGTAGGTTAAAGAATGGGGACAGTGGGCAGCCTTGCCAACGTGGAACCAATTTATTTGTCCGTTATAGTATTTCAATCTATACTGTACCATTTTTTTATTATTGAAGAAATTAATGAGAAGTGATTCCAAACTTTTGATCAGTAGTGTCATTTTCACACAGTGTAAATGACAGTCACGATGCTCCAATTATATAGAGAAATAAAAATCAACAAAAATGGAGGAAAATTCTTTTGGACGGTGACGATATACAGCGTACCTTTGTCCATTTACCCATCCGTATCCACTAAGTAGTGGAAGTGCTTTAGTGCTGTAGATCTGAACATCAGCTCTGTGTATCTGTGGAGGGCCTGGAGATTCTCTGCAGGTAAGGTGAGCAGATCGAGTGAGTCTCTCTCACTGTGACGGACAATACTCAGCTGAAATGAAGCCGCTCGGCCTGTATCGGACAGTGAATGGCCGCTATAGAGGCCTGAGCCTCGTGTTGACAGCAATAACGAGCCTGTTGACACACAGTGAAAACAGACCGATAAATTATTCAGCTCACCAACATCATCTGACCCTCACTGAGGACCAGAACACGGTCCTCATCATGAAAAGGTCACCCATTTAACCTTTAGATGTAACAATATCGTTGTGTCAGGTGTATCTTTAGAGTCTCTTTATTATCAAGGTATAAATACAACACACTCAGCTTCCTGAGTTCAGTGATTAAAGCTGCACTACATACAAACTGAAGTATCATGACTGAGTGAGGAGGATAAAAACACGCTAAAATATGGTGAGTGTGTTCTGCTGCAAGTCGTCCTGTAAAGACTGAAATAATCATTTAAAAGTCAGAGGTACCAGGTTGAGTTTTTCACACCACGCCATACATCTCTATGTATTAGAGTCACACGCACAACCTCAAAAAGTAGGTCCAGCTCGATGTTTAGGCCTCAAATGATCTCAAAATCAACATTATACTGCCAAAGATATGATAATAATAATTAATAATACACTCACACCCTCCTGAATTTGCTCACATAATAATAATAATAATAATAATAATAATAATAATAATAATAATGATAATAATAATAATAAATACAGTATAATGAATAAAACCATTTACATTGAAAAGCTAAATTATGCAACCCCATTTCCAAAAAAGTTGGGACGCTGTGCAAAATGTAAATAAAAACAAAATGTAATGATGTGCAAATTATTTAAATTCCTATATTTAATTGAAAATAGTACAAAGACAACAAATCAAATGTTGAAACAGAGAAATTTTGTTGTTTTTTGAAAAAATGTATGCCCATTTTGAATTTGATGCCAACAACACATTCCAAAAAAGTTGGGACGGGGGCAACAAAAGGCTGGTAAAGTTGTAATGCTAAAAATAAACACTTGGAGGTTGATTGACAACAGGTCAGTAACATGATGGGGTATAAAAGAGCATCTCAGAGAGGCGGAGTCTTTCAGACGTAAAGATGAGGAGGGGTTCACCACTCTGTGGAGAAATCTCTGTATGTGAGGGACAAGGCTAAAAAAATCAGCATTTGCTGGCTGTGATCTTTGGGCCCTCAGGCAGCACTGCATTAAAAACAGACATGATTCTGTAGTGGAAATCACTGCATGGGCTCAGAAACACTTCTGAAAAACACTGTCTGTGAACACAGTTCATCACTGCATCCACAAATGCAAGTTAAAACTCAAAAATGCAAAGAAGAAACTGTACATAAACAGGATCCAGAAACGCTGCCACCTTCTCTGGGCCCGAGCTCATTTAAAATGGACTGAGGGGAAGTGGAAAAGTGTCCTGTGGTCCAATGAATCAACACTTAAATTCTTTTAGGAAGTCATGGACACTGTGTCCTCCGGGCTAAAGACCACTCAGCTTGTTATCAGTGCACAGTTCAAAGGCCAGTATTCATGATGGTATGGGGGGGCATGGGTGACGTGCTCGTCTGTGAAGGCACCATTGATACTGAATGATATATACATGTTCTGGCAACATATGCTGCCATCCAGACGACTGTGACGCAGAACTATAAAGGGAGTTTGGAGAACTTTTTCCTCAGCTAAGAAGTTTGAGTCGGGAGATTAAGGCCTCAAGTCGAGTTAACTCAAGGAAACCTGCATAATCAGCTGCTTTACCATTTTGAGTTGAGCTTTAAAGTTAAAAACACAAAACAATAAATGAAAATAGGACGTCTGTAATCAGGATGGCTGCCGTGTCTGTTCTTAGCCGCCTACTTTAGACCATGGTTATAGATAACAGTGTGTCATGCAGGGTCAGAAACCACATAATCGTGTCTATTAGAGATACTGAACTCTTCACAGTCAATTTGAGGTCATTTTCTTGGTAAAGCAGATGTAAGCAACCACTATACCACTTGCTGGCTGAACCATTTTAATCTTTATCAGTACAGTTTATTTCTTAGCACGTTCAGGAGGGCCAACAGTAACCGGAGTGTCGCAGTTAATTATTAATTTATATAATATTAATAATAATAATAATAATAATAATAATATTAAATCGCTTCTGTTTTAGGGGCCATTCTACCAAATTCATTCAACAATATGTGGTCACACATTAAAAAAAACTATGTAAAATAATAATTAAGCATTCAAGATGACATCATGATCTGTAGTATAGTATAAAAACATGTATGTTCTGATTGGGTGAGCTGGTGGGGTTAGAGTATCTTTCTGGTGGGCCAATCAAACATTGTTAAGGGTCAAAAATGGGCAGCCAATAGTTTATAACTGCATAGGCTACTTTAATATTAGTTGAGTTATTTATTGATCATTGGCTATTTCAACCCCAAAATCATTGGGCAGTCCAATGCATTCATGGTAAATGCACATTGTGGTTTGACTTGAATGGGGCACTTGTTTTGGTCTTTTTTGGGGAGGGGGGTCAAATGACTCACCAAATTCCTCTGCACTCTTGAAGGTTTTTCATGTTCTTTAGTGAAGAGAATGGTTCTATTTAGTACCCATGAGTTGTATGCATGGTCAAATGGTTCTTCAGGTTGATGTAGAATGTATGCCATGTATCTCCATTTTTGTCGATTTTTATTTTTTTACAGAATTTTGATACACAAGCTGCCCTTTACATTGTGTGAAAATTTCAAGATGAATGGACCAATAAAAATGCTCCAAAATCACTTGGAATAAAACCACTTTACATTGACTTACATTGAAAGGTGAGAGTGTTTTTGTCCTCTCCTGTAAAGTTACTACTTTGAAGGTACTTGTTTGTCTTTGGACAGCGACTATATGGTCCAAATATATAGTGTACATAGTATATAGCACCAAAAAGGGGTTCTACTACTGTTACAATGTCAAGTTGATCACAGAGAAGAACCCATTTTGGCGTTATCCAGCAATCCGATCATTCTCTATTGATCTGAAGAACCATTTCATCATGCAAAGAACAATTTAAGCATGCAGATGGTTCTACATGGAACTCATGGTTCTAAATACAATCACTTTACTTTGAATCCAGGCCCTATTTGAGCAGCTTTCAGCTCAGTTTAAACACTGTTAGTGTTTCTAGCCCCTTTTCCTCTGTAACAGCACTTTTATCCTATTTAATTTTTTAAATGATCCTAATTAATTTTTTTAATCTGATTTTTAATTTGGTGATTTTCTCTTTTAAATCATATTTCAATCACGTGCTTCATTTCTATTCTCCTTTATTTCTGTGAAGCACTTCGAAAGACAGCAGTGTTTAAAACGTGCTATGTAAATATGCCTAAAGGAACCCTTACAGAACCATCTTTAGGCATGAAGTTTGCGTGGTGCTAATTGGTGGGGGATAAGCTTCCATTGCTTCTTAGCTACATTAGCCGTGCAGCTCCAATGCTAAAATATAAAGAAGTGAACTTCAGACACCAAACAGGTCTTAGCTGATCGACCACATTTGGCGCAACTGGGAAAACTGGTTAAATTACACTTTAGGCCAAACTATCGCTTTAACTGTAAAAGGCCCAGATGTGAGCGGAAGCTTCTGAAGCGAGATGCCCTCAGTTAGCAGCAATCAGACGTTCATTAATGAAGTGTTTTCTACAGTGTTACAGAACAGACTGAGAGCTGACGACACTCTCCGGGCCGTTTGGACGCTAACAGTGAGTTGATTATAGAAACACAGAGGGCTCTGCTAACGAAGCGTTTTCTCCCTCTGCTCGTCACACTGGGCCGCTCTGTCTGCCTGCCAGAGCAGCGACCACAACACAAGAGAGAGAGAGAAAAACAAGCGTTTAGTGAGAGCGGGGCGTAACACAGCCGGAGCCCAACACAAACACACATTCAGCAGCCCAATAAAAGTGAACAGCTCAGTAAACTGCAATTAAAGCCCCGAGCACTAATTAGGTGGAAATTACTGCTCGTTAAACAGGGGCCGTGTAAAACTGAGGAGAATGGAAACGGCTGCAGATCCTCCATATACGCACAACACTAACAGACAGGCTTGGTTTCTATGCCTTGTCAGGACATAAATATGGCCCAAATGTATTTTATATATGTGAGTATGTATATAACAATAATATATAAAGTCAGAGAAACTTCTTTTTTTTAATTTCATTCAAACCAACCATTAAGCACAAGTTCGTTCATTTTTCAGGAGATGTCTCTGAGATTAGATAAGATAATCACCATAGAGAAAAAACAGTATATAACTTGATGAATATGATCCATACACTGATGATATATACACTCATCGACTGTATATATGTGTATATATATAGATATATATAGATATATATGATATAAATGCTACATATACACTTATCAACTGGATGTGTGATATATATTGCATATACACTCATTGACTCTATATATGATATATAATATATCGACTGTATATATGATACATATGATACATACAATCATTGACTGTATATATTATTTATATATATATATATATATATATATATATATACACTCATTGACTGAATGATATATCCGATATATACTCTCATCAATCGTATACGTGACATATACGATACATACACTCATTGACTGTATGTACATTCTTTTACTGTATATATGATATAATTAATATTTACACTTTATATATATATATATATGATATATGTATACTCTTCAATTGTATATGTGATACATGATATATATACTCATCAACTCTATACATAATATATATGATATATATGCGCTCTTCAACTGTATATATGACACATGATATGTGCTCATTGACTGTATATATATTATGCATGATATATACTGTAATTTCCTGTATATATGATATTTGTGATATACACACTCATTGACCGTATGAAATTTCAACACCATGTAAACGGCTGCTGGCATGTATATATAAACCACTACTTGTATGCAATATAAATATGTCCAATATATATTATATGCATGAAAATACCTATATGTAATAATTTGTCTAGAATGTACATACACACTACACTCAACTGGTGGTCCGCTGGTGTTCAGAGGGCCTGAGGTGAAGTGGTCCCTGTTTAATTAGTTATTGATTCCAGCCCAGCACTGATTGAAGAGCCACAGCAGACCACAGACGGCTTCAGCTAAACAGATCACACAGAATATACCATTTACACAACAACAACAACCATATGGTCAGCGTATATACACTACATGCAGAGGTGGGTAGTAACCAGTTACGTTTACTCAAGTATGCATACTTAAGTAAAATATTGATGGATTTGTGCTTAATACTTCTACTCAAGTACATTATCAAGGAAACAAATCTACATTTTACTCAGTTACATATTAGGCATTTACGTTTACTTACTATATCATTTTTTGACAACATCCACACTACGTTCTGATTGATCACACCTCTGACTTTTATTTTAGACCAGACGAAACCCAAAAAGCAAAGAATTAAGCCATGTAAAGTATTTAAGTCATTTTTGACTCATTACTTTTGTACTTCTACTTAAGCTGTTTTGTGGGAAAGTACTTTTGCTTTTACCTGAGTCATTACTTGAATATGGGTTTAGACTGCTCTACCCACCACTGACTCTCTGTCCAAAGGTGTCCAGACAGCTCTTCTAATGAGCACATACAGCTACTTTAAGGTGCAGCCATTGCTTGTTTAACCTCTATATAAAAGCAGTGGAGCAGTGGCATGAGCCTAAGACAGAGGTCAGCAACTCAAATGTTAACGAGAGCCATTTTGTCCTTTCAGCAAAAATCAAACCACCTTGAGAGCCACAACATTTTATATCTATTTTACCATCTTGGCTTTGAATATGTCTCAGTCTCTGATGTCCTAGTATATGATAAAATGTGTAATATAAATGAAAACACAGACTTACTCTGCTCTGCTTTAAGCTTTAGCTCAGCCATAGTCACTTTTCTCACATCTCCAGCAGGAAACTTTTCCACAAAAGTTAAACAGTTTCTTGTAAAATGTCTCCCAGCGTTCAATTTTTACTTGGCTGAAGTCGCTTCTCATTCTCCAGCTTCTAGTTTTAATTTTCCGTTCCACCTTAAATGGTGCTTGAGGCGCCATAATGTAACTGCTGCAACATTTAAGGTGGAACGGGAAAATTCAAACAAGAAGCTGGAGAATGAGAAGCTGACTTCAGGTTAAACGTATCAGGAAACCAGCTGGAGTGATTATAAACGCAAATAAGTCCATTCGTCTCCAAATTATCGATGTTCGTCTTGAATCTCTCTCTTTGACTTTTCGTTAGCTACTAGCTAGACGAGACTGTTGTCTGCGTTGCTATGGTGACCAGCAGTCTGTGCTGATCTTCAGGGTTAAAGGGTGAATTAGCAGTTCCACATTAACTCCAGCGTTTAAGATTATTTAGTGTTAAAACTACAACAAGGCAGTAAAAGAGCCGCATGTTGCCGACCTCTGGCCTAAGTAAGCATCCAGCTGTGGAGCCGTGGAACTGTGTTCTCTGGAGTGATGGAGCTCAATCCAATACCTTTGGGATGAGCTGGAGTGATCCAGAACTGACCATCCAACATCAGTTATTGACCTCACAATTGCTTTTGTGGCTGAATGCGTCTGGTGTAAAGGCCTCCCAGAAGAGTAGAGGCTGTTACTGCAGCCGTACTTCAGTGCACTGTCTTGTTTAACTGCACTATGTTTAATGTATATACTTTAATATGGAGTTTAGTCTTGTTATTTACTGTACTGTCATGTTTAGTCCTGTTCAGTCGAGCACACGATGCTGTTGTTCTGTGTTGTGTTGGTCATTCACAGTGTTTGGTCCACTGAATGCTGGCTGTGTCATGTATTGTTGCTCTGAAGCCCTGAAGGAATGTTTTTTCGATCAACTTTATATGGACGGGATGACAATAAAGCTCTTCCTGACTCTTGACTCCTGCCCCGTATTCCGATCTTGGAAAAGAAAGGAACTTCCAGACTTTCCTTCCGCACTAGGGGGAATCCCTGCAGTCAGTGTCGTCATACCCATGGAATTTGGAAGCCATGTGTCACCTTGTGTATATATATGTATACACACACACACTGAACTATCATTATGACCACCTCCTTGTTTCTACACTCATTGTCCATTTTATCAGCTCCCCTGACCATATAGTAGCACTCTGTAGTTCTACAGTTACAGACTGTAGTCCATCTGGTTCTCTGCATACTTTGATCACTGCAGTGCTGCGAATGATTCACCATCCAAATGATGCCTGCTCTGTGGTGGTCCAGTAGGGGGGGTCCTGTGGGGGTCCTGACCTGTGAAGAACAGAATGAAAGTGGGAAGACATAGTATCACAGAAACAGATGGACGACAGTCTGTAACTGTAGAACTACAAAGTGCTCCTACATGATCAGTGGAGCTGATAAGATGGACAATAAGTGTAGAAACAAGGAGGTGTTCCTAATAAAGTGCCCAGTGAGTGTACATGTATATATGTATAAACTAATTTATACTGTATATAAACTGATATGTACTGTAAAAAAACTGATATATACTGAATGTATACTGATATGTACTGTAAAAAAACTGATATATACTGAATGTATACTGATATGTACTGCAAAAAAACTGATATATACTCAATGTATACTGATATGTACTGTAAAAAAACTGATATATACTGAATGTATACTGATATGTACTGTAAAAAAACTGATATATACTAAATGTATACTGATATGTACTGTAAAAAAACTGATATATACCATATTGTTGCGGTCAGAACAAAACCTTGTTCATTTGGGTTTTGACATGTCTGTTGCCCTTTACATTGTGTGCAAATGTCATGATGAATGGACCAAAAGAAATGGCCCAGAATGACTTGGAGAAAAGTCTGGTTTCATTGACTTACATTAAATGTAAAGCAGGTTTTCTCCTTCTCCTGTAAAGTTACCATTTTGGAGATATAAGGTTTTGTTCCGACAGCAGCGATATATATACAACCTTATATACTGTTTTGTATCAGTTGTAGACTTCAAGTGGTACAATATCCTCAGACGCATTTCCATCTTTCCTCCTAATCCTATGATAGACAGCCATTCCCAGGACATAAAACCTGTGAAAATAGGTGTATCTCAGAGCGTGGTGGGTTCCAGGATGTGCTGGTCCTGCATCGGCATTGTAAGTGCTGCGTTACTGACAGATGCTAAATGATGAAGGGTCCCACTGCGAACCTGCTCATTACTTTCTCTTACCCCTCCCTTTCCATCCCGTCTCCATGGAGATGGAGTTTTCCTCTCATGTCCTCCACTTCCCTATTCCTCCACTTTGTTCTCTCCCTCTCTGACAGAGTCCTCCTGTTCCTGTATCGAGATGTGGCGTCCGCCGGTGCGTGATGGCTAGCTGCACTGGAGCTTCGAGGCTAATGTAGCCGAGTAATGGGACCACTTATTACGGCGGTACCTAAATCAGCAAACTCACCCCAAACTGTAGCCACACTTGCATCTATGAAGATGCAAAGCTAAACTCAGGCTTTAGGGCTGCTGCTGCTGTTTTAGCTATGCTGATGTACTTTAGTCCATGTTTATAGATAGCAGTGAGTCATTCAGTGCCAGAAACCACATAAGTAAGACTATTAGAGATACTGAACCCCAACGACCCGACCGGTCCGGCACCATGGCAGAGTAAACCCCAGAAAGCTGCACCTTTAAGCATGTTTGCTAGCAATAGAAGCTTATATACACCAGTTAGCACTGCGCAAACTAAAGCCTTAATTTTTTCTCCATGTTTATTGATAACAGTGAGTCATACAGTGTCAGAAACCACTGAATGAAGTCAATCAGAGAGCCACACTGGGGTAAGATAGATAAGGCATAATGCTAATTGGTCTACATTAGCTGACATTACTTGTTAGCAACATTAGCCTTATGGATTTAGTGCTAAGCTAAAGAAGCACCAAACTTGCTTTGGCCCATCAAGAACATTTTAAGTATGGGGGATTTTTGTTTACCAAACTATCGCTATCATCTACACTCTTAAAAATGATGGTTCTTCAAGGGTTCCTAATAAAGAAAATGATTCTATATAGAATCATGAACACTTAAAGAACCCTTGATTCATGATCCATGATTGAAGGTTCTTTGCATGGTGAAATGGTTCATCAGGTTGATAGAGACCGAAAAGGGTTCTTCGCTTATTGCGCTGTCAAGCTTGCAACAATTGAAGAACCATTTTTGGTCATATATTGAACAGTTCTCAAAAAGATTCTATGTAGAACCATATACAGCATATTCTCCATTAGTCTGAAGAACCTTTCACAATGCAAAGAACTTGTTAATCACGCAAGGGGTTCTTTGAGTGCTCATGGTTCTATATAGGACCATTTTCTTTACTGAAGAACCTCTGAAAAACCTTCTTTTTAAGACTGTGCAGTACTGTGGTAAAGTAATGGTGAAAAGCTACAGAGAAAATGTGACTCCTAACAACCACCTGGAAGACCTGGTAGACACCAAAACTGCCCCATCAGAAAGCCGTTCTACAATTAGAGACTGTAGTCCATCTGTTTCTCTGCACCCTGTTCTTCAGTGGTCAGGACCCCCATGGACCCCCACAGATCAGGTACTATTTGGGTGTTGGATCATTCTCAGCACTGCAGTAACACTGACGTGGTGGTGGTGTGTTGGTGTGTGTTGCGCTGGTCTGAGTGGATCAGACAGCAGTGCTGCTGGAGTTTTTAAACACCTCAGTGTCACTGCTGGACTGAGAATAGTCCACCAACCAAAAATATCCAGCCAGCGGCATCCTGTGGGCAGCGTCCTGTGACCACTGATGAAGGACTAGAGGATGACCAACACAAACTGTGCAGCAGCAGATGAGCTATCGTCTCTGACTTTACATCTACAAGGTGGACTGACAAGGTAGGAGTGTCTTATAGAGTGGACAGTGAGTGGACACAGTGTTTAAAAACTCCAGCAGCACTGCTGTGTCTGATGCACAGATCGTTGTTTTGTTAATTTGCTCTTTGATGTTCAATTAACTAAACATTTTAGTTTAAGTTTAACTGCAAAACTTGGACAGCCAGTGGGAGTTCGTTCCACCACCTGGGCTCCAGGACAGAGAAAAGCCTTGATGCTTGTCTTCCACACATATTAAAGGATGGCGGGTCAAGCTGAGCTGTACTTGAAGCCCAAAGGTCTCAAGGTACAGTTCGAGTTTTGACCGTTGCTATAAGGTAAGAAGGGACTGGTCTGTTTTTGGCTTTGTAGGCATCAGGGTTTTCATCTGACGTGTGCAGCTACAGGCAGCCAGTGAAGGGAGTGCTGCAGTGGAGTGACATGAGTGAACTTAGGAAGATTGTAGCCGTGCTGCTGCATTCTGGATGAGTGGTCAGCATAGGAAGACCAGCCAACAGAGAGTCGCAATAGTCAAGCCTTGAGATGACAAGAGACTGAACGAGCACCTGGGTGGCCTCTTGAGAGAGAAAAGGTCAAATCCTCTGGATTTTGTACTGGAGAAACCTGCATGACCGAGTCGGGTTTGCAGTAAGAGTTGAGAACTATAACTAATTACCCAGAATCACAGCGAGACTTCTTACATCCTCGGATAGAAAGACTGAGGAGTTCTCGAACGAGATGGCAGGATCATGATGAGGACCTGTAGCTGCAGGGATGAATAGCTGCTCCTTCTTGCCAGGATTGAGCTTCGTGAGCTGCCATCCATGAAGAGATGTCAGTCAGACATGCTGAGGTGTGACTGGAAGGCAGAAGGTGGAAGGGAAGCGTTACTTGGGAGTCATCAGCATAGCAGTGGTGAGAGAAGCCATGAGAGGGCATTACATCACCAAGAGAACGAGTGTAGAGTGAAAAGAGAAGAGGACCCAGAACCGAGCCTTGTGGGACTCTGGTGAAAAGCCTGCATAGAATAGATGGGAACCCTCTCTATGTTACCAGATGAGAGCCCCCCCCCTTCTATGTAGGACTCAAACCACTTTCACACAGACCCAGCGGTTCCAAGTTTGGGACGGGACGATCTTGTGGTTGACCACATCAAAGGCTACATAAAGGTCAAGAAGGCAGATTGTATTGAACGAACTAAAATTAACATTTTAAGCTAATTCTGTGTTTAGGTAACAAACGAAATGGTCAAATAGGTCAGCAAATTTAGGTTGGATCTTTTACAGTGCATTTGGGTGGGGGTGGTGGGGGGGGTGTATGATATTTGATATTTCAACAAAACTATAAATAAGGAAGAGTCACATTCTTGCACCCCTCCCTTCCTTCTCATCTCCATGGAGATTCTTCTCATGTCCTCTACTTCCTTCTTTCCTCCACCTTGTTTTCTCTCTCTCTCTCTCTCTCTCTGATAGAGTCCTCCTGTGTCCATTCTGGGACTCGGCGTCCGCTGGTGCGTGAAGGCTAGCTGTCGCTTCACATTACCGTGAGCAGGCGCTGGACGCACAGGCCGAGTGAACAGGACACACACACACACACACTCTGCACAGCCTGCATGCCGGTTGCGTCGCTCCTTACCGAGTCTATAAAAATCCAAAGTCTCAGTGTGCGCAGAGCCAGGAAAAAGCAGAACAGACGCTGCAAAAGAGACTAGAACCTGCCAAAAAAGATCCTCTCAGGAAAAAAGGGTATGAAACTATCACTGGGGTGGTACCTCTCTTGAGGGACCCTCAAGGGTCCATCTCAGTACCTTTAGTCAGGGAACATAACTGAACCGTAATCCACTGAAATGATATGTTCTAAGCTGTACTGACTCCACACACCCCGTCTCGTCTCCAGGCTTTTATTTTACTGTTCTGTTTTAAAACATTCGGATATGAAAAGGTACAAATACAAACTTTTCACCTGGAAAAACTTATTTAAGGTTCACAATCAGACCTTAAAACCACTGTTGTACCTTTGAGGGAACATTTACACTGTTTGTACCTTAATGAATGAAAAATGTACCTGAACAGAACCTTCATTTATAGCAGAGTGCACTTGTGCCAAACAGCCTCAACATGGTACATTATATGGGGGTGGTTGGCACAGTGTTGAAGAGCTATGGTTTCAAACAATAAAGCAACAAACAGAAACATTCTAAGCTTTTAATTTATACTATACCAGAATTAAAAACTTTCAACATCAGCCAAACAAACAGGGCGGCACGGTGGCGCAGTGGGTAGTGCTGTCGCCTCACAGCAAGAATGGCCTGGGTTTGATTCCCGGCCGGGTGACCAGGGTCATTTCTGTGTGGAGTTTGCCTGTTCTCCCTGTGTCTGTGTGGGTTTCCTCCCACAGTCCAAGAACATGCAGTCAGGCTGCTTGGACATGCTGAATTGTCCCTAGGTGTGAGTGTGTGTGACTGTGTATGTCTGTCTGTCTGCTCTGCGATGGACTGGCGACCTGTCCAGGGTGTATCCTGCCTTCTGCCCAATGACAGCTGGGATAGGCTCCAGCACCCCACCACGACCCAGAAGGATAAGTGGTTTAGATGATGTATGTTTTTGAACCAATGAAAATTTCTCTTTTCTTTTTTCTTTTTTTTCTTACCCAACTATTGCTATAATACATTTATTTAATTTCCAGTTAAATCAATCATTCAGTGCAAGTCATTCATTTTTCTAGAGATATTAGTGAGAAGATTAGAAATAATATGATCCACTTGCATAATGAAGTGAAAATCAGGAGTTTCTTAAACTGGAGTTCAAAAAAATGATCAGACGCTACAGAGAAAATGAGACTCCTAACAACCACCTGGAAGACCTGGTCGACCCCAAAACTGCCCCCATCAGATAAACAGCACTTCATCTTTGAGAGAGAGGAGAAAATCAAGCTGCTTCAGATCTGAAAACACCCACAGGTGTTTCTGTCCATCCTTCCACTGTGAGAAGACGACTCAGCGCTGTGGGTCTGAAAGGATGTGTAGCTGTTCAAGAAGAACCTCACTGAGAAAAGGAGACGGACACATCAAACAAAGAAGCTGAACGATGGACTGACCACCCCAGAGTCCAGACCTCAACACCACTGAATGTGTTTGATCACTTCAGAAAATGATCAACCAGCTTCTGAGACTGAACTTTGGAGGAGTGTCTGCAGATTCTGTGAGAAACTGAAAGTGAAAAGAGTGAAAGCTGGAATAAAAGTGTTTTTCTCTGTCAGATATGTTTCCTTTTTTTGTGCTTAGTGGCAGTTTTAACTGGAAATCACATGAGTGAAGGACGTCTCTGACGCTTGTGTGCTCCTATAAATATAGGTGGTCAATATGTTCGTTGGTAAAAGTCTTTGCTTGTCATCCCCCCATCCACATGCATCACGACAGAGGTGCAGACACACACACACTCACACACACATGCTCCAAACCTCAACCCACTTCTCTCTGTCTCGCACGCAATGCTCCTCACTGAGCACTTCCTGTTCCTCTTTGCCGGGCGGTATTTTGTGCCCTTGTAGTACCATCAGCACCCTCGGTGACGAGAAGTGAAACTCAGGGTCATCTCCGAACACCTCACAGCCGCACATGCATCAGTACTGCCTAAAATAAACCTGCTTTTAACCTGTCACACGCGGCGCAGACCAACCAGCCCAGACCGGCCTGCAGCTGAATAACTGAAAGAGGGAAATACAAGCTGCACTCAGTTCACCTGATTCAGACGTGGGCATCATTTCTCACATTATTACAATATATTACATCAACAGTTACTGCTACTCGAAAGACACACCTGTGTGGTATTAATGTGGAAACTGAGTCATCTGAGTCAAAGCCATTCAGTGCATCACTGTGTTATAGTGTGTATGGATGCTGGGCTGAATTGTAAGTTCAGTGGTGATCCCCCTTTAAAAGACTTTTAACTCTAGACTTAAGATCATGGCCCGAAATGAGGTTTACTGATCTAAAGACTGATTATTGAGAAAGTGCTATTAATTATTAAAAAGCCTTAGTAGCTGCTATTAATTATTAATGATCTGCTATGAATTATTCAGTATCTACTACGAGTTATTCAGTGTTCCCTATGAATTATTCAGTATCTACTATGAATAATTCAGTGTGCACAATGAATTACTCAGTATCTACTATGAATTATTCAGTATATACTATGAAATATTCAGTATCCTCTATGAATTATTCAGTATATACTATGAATTATTCAGTATCCTCTATGAATTATTCAGTATATACTATGAAATATTCAGTATCCTCTATGAATTATTCAGTATCCTCTATGAATTATTCAGTATCTACTATAAATTATTCGGTATCTACTATGAATTATTCAGTATCCTCTATGAATTATTCAGTATCTACTATGAATTATTCAGTATCTACTATGAATTATTCAGTATCCTCTATGAATTATTCAGTATATACTATGAATAATTCAGTATCCTCTATGAATTATTCAGTATATACTATGAAATATTCAGTATCCTCTATGAATTATTCAGTATCTCCTATGAAATATTCAGTATCCTGTATGAATTATTCAGTATCTACTATGAATTATTCAGTATCTACTATGAATTATTCAGTATCCTCTATGAATTATTCAGTATCTACTATGATTTATTCAGTATCCTCTATGAATTATTCAGTATCTACCATTAAACCAGTGTGTGAGCTCTGAAGTGACGAGCAAGGAGCTGAAGTGTGGACTCAAGTACAGACTCTGTGTTTAAAGGGTCAATAAATCGCATGCAATCATAATTCTGACATTTCTATGTTAGTAGCAGCCGAAATTAGAAAACACCACTAAATAATGAAAAAATAACACGAGCCCAGCAAGTTAGAGTTGAGCTGGAGTTTCCAGAGGTTCAGTTCACATGTAAACCACAGGATATTTTTGAAACTAGTTCTGAAAGTTACTTCGACACCCACACTCACACACTGTTAATCACAAAAGTATGTGAAATGACATAAAGAAGTGTGGGAACTGCATGTACAGCCAATCATTTACCTGTGAGTAAGAAATCTGAAATGAGTTTACAGAAATACGGCTGTTTATAATAGCACTAGTGTAAAAATGTAGTTTGTACGCATTCAGTGCACTTCAAAAGTGCATAAAGACACACAAACAAAGCATAAAAATGTACATTAAGTATGTAATAGGACAAAGAAAGGGCCTAAAAATGTTGTACAATGCATTGGTTGTCCAGACATACATAAACCATCAGTATTTACCCAAGAGAACAGATAATTTTACTGATGAACAAAACAACTTCTGTTCCAAATGTGCCAACTTACACTTATATCTGATATGGAGATTATATGCTGTCAACAGTTTTGCTTAAAACTCCTTAAAATTCCAGGCTTATTACATACTTAGGCTTATTATTCAGTAACTACAGGGACTTCAGTGCAAACTGGTCGAGCTATTCTTGTGTTATAGAAGTGTGTAATAAAACACTGGGCCCATCGGCCGGTCCTGGCCATTCAAAGGGTTAAAGCCAGTGAACCTAAATATACCCTGTCAAAAATGGGTACAGTATGGGTGCATTTCTCTCCCACCCACTACACTCTCAGAAAGAAAGGTACTAAACTGTCACTGGGGCAGTCCCCCTCTTGTCACCGGGGTGATTCCCTCAAGGGTCCATCTCAGTACCTTTAGTCAGGGAACATAACTGAACCATAATCCACTGAAATGATATGTTCTAAGCTGTACTGACTCCACACACCCCGTCTCGCCTCCAGGCTTTTATTTTACTGTTCTGTTTAAAACATTCGGTTATGAAAAGGTACAAATACGAACTTTTCACCTGGAAAAACATATTTAAGGTCAACAATCAGACCTTAAAACCACTGTTGGACCTTTGAGGGAACATTTACACTGTTTGTACCTTGATGGATGAAAAATGTACCTGAACAGAACCTTTATTTCTAACAGTGTATCCTAATGTCCAATTAAGGTCCAATAAAGTCCAATTCTGTACCTTACAGGTACAATACATTCACTTTTCAGAGGACAGGAGCATTTATGCTGCTTTTCATAACTTTTTGTTTTAAATAAACAAATAAAATTGGAAACATGCACTTTTAAAAAAAAGACGGTTCTTCAAGGGTTCTTTAGTGAAGACACTGGTTCTGTACAGAACCATAAACACTCAAAGAACCATTTGCATACTTAAATGGCTCTTCAGACTGATAGAAAAAGTGTTCTATGTGGTTCTATGTGGAACCACGAACACTCAAGGAAACATATGTGTGCTTAAATGTTTTTTTCTATGGTGAATGTGTTATATATGGTTCTGTGTGGAACCATGAACACACATGGAACCATTTGCACGCTTAAATGGTTCTTTGCATGGTGAAATGGCTCTTCAGATTGACAGAGGATGTGTTCTATATGGTTCTATGCGGAATCACGAACACTCAAGGGACCGTTTGCATGCTTAAAGGGTTCTTTGCTTTGATGAAGTATGTGTTGTAAACGGTTTGAAATAGAACCTTTTTGAAAAGGGTTCTATATGACAGCAAAAAGGGTTTTTATTTTACAAGCTTGACATCGTAACAATAGCAGAGCCCTTTTTTGGGCGCTAAACAGAACCATGTACAACAAATTCTCCATCAATCTGAAGAACAATTCCACCATGTAAAGAACCGCTTAATCGTGCAAATGGTTCTTTGAGTGTTCATGGTTCTATACAGAGCTAAAGTACTAAAGAACCCTTGAAGAAGCATCTTTTTTCAGAGTGAACCCGTCAGGGTGCCACCGCTGTGGTGCAATGCTGTATGTTTTCTTTCTAATCGGTTAATCTAGATCTTGTGGTTAAACAACATACATGTACAAAGTGTGTCTATGTATAACTTCACTCTGCCCTCTAACGTCTCTCCTTTACTGTAAACTGGGAGGTCACAGTTTTGGGTAAAGCTTGCATTAGCATCACTTTGACCAATCACAAGGCTGATGTGGCTTGTTTTGCCCACACAGCTTTAAAAAAACTGTTTGCTCAGCGGTCTCGGAGACACTTAGCGAGCAGAAGCTAACCACCTAGCGAAGTCTAACCACCAAGCGAAAGCTAACCAAGCACAAACACACGAACTGTCAAGCAAGTTCAGCTTTCTGTTTGCCTGTTATCAGTTTGTTCATCTGTCTGTCCATTTCCAGAATTAAAGTGAGCAAGAACCTCATTGTTTCGACCCCACGGTGCGTCCAGGGAAGCTGTGGGGTCAGTAACATCTGGCATTAGAGACTGAGCTGGTGAGGATGGATTAAAAGCTGGAGGATCAGGCCGGTAGAGCTTTTAAAGCCATTTTATTAAAACCATGTGCTAGAATACCTATTAAAATGGATAGTTCTGGTCCTAAAATCTGATGTTCGAAGCCGTGGGAAAATCCACAATGTACACACACCTATGGCACCTCAGAGCAACTGAACTCTGTATCACTGCGCTACGGCACGAAAACCCCTGTGCTGTTAATGGAATAATCTTTGACTGTAATGCTGCTCGCATGGAGCACTGAGTGCACTGATGAAGTAAGAACCTGTTTTCTGTGTTTAAACTGAGAGGCTGACAACTTATGTTCTTAACTAGAACCAGGCTGGTCAGCTAGCTAACAGGCTAAAAGAGCCAACAGCCTAAACAGCCCCATCATTAATATCACAGGCTTGAATTAAAGCACTTACAGTCTGATTAACTGTAAAACTGCAGTATAAAAGTCTAAAAATGTCTCTTGAATGTCTCACACGCTTCAAATGTCTGTGTTTCAGTCAGAAGTCGCGTCAAATCCAGACTGAATCCCAAACGGCTCTGTACTCCCTAAATAGTGTTCTAGCTATGAAAGTTTAGAAATTCTAGCCTCTACAGTCAAACAGTGCATCATGTATCGAGTGTGGATGTGTCTGAGTCCCAAATGACTGTTTCTTAGCTGTGTTTTGCTCTGTTGGGCTGCAGGATCCAGTATTTAAACTCCTACGTCAAGTCAAGTCAGCTTTATTGTCAATACTACAACGTGTACAGGACATACAGAGTATTGAAATTGCGTTACTCTCAGACTCCATGGTGTAGCTATACATTAAATAGATGGTAAACAGGAAATGTGTGAATTAAATAGACACTAAATAAACACTAAAGACTAATCGTAAAAAAATCTACACTAACTGTAGAAAAATAGAATAGAAGGGGGGGCAAAGTAGGGAGAGAGTTGAGCATCCTGACAGCCTGGTGGATGAAGCTGTCCCCCAGTCTGGGGGACGTAGTGCACTATGTAGGCAGCAGGGAGCCGTTTGAGATTCAGCCCCAGTGTGAGAAGAGGGCGCCGCTGGATTGGTGCTAAATAAGACTCATGGTGGTAATTTGGTGACCAAAAAGTACTTATAAAGCGAAGATTTTTGCATTAAACAGTGCTGTGTTATCACATGTTCATTGTAATACAACAAAAAGTTGTAAAAAATCTTGAAATGACCACAATACGCAGCGATAAGCGGCCGAATACTTGTTTATGTCGATAAATGATTATAATGACAATTATTTTCTGAAAAGTTGTGTGTTTATTATATTTTATGTTGGCCGCCGTTTTATAAAAGCAATAAGCCAATTGAGGCTGTGCGTTATTGCGATGTTATCAGAGGGAGGGGAGTTTTTTTCTAAGAACACCCTTATTGTGATAAAATCACAGTAATGCACGGCCTCTTGTGGCTTATTGCTTTAGTACCACGCTGGAAGAATCAAACTGGACGGCACCAAAGAAAAGAACGAAGCAAAACCACCAACCTTTCCCACTCTGAAACAAAAAGTACTCAGCTAACCTAAAAAAGGCTAGCTATGCTACACTTCCCTGGACAGTAATCAAAAGTACTGACCTAGGGAACTAGACAGAGTGGACTTCTACATGGTGCGAATGTATAGGCGCCCCTCTCACCTGTTTGAAACCCCAGGTGGTCCAAGTTAAACGTGTGCAGGTAAAATCCCTAAAACTACAGCACAACTAACACAAGAGATTAAAACACAAACTAAACACAGCACACATGATCAGTCTTCTCTCGTCAGCCATCTTGAAGGCCTCTTTTAAAGCATAGGCTCCTCCCCACAACTAGGCCTCAGGCCTCTGATTGGTCAGTGCTCCTTTTTACATGCCTATGCAAAGCAGGTACGCTCATGAAGGGATAGACTGGGAGAGAGAGTGAGTGAGTGGGTGAGTGAGAGAGAGAGTGAGTTGATGCTTGGATTGAGAGATGTCAATCAAGCGCGCTCATTAGGATATTAGTGCCACGCCCAGACAGTTCTCATCAGTCTGATAAGTGTTATTAAGCAGTGTTTTTTTCATATTTTGTGTTTATTTCATACAAACTGTGCCAGATGTGTAATATAGTGTAATATAACACTCAATTTCAGTATCACATATTTTTAAGGGTATTAAAATACATCTGTCATTTTTATTCAATAGAATCATCTTCCTTGTTGTATTAAAACAGCAGCAACTTTTTTCAAGTTTTGGTGAAAAAAAAATAAGTTTCAGGTCTTTAAATGCCTAATAAAAAATGTCCAATCAGGATGGTTTTCTCTGTGGTGATTATGTAGATGAAGCGAAAGCTCTCCTATTGGTTAGGACTTCAGGAGCTGGACTAAAAGCCCTACATCGCTGTTGTCAGAACAAAACCTCGTATCTCCAAAATAGAAGAAAAAACCTACTTTACTTTTAATGTAAGTCAATGGAACCACACTTTTGGGTCATTTCTTTTGGTCCATTCATCATAAAATGTACATACAATGTAAAGAGCAACAGTCATTTTCAAATTATGCCAAAAACTGAAAAATGACAAAAATGGAGATATGAGGTTTTGTTCCGACAGCAGTGATATGTTAGATTCACTACCAACATATTTATGAAGTAACAGTAATCAATCAGTCATGTTTTGATTTACAATAGGACAAATTTTGTAAGGGAAGAACATCACTCTAGGCCTTCTCTCTAGGAAGTTCTAGATATGTCACTGAGTGTGAGTACGAGTTGTGGTCTAAGCAGTTTCTGGGTAGTTGTTAGGAATGGAAAACAGCGGTGGCAGCTCTAAGCCAGGACTGCTTACTGTAACACTGATCAGTCATAACATTCTGACCACCTCCTTGTTTCTACGCTCATTGTCCATTTTATCAGCTCCACTTACTATATAGGTGCACTTTGTAGTTCTACAGTTACAGACTGTAGTCCATCTGTTTCTCTGATACTTTGTTAGCCCCCTTTTACCCTGTTCTTCCGTGGTCAGGACCCCCATGGACCCTCACAGAGCGGGTACTGTTTGGGTGGTGGGTCATTCTCAGCACTGCAGTAACACTGACGTGGTGGTGGTGTGTTAGTGTGTGTTGCGCTGGTCTGAGTGGATCAGACACAGCAGTGCTGCTGGAGTTTTTAAACACCTCAGTGTCACTGCTGGACTGAGAATAGTCCACCAACCAAAAATATCCAGCCAGCGGCATCCTGTGGGCAGCGTCCTGTGACCACTGATGAAGGACTAGAGGATGACCAACACAAACTGTGCAGCAGCAGATGAGCTATCGTCTCTGACTTGACATCTACAAGGTGGACTGACAAGGTAGGAGTGTCTTATAGAGTGGACAGTGAGTGGACACAGTGTTTAAAAACTCCAGCAGCACTGCTGCTTCTGATCCACTCGTACCAGCGCAACACACACTAACACACCACCACCATGTGCTGTCTGTAACAAGCTTGTAATGTCCATGTTAAGCCTGTAGATAGCTCAGCACTAACATAGAACCAGAATCCCATAGGTGTGCTAGCAGATATGAGCAATGTTGTAGAGGTGGGTTTATTTTTCTGATTTTTTTTTTATATCCTTTATGTATAAACTTGTTGCGGCATATTTTTATGTGTAAGCCTTTAGCTGAGGTGTGAGATGTGGGGCTGTTCAGCTGGATAAATGTGATTAACCTGGATCGTCCCACTGCAGCGCTGAATCGATCTGAACAGCAGAAGCCTGTCAACACCAGCATAATCAATACACTCCATCCATACAACACAGGCACTGGACAGTGAGTGTGTGTGAGTGCATTAGAGGTGTGGTACCCGCATACCCACATTGCATGCGGATGTGGGCCACTTCTGGCAAAGATATGGCACCGCTGGTCCATGGTGGGCACCGGCAAACTGCATATGAGCCAAACGGGGCCCACATTAAAAAGCTTATTTGGCCCACAGGTCTCAAAACAGATCAGGGCCACTTCTGGCAAAGATTATCAGTGAAGATATGAGCTACACGACAATCATTTATGTTTTAAACAGGGATTAACGGAATTGTGCACTGCAAAAAATGGCATCTTGTCAAGAATAATTATCTCAAATATAATAAATCTAATATTCCTCCTGTTGAGACTGTTGTAAGTGTAATTTAAGATTATTTAACTTATTTCTGGACATTTTTTACTTGTTTTAAGTGATTTTTAAGTAAAATTATCTCACTATATTGGCAGATAATGTTGCTTGTTTTAAGAAATGAGCTTAAAACCGGCTAAATTATTGCCAGTATATATAGTGAGATAATTTTACTGAATAAAATTACCTAAAACAAGTAAATAATATCCAGAAATAAGGTAAATAATCTTATAATAAGCGCACAACCACCTCAAAATGGGGAATATTAGATATATTGAGTAGATTTAAGATCATTTCTCTTTTTAGGTTGATCTGATGAGCCATTTTTTACAGTGTACCCTGTAAAAAGTTCAAAATGTTTTGGCACACATTACATTTTGTCTGCGATTCAAACAAATAATAATGTTGGGTTAAAATATTGAGTTTAGTCAGTCCAACACACTCTCAGTCCTGAAACACTACACATCCTGGTTTACAGTTTAATTTAGATTTAGCTTAAAATGATTTCTGACTCCTTAAAATTTTGTCTTCATCAAAACACAACATGAAACAGTAAATTAGTGCAGCAATAAAACTTTTCTGATATTCAATGAACTTCAGTTTTTAAGTCAGCCTTTTTTCCTTTCGTTATTCTGCTTCACTCTAAGACTGAAGTTTATTGTCAATAGAGAGACAAGGGTCTTTGCCTGGACCCAAACAGTTTTCTCTAATAGGTCAAAAGGGCAGCGCAATGGCTCCACTGTAGGGACTCTGTTTTAGAGAAAAACAGATTTATTACATTATCAACCTGATGAAGATTAAGCAGTGATCAATAATCACCATATTTAGATTCACGCTTTGCTAAATCTGCTATTGCTCACAGATGTTAGGATATTATGACAGAAGCTTTTAAAAAATCTGGTTCTTTAAGGGTTCTTTAGTAAAGGTAATGATTCTATTTACACTCATGAGTTCCGGATAGAACCATATGCTTAAATCGTTGTTTGCATAGTAAAATAGTTCTTATCATTGATGGAGAATGTATCCCGTTCCACATAGAATCCCCTTTAAAATTGGTTCCACGTAGCACAAAATGTCATGATGTCAAGGTTGTAACAACAGAAGAGCACCTTCCGGTGCTACACAGAACCATCCTCAAAAAGGCTACACATAGAACCAGACACAACACATTCTCCAGTACTACATTCTACTGTACTACACTGAGCTGGACCGAGTCCCGGGTCTTTACATGCCCAGTAAAAGCCCCTGGTTGGGCAGGCAGTGACCCTCCTATAGCAGCACAAACCTTGAGTAAAGCAATGGCAGTGAAATTGCATGGAACTGCCAGGGGAGACGGGGGAACCCACTCAGAGAGAGTGACTCCCGGCCACAGATGGCCGTAGCATCACCAGGGATCGAGCTGGCGACCTCCTGATGACAGGGCCAACAGTTAAACAGTTGCGCCACTCGGGAGCCCTAGTTTTTTAAACCATACACCAAGCAGCATCTTTATTAGAACTCACAGAATAATTCATAGTAGATACTGAATAATTCATAGTAGATACTGAATAATTCATAGTAGACACTGAATAATTCATAGTAGATACTGAATAATTCATAGGAAATACTAAATAATTCATAGTAGATACTGAATAATTCTTAGGAAATACTAAATAATTCATAGGAAATACTGAATAATTCATAGTAGATACTGAATAATTCTTAGGAAATACTAAATAATTCATAGGAAATACTAAATAATTCATAGTAGATACTGAATAATTCATAGGAAATACTAAATAATTCATAGTAGATACTGAATAATTCATAGTAGATACTGAATAATTCATAGTAGACACTGAATAATTCATAGTAGATGAATCATCAATGACGATTCACTCATTGCTGTTGGAGTTTTGATTTCTGCTGCTACGATGATGAAGTTATTCTCGTGGCTGTATCTATTTTGAATGCTGTCACAGTTTAAAGGTTTAAAGTAGAACCTTTGTAGCCAAGACACAGAATAACCAGGAGGATAAAGCTGCAGCTTTAAAGTGCTCAATGAATCATTTAAAGTAGGTACTGAATAGTTTGCTGTGGTTTTGCTGTTATTGAATCATTCACAGTGGTTACTGAATCATTCATAGTAGCTATCGAACACAAGAAGAAGCCAAATGTTTTTCAGACTCTCTCTCACATTTTCTTACTCTCTCTCCCCCTCTCTCTCTTTCTCTTACACTCCTTCTCCCCCCCCCCTCTCTCTCTCTCTCTCTCTCTTTCTCTCACCACACACACACACACACACACACACACACACACACACACATCACACTCTCTCTCAGGTATGCAGATGAAAGGACAGTGTGTGAGGATGTGAGGGTTTTGGGGCGGAGCTGCTGTAAAACTCTGACCCCACAGCCATAAATCTGTCACAGAGTGCAGGAAATACTAGAGAGAGTGAGAGAGAGAGAGAGAGAGAGAGAGAGAGAGAGAGAGAGAGAGAGAGAGTAAGAGAATGTGAGAGGGGGAAAGAGAGAGACACACTAAATTCTTTTGAATTAGGAAGCAAAACTGATATTCCAGTTGTGGTTCTGCTTGCATTGGAAATGCCCGAGTAGCCGTCGCTGTTGCAGCATTACGCTAACTTGCATTTTTCATCATTACTCATAAATAAGCATCACTATGAGTTACGACACTAAACACCTCCCTCATATTTCATTTTCGTTTATGCTACACTCTCAGTACTTGTGTGGTTTCATGCACCACAAAGAGTCATAATTCATTTTTACAAATTTATTTTCCAACCTCTCTTCACTGCACTGCTTCTTCAGGGCTGAAATATGTAAACGAGCTCGGTTCTGATTGGCTGCCCTGTATTACACCTCATTTAGAAAGCAGTCTGAGATTGAACACCACTGTTAACTTCAGAATGGACAGGGGAGTGAACCGTGTGCTTTAACTCTATGGAACCGAGCGTCCAGATCTTCAGTGGATCCGGGAGCTCGTGATGGCTGCCAGAGGAGTTGCAGCGTGAAACCTATCAGCATGGAGAATCAGGGCTTCTTCAGGGAAGATGGTTCTTCAAGGGGTCTACATAGAACCATAAGCACTCAAAGAACCCTTTGCTTGATTCTGGTTCTTTGCATGGTGAAATGGTTCTTTAGATTGATAGAAAATGTGTCGGATATGGTTCCACATAGAACCTATTTGAAAATGGGTTTGATGTAGCATCAAAAAGCATTCTTCTGTTGAGACAAGAGAGATTGTAACAATAGTAGAACCCGTTTTGGGTCTATATAGAACAATAAACAACCATTCTCCATCATTCTAAAGAACAATTCCACCATGCAAAGAACCAATTAGGCATGCAAACGGTTCTTTGAGTGTTCATGGTTGTGTATAGAACCACTGTCTTTACTAAAGAACTCTTGAAACGGTTCTTCAGATTGATAGAGAATGTGTTTCATATGGTTCTGCATAGAACCTTTTTGAAAATGGTTTTATGTAGTATCAAAAAGAGTTCTTCTGTTGAGACAAGAGACACTGTAACAATAGTAGAACCCGTTTTGGGTCTATATAGAACAATAAACAACCATTCTCCATCAATCTGAAGAACAATTTCACCATGCAGAGAACCATTTAAAATACAAACAGTTCTTTGAGTGTTCGTGGTTCTATAAAACAATTGTCTTTACTAAAGAACCCTTGAAATGGTTCTTCAGATTGATAGAGGATGTGTTGTATATGGTTCTGTATAGAACCTTTTTGAAAATGGTCTTATGTAGCATCAAAAAGGGTTCTTCTGTTGAGACAAGAGACACTGTAACAATAGTAGAACCCGTTTTGGGTCTATATAGAACAATAAACAACCATTCTCTATCGTTCTAAAGAACAATTCCACCATGCAAAGAACCGATTAGGCATGCAAACGGTTCTTTGAGTGTTCATGGTTGTGTATAGAACCACTGTCTTTACTAAAGAACTCTTGAAACGGTTCTTCAGATTGATAGAAAATGTGTCGGATATGGTTCCACATAGAACCTATTTGAAAATGGGTTTGATAGTAGAACCATTCTCCATCAATCTGAAGAACAATTTCACCATGCAGAGAACCATTTAAGCATACAAACAGTTCCTTGAGTGTTCAGGGTTCTATGTAGAACCACTGTCTTTACTAAAGAACCCTTGAAGAACCATCTTCTTGAAGGGTGTACAGAGGACACACTTATATACATTGTGATGCACAATTACTGCTTAACATATTGGTGGAAAATATAAAACATGCAGATTTTGTGTGCAAATTTTATATTTTATGTTTCAGGTTTTTCCAATTTCAGCAAATAAATAGAAATTGTGCATTAAAATTATCAGAAAGATGTCAAATTTCAGTGTTTGCTCTGTAGAGAATGTGTTCACTAATCAACTAATCAGCTGATTTGGGCCTTTTAACGTCTGTTAATGTAACATGGTGTAATTCTGGATCATTTTTATTGGACCACTCATCATTAAATGTTTGCACAATGGAAAAGAAAAGAAATAAACAAATAAACAGACCTGATAAAATTGGATTTAGGCGTTTTTGAATTGACAGCGCTGAATGAAAACGCTATGATCTGGCGGAGTGAAGGCCTCAGAGCTGGACACACAGACGGAACCGAAGAGAGAAGAAAAACAGTGAAAGCGAGTGAACCAACCAGGCAAAGGCAAAGCAGGGCCACCACATGAGTGCACAGGAAGCAGAGCATGCTGGTACAGGAAGTGGCAGAGATGGTGGCGTCTGTGGAGGTTTTGCTCTCGGATCAGTGTGTCAAGGCTCAAGGTCACGAGAAGTGCCCTCGTTCTTCAACGGCGGGGGGGTTACATGCGTCTGTGAACCTCTCTGATCTCTGCACTGCAGTTTCCATTCACTGTTCACTTCAGACACTCTCAGCGTCACAAACGAGTGACTGACAGAGGAAGAAACAAGCGCTCTTAACTTAACGTAGCCGCGCGCTAAAGTACGGAGCCCCGCCGGTGATTTACTGTACAAATAAAATTAACATGTGGCCACCACTTAGTAAGGCATGGAAATGAGATTCTAATGCATGGCCACAAAATATTAAGGCGTGGGAATAAGATCCTAATGTGTAGCCATGACTTAGTAACGCATGGAAATGAGATTCTAATGCATGGCCACAAATTAGTAAGGCGTGGGAATGAGATCTTAATGCATAGCCATAACTTAGTAAGACATGGGAGAGAGATTCTAATGTGTGGCCACAAAATAGTAAGGCATGAGAATGAGATCCTAATGCGCAGCCACAACCTAGTAAGGTGTGGGAATGAGATCCTAATGTGTGGCCACAAATTAGTAAGGCGTGGGAATGAGGTCCTAATGTGTGGCCATGACTTAGTAAGGCATGGGAATGAGATCCTAATGTGTGGCCACGACTTAGTAAGGTGTTGGAATGAGTTACTAATGCATGGCCACGACTTAGTAAGGCGTGGGAATAAGATCCTAATGCGTGGCCACAAAATATTAAGGCATGGGAATAAGATCCTAATGCGTGGCCATGACTTTGTAAGGTGTGAGAATGAGATCCTAATGCATGGCCACGACTTTGTAAGGTGTGAGAATGAGATCCTAATGTGTGGCCATGACTTAGTAAGGTGTAGGAATGAGTTACTAATGCATGGCCACGACTTAGTAAGGCTTGGGAATGAGGTCCTAATGCGTGGCCATGACTTAGTAAGGCATGGGAATGAGATCCTAATGCATGGCCGGGACTTCGTAAGGGGTGAGAATAAGATCATATTTCACCATTAAGTGTGTCTCTGTAGAGGAATTGTTCACTTATTTTCACTGAGAGAATCAACACAACATGTAAATCTGACCAGGGGCATCTAAACTTTTGCATAGGTCGGTTTAATGTAATTTTGGACCTTTTCTTTGGTCTGTTAAACATGCAATGATCAATGATGCAAAATAATAAATACAAACTTCACAAATAAAAAAAATACACCAATAAAAGGCATATATATTTGTATCACTGTTGTCAAAACAAAACCCTGTATATCCGCTTTACAGGAGAAGGAAAAACATACTTTATTTTGAATGTAAGTCAATGGAACCAGACATTTTTTCAAGCAATTTTGGGTCATTTGTGTTGGTCCATTCATCATGAAATTCATACACAATGTATAGGACAATGGGTGCTCCTAAATTATGGGAAAAACTGAAAACATATATATATATATATATATATATACCAGGCCACCCCTGGTCCACAAATTCCATGTTATTTTTGTTTTTCTAAGTTATCTTAGTTTTCTAAATGGCAAAATATGGCATTTTTATGTAAACTCTTAGTGTGCAATTTCTATTTATGTGCTGAATTTAACATATTGGAAAAAAAAGATTAAATATAAAAGGTGCCATAACATTTGCACAGTCTACATTTTATGTTATAGATATTATTTTTTCCCCAATGTTTAATTGAGCAAATGAACAGTAATTGTGCATTAAAATGTGCAGAAGTGTCTCTGTAGAGCCCTAATTTATTATCAGTTAGAGAATCAGCACAGATGTTCAAACGTTTGCACACGACTGTCACGATTTTTGGAGAATCAGCAAACTTGGGAGGATGAAGGTGCGAAAGAGGAAAAGGTAAACATTTTCTGAACCAACAAAAGACCCCCCCAAAAAAAAAAAGCTGTCAAACTGACTGTGAGGTGTTTTGAAATTGGAGTGGTG
The DNA here is from genome assembly GCF_904425465.1 of Colossoma macropomum. NCBI lineage: Eukaryota > Metazoa > Chordata > Actinopteri > Characiformes > Serrasalmidae > Colossoma > Colossoma macropomum. Next base: position 33,563,165 of record NW_023494801.1, on the reverse strand, counting down.
CTCGATTGGGCCCGAGATAAAGTTCGACAGGAAGTGAGAGGGTTGAAGCTGGGAACAAAAGGGCGAGCGAGTGAGGGCAGGCGCAAGCCGCGGTGAGACGAGACGGCGGTGGCTGATTTCTCACACATCTCGCTTCCTCCCGCACTGGCCTGGCTTCGCACGCAAGCCTCAGTCAGCAACAGCTCAGCGAGCTCCGCCCCCTGGCACTGAAGAACAAGGAACAGGAACCGGGTAGTCCATCAGACACTCACACACACAGCTAAAGCCATAGTTCAGCAAAAACATCCATCTTACACCATTTCCCCCCTGCAGGGCCCACATCCTACATTTCTCTCTTATTTAATTCTTTCCCTCGAGGACCATTTAAAACGTCTGTGCGGTTTTATGGACGAAAAACAGTCATAATTCATTTCTACATCACTGTTTTCAAACCTCTCCTTATCTCTATGAGTAAACAGGCTGTTTTCGTTACTGGGCCTCTAAGACTGACATGTGTGACGTCTGTTCTGATTGGCTGCTGTGCCTCATTCAGAAAGAACTGAAACGCTCCTTAGAACTTCAGTGTGAGTGGGCGGGGCTAAACTGCTCTAGACTTCATTAGAAAGCAGACAGATTTCCGACTTGACAAAAAATGTAAGAGGTCCTCTGAAATAGTTAAATATGTAATTTGCTGTGCGCTCTTCCAATACAGGATGGACCCACAGGTGCGGTGTTTGGTAACACGGTGTGGAGTGGGGATGGTGTTTGGTCATTCAGAAATAGGGTGGGGACGATGTTGAGTAATGCAGAGATAGGGAGAGGATGGTGTTGGGTAATGTGGGGATGAAGAGAGAACTGTGTTGGGTAATGTGGGAATGGGGTGGGGACAGTGGTGATGTGGGGATGAAGAGAGGACAGTGCTGGGTAATGTGGAAGTGGGATGGGCATGGTGTTTGGTAATGTGGGGATGGGGAGAGGACAGTGTTGGGTAATGTGGGGATGGGGAGAGGATGGTTTTGGGTAATGTGGGGGAGGGGTGGAGACAGTGTTGAGTAATGTGGAAGTTGGATGGGGATGGTGTTTGTTAATGTTGAGCATGGAGTGGGGATGGTGTTTGGTAATGTGGGGATGGGGAGCAGACAGTGTTGGGTAATGTGGGGAAGGGGAGAGGATTTCGTTGGGTAATGTGGGAATAAGGAGGGGACGGTGTTAGGTAATGTGGGGATGGTTTTGGGTAATTTGGGAATGGGGTGGGGATGGTGTTTGGTAATGTGGGGATGGTGTTGTGTAATGTTGAGCATGGAGTGGGGATGGTGTTGGGTAATGTGGGGATGGGGAAATGATGGTGTTAGGAATTGCCGGGATAGGGAGATGACATATTGAGTAATGCAAGGATGGGGACAGTGTTTGGTGATATGGGGATGGTGGGAGGATGATGTTTGGTTATTGTGAGGACAGGAAGAGGACGATGTTGGGGATGGGAAAAGGATGGTGTTTGGTAATGCGAGAGTGGGGTGGGGACAGTGTTTGGTAATGTCAGGATGGGGGAGAGGATTTCGTTGGGTAATGTGGGGATGAGGAGGGGACGGTGTTAGGTAATGTGGGGATAGTTGTGTCCAGTTTTGTTCTGACAGCAAAACTTTATTTGTGTAGTAAATGCAGTAAAATGCAGTAAAATGCAGTAAAATGACTGAAGTGCAGATATTTGGGTGCAGTAAAGTGTCACCGAAGCATTCTGTTCTTCCAGAGTAGAATAAAAGCATCATCACATATCGATGTGAAATATCAGTCGTCTGTCCACCTGTCTGACTCTGATATCACTGAGCATTTCCAGTTAGCATGACGCTAATTAGTGCACAAGCTTCATTAACACTGTAGCTCCAGTGCTAAAACTAAGGACGCAAACTTCAGACAGCTGTGTTGGCTGATCGACTCTGCCTCGTATAAGAGAGGAAACTGGATGAAACAGATTTTATTTTCACTGAACTATCGCTTTAATGTGCAGCTGTGCTCTGAGGGTCTCTCAGGTCTCCTGGTGGTGACCTTCGTTATATGTAGCTCTACATTCTCAGAGTTTCCCTCTTTTCCTGCCGTGTTGTTTGTCCGTGTTGTTCCTCCAGCGGCGCTGAGACGTTCTCGAGCTGCCGGTTGTTCCTCTCAGTGTTTTTCCCCCAAACGCTGAAGGAGAGGAAGCGTGTCATGAATATGTAAACGCTGCGTGCCCACCGTGTCTTCTGCAGAGTCCTCTTCAGTGTGCGCCCGCAGCTCCCTCCACTCTTCTGTCTGTTTGTCTTCTGCTTCCACCCACCATCCGCTTTCTACATACAGACCCCCGAGGCCGCGAGGGAGGAATGTGAGCTAAATGACAAAACGCAAGCACCTCTCTCTCTCTCTCTCTCTCTCTCTCTCTCTCTCTCTCTCTGCCAGCCAAAACTACCTCCTCGTTTCTACGCTCATTGTCCATTTTATCATCTCCACTGACCAAATAGTTTCACTCTGTAGTTCTACAGTTACAGACTGTAGTCCATCTGTTTCTCTGCATACTTTCTTACCCTGTTCTTCAGTGGTCAGGACCCCCACAGGACCCCCACAGAGCAGGTACTATGTGGGTGGTGGATCATTCTCAGCACTCCAGTAACACTGACGTGGTGGTGGTGTGTTAGTGTGTGTTGCGCTGGTACGAGTGGATCAGACACAGCAGTGCTGCTGGAGTTTTTAAACACGCTCCTACCTTGTCAGTCCGCCTTGTAGATGTAAAGTCAGAGACGACAGCTCATCTGCTGCTGCACAGTTTGTGTCGGTCATCCTCTAGTCCTTCATCAGTGGTCACAGGACGCTGCCCACAGGACGCTGTTGGCTGTTGTTTCCATTCTTTTCAGGAGCCTCACTTTCAGTTCCTCAAAGAATCCGCAGACACACCTCCAAAGTTCAGTCTTAGAAGCTGGTTGATCATTTTCTGAAGTGATCAAACACATTCAGTGGTGTTGAGGTCTGGACTCTGGGGTGGTCAGTCCATCGTTCAGCTTCTTTGTTTGATGTGTCCGTCTCCTTTTCTCAGTGAGGTTCTTCTTGAACAGCTACACATCCTTTCAGACCCACAGCGCTGAGTCGTCTTCTCACAGTGGAAGGATGGACAGAAACACCTGTGGATGTTTTCAGATCTGGAGCAGCTTGATTTTCTCCTCTCTCTCAGAGATGAAAGCTTTCAGTGCTGTTTATCTGATGGGGGCAGTTTTGGCGTCCATCAGCTCTTCCAGGTGGTTGTTAGGAGCCACCTTGTCCTTCCTTGCACAAGTGGATTATCTTATATCTAATCTCCTCAGAAACATCGACTAAAGGATCAGTAACTTGTACTTGATGACCTTTTTGACTGGGTATTAAATAAGTGAAGGGTGGTCTCTGTTTGTAGGACAGTACTGTATAGATATATAGTATATACACAAACACACATCTCTCTCTCTTTCTCTCTCTCTCTCTGTCCAGTTGTACTCCAGGACTCAGGGGACGGCTGTAGGTCAGGCTTTTTGGTGAGCTGTCAGACTAACAGATCCCTCCAAAGCCCCCCAGCGGGAAACACTAAAAGCAAAGTTTTTACTCAGCTGTTCGGTCTAAAGCGAGTCCTGCTCAGCAGTGCAGGCCGAGTGGGGGGCTTTACATGGTCCTAACTGTGGCTGTGATGACCGCCAGTTCTGAAGGGCGTTTGGAAGGTCAGTCTGACATTGTTCCTCCTCAAGCTCTTGGTTTGTCGAGCGTCTCTGTGCGTCTATTTCTGTGTTTCATCTACAGCACCTCAACAATTTCAAAGGAACTGAAAGAGGAAGTCATGGCACAGTTATGCTGGTGTGGGAGCTCAGCTGGATGAATAGAGGAGTCAGGAATCCCTCACACATAAAACAACAGTGCCCCCTGCCGGCGGGACGCTGCACTGCACGCTGTCTTTCATACAGCTTAGAAAAATGACAGGAATGTTTTCAGGCCCAACAGCACCTCCGCAGGCTGCAGCAGGAACTGGAGACAATTCAGTTGGTAATTCATTCTGTCTCTCTCTCTCTCTCTCTCTCTCCCTCTCTCTCTCTCTCTCTCTCTCTCTCTCCTCTCTCTCTCTCTCTCTCTCTCTCTCTCTCTCTCTCAATTTCAATTTCATGAATTGCAACTAACAACTGTCGCCAAAGTGATAAAAGAAATGCTTAATATTAAAAGGGGCGACAATATTAATAATAATAATAATAATAATAATAATAATAATAATAATAATAATAATAATCTCTCTCTCTCTTTCTTTCTCTCTTTGTCTGTCTCTCTCTTGCTCTGTTTTCTCATCTTTTTTCTTATTCTTTCTTTTCTTTCTCTTTCTTGCTCTTCTAATTCTTTTTCTGTTCTCTCTTTCTCTTCTTGTTTCTCTTCTCTCTCTCTTTTCTGTCTTTCTCTATCTCTCCTTCTCCTCTATTTCTGTTTTCTCTCTTTTCTGTCTTTCTCTGTCTCTCCTTCTCCTCTATCTCTCTTACTCTCTCTTTTCCCTCCCTCTATCTTTCTCCTCTTTCTCTCTCTTTTTCTCCTCTCTCTCTCTTTCCTCTCTCACTCCTCCCTCCCTCCCTTCCATCTCTCTCTCTCTGTCTCTCTCTTTCTCTCTCTCTCTGTCTTTCTCTCCCCTCTCTCTCTCTCTCAAATTCAAATAACTTTATTGGCATGAATTGTATTTAACAATTGCAATTAGTAGAATGTGGAGATAATGTTTCTACACTCATTGTCCATTTTATCAGCTCCACTTGCACTTTGTAGTTCTACAGTTACAGACTGTAGTTCATCTGTTTCTCTGCATACTTTGTTCTTCAGTGGTCAGGACCCCCATGGACCCTCACAGATCAGGTACTATTTGGGTGGTGGATCATTCTCAGCACTGCAGTAACACTGATGTGGTGGTGGTGTGTTAGTGTGTGTTGTGCTGGTCTGAGTGGATCAGACACAGCAGTGCTGCTGGAGTTTTTAAACACTGTGTCCACTCACTGTCCACTCTATTAGACACTCCTACCTTGTCAGTCCACCTTGTAGATGTAAAGTCAGAGACGATAGCTCATCTGCTGCTGCACAGTGTGTGTTGGTCATCCTCTAGTCCTTCATCAGTGGTCACAAGACGCTGCCCACAGGACGCTGTTGGCTGGATATTTTTGGTTGGTGGACTATTCTCAGTCCAGCAGCGACACTGAGGTGTTTAAAAACTCCAGCAGCACTGGGTCTGATCCACTCAGACCAGCACAACACACACTAACACACCACCACCACATCAGTGTTACTGCAGTGCTGAGAATGATCCACCACCCAAATTGTAACTGCTCTGTGAGGGTCCATGGGGGTCCTGACCACTGAAGAACAAAGTATGCAGAGAAACAGATGGACTACAGTCTGTAACTGTAGAACTACAAAGTGCACCTATATAGTAAGTGGAGCTGATAAAATGGACAATGAGTGTAGAAACAAGGAGGTGGTCCTAATGTTATGCCTGATTGGTGTATATATATAATGTAAAATTATACATGTATATGTATGTATATATATACACACACACTCTCCGCAGTTTTTAATGAGAAACAGAATCACAGTCAGCCAGTGGTCTCAAATTCCGTATGTGTGTTATATGTAATATCAGAGCGGTGAAATCTGCTCCTCTCAGTTCCAGTTTTTGGTGTTAGATATGAAAACCTCTGTGGTCTTTATGAAGAGGAACTTTATAACACAATAAAAATATACACCACAAATTTCACAACTTTGGAATCACATGTAATATCACAAACTTTATTTCACATTAACTTCCATGCTGTAGACTCAAATATCATGAACTAGATATCAAAACATTTTGTTAAATGTTTTATTAAACACTTGAAGTTTTTCAGAAACAAGAAGAAGATCATATACAGTAATTATACATCTATAGTGTTTTTTCACTGAGATTTACACTGAAAATATGAGGCATTCTGGATATTAACTTTATTATAATTTCATTTTAAATATCCATTTTCTACCTATAATTCTGGAACTTCGCTTCAATTATAATCCTATTCTGGATATTAATTTTTTTAGAACATCTTTTTGGATATGTTTTTTATTATGAATTTATTCTAGCTGTTAATTTTATTATAATTTCATCCGGCATATTCATTTTATTATAACCTAATTCTGAATATACATTTTATTGTATTTTTAGTGGGGAAAATTGATTTCATTCTTGAAATTAACTTCATAATAATTTAATTATGGATATTCATTTTACTGTATATTTTTTTGATCATATATTTATTGTAACTCTTCTCTGGACATTGATATTGTTATAAATTCTTTCAGGATTTACATTTAATTGTAATTTCATTGTGAATATTTTATTTTCATTTCATTCTAATTGTTGATTTTATTACAACTTTATTCTGAATATTATAATATAGATATTATATATAGATATTATTTTGATATGAACTTGAACTTAATTCTGCCTATTATTTTATAATATCTTAATTTTGATCTTAATTATAAGTTCATTCTGGTTAATAATTTTTATTATAATTTCATTCAGAATTTGATTTTATTATAACTTCATTCTGAATATTATTTTATTATCACTTCATTCTGGATATTATTTTATTATCATTTTATCTGAATATTATTTTATTATCACTTCATTCTGGATATTATTTTATTATCATTTCATCTGAATATTATTTATTATCACTTCATTCTGGATATTATTTTATTATCATTTCATCTGAATATTATTTTATTATCACTTCATTCTGGATATTATTTTATTATAATTTCATCTGAATATTATTTTATTATCACTTCATTCTGGATATTATTTTATTATAATTTCATCTGAATATTAATTTAATTATCGCTTCATTCTGGATATTATTTTATTATCATTTCATCTGAATATTATTTTATTATCACTTCTTTCTGAATATTATTTTATTATAACTTCATTCTGAATATTATTTTATTATCACTTCATTCTGAATATTATTTTATTATCACTTCATTCTGAATATTATTTTACTATAACTTGATTCTGTTTATTGTTTTATCATAACTTCTTTCTGCATATTAATTTCATTATAACTTGATTCTGATTATTAATGTGACCGAGATCAGTGAAATGCTATGTGGTGTTGTGACTGCAGTCTGTGACTCACGGCTGTGTCAGTGTCAGTAAGTCAGTGAAGTGTGCGGTAAAGCAGGTCATGGTTATAAATATCAGGTAACTGAATCAGAGCTGAGGGTCGTGCTGAGAGCCGAGTGCTGGGATGTTTGGGGAGCTTTAGCAGTGACGGTGTCTGTTCTGGGCTTAGACGCGTTCCTGGGGGATTAACTCAGGGGGTAAATCCTCAAACTGCTCCGGGGGGAACGCTGAGTGAGGGAGGAAACAGCAGCCTGAATGCAGCTCAGACTAAACACTGCTTCACTTCGGATCATGACGTCAAGACGTTTACAGGGAGAATCAGCACTTTCAAAATAAAGACACTGACTTCTTTACAAATCAGGGGCCTTTGACTGTTTAGTCTGGAGAAACTGTGTCATTTAGAGAGAAAACTTTGACCAAAACTTCACAACTCTTACTACAAAACTCAGCGTTTCAGATGTAATCAGAGAGATTCAGAGTGGTTTGGTGTGAAATGGTTCAGAGTTCTTTACAGTGGTGGTGATAGGAACCAGGGGTCGCCATGACTACAACACAAATATAGACATTTTATTTACTATCCAGAACCACCAGTGAACCAACACGGGTCTTCTGAGCTTATATGGGATGTTGATGATGGGAAAATAATGGTAAATCTGAAATAATAAGTTTAGGCACTATTTTGCCTGACAACACCCTGCATGTATCCCTCCACCATGAATGGATTTTAGGGCCAAAATCTTCTCAAAACTATCATAAAGCAGTGTCTCAGTCATCAGGCAGTGAATTCATAACCATTTCATGTATAACTGTCTGTGAGGGAGCTTTTAGAGGTGGACGTCTGGTTCCTATCACCACAACTGTGAACAAATCTGACTCGGTAAGTTTCTCTAGAACAGAGCGTTTCACACCAAACCACTACCTGTTTACATCTGAACCAATTAATTATGCAGATTTTGGTGGAATTCAGGCCATAAATGTCAAAGTTTAGTGAAAAGTGAGAAATAAAAACAGCTCTACTATGATGGTCATTTCTGCTAGCACCCCAGAGGGATTCTAGTAATTTAGCAGCTCCAGGCTAACATCGATTCACATGAATATCATTTGGCTGTTGAACAATTTTTGTCTCTTTTCTATTAAACACAGATACTTGAAACGTGTAAAACACAATCCATATGTTTTATATGAAGCTTGGGACAGACATTAACATATATTTGAGAATATATTTGATATATTAGAGCTTGAACAAAAAAATACTAATAATAATCATCTGTTTCTGTACCAACCGCGACCCAGAAGGATAAGCGGTTTAGATGATGGATGGATGGATGGATGGATGGATGTTTCTGTACCAACGATCATTATATCAGTTTTTTCATGACTTAATTGTAGAAAATTCTGCGAGAAATATCTGACACACAATTGGTCAGTCTGTCTACAGAGACTTGATCATCAGAAGGAATGGAAATGTATAACTGGGTGTGGTCAGCATAGCTATGAAAATGTATATTTCCTAGTGACACCATCCTACAGGTCGCACGTACAAAGAGAACAGCAAAGGCCCTAAGACTGAACCTTGGGGGACTCCACAAGAAATGTTGAATCTTTTTAATTAATGATTTCCAATTGAAACCATGAACTGCCTATTACCTTAATATGATATAAACCATTCGAAAACTGTGCCCGAGAGGCCGACCCAGCATTCAAAACATTGGATTAAAATCTTGTGGTCAACAGTGTCAAAAGCTGCACTTAGATCTAATAAAACCAGAATAGAAGGATTTTGTGCATCAGCGCTGAGCCTGAGGTCATTCAATGCAAACCAATGCTGCACTGTTAAAAATGAGAAGTCAGCTCAACTCATACATGGCTTTTCTCGAGTTGACTCAACTTCTTGATTGAGTCAGAAAGTCTCCCAGCTACTGGGTCAGGGGTCTACAGGCCCCCAAATTAAAGTTTAATGGCGTTTTCTTGGGCACTCACCGAATTCAACATTTGAAAAGATTCTTTTTATGGATATATAAATATACAGATGACAGCACATCTTATTGTGAGGACAAATACATTATATCAAGTCATGTATTTTCATTTTTAGGCCATTTTAAGTACCACATTTAATTATATACACCATATATGTGTAAATATTGCTGTCTATATTGAAGTGGTTTATAAACATATTGATTTATAGGTGTCAGTCTATTTCTACTCACTGCTGTTATTATCATCACGTTCAAATCTTATGAATATAATGTTCCCAAATGTGTATATTGCAAAATGCAAAACATCCAATTTTTACCATATACATTATATAGATATGTCAGTATATTTGAATATATTTTAATAAACTTCCCTTTAAATCTATATAAGATATTTATATTTGTATCCTGTTATAGGAAATGACATCATAAGAGTTGAAGCTAGTCAGCAAAGCACTTAGGTAAGACAGCCTCATCAAAAAGATGGAGGGTGTGGAGGGTCCCAGCACACTGGGGTTAAAATTATCACAGTGATCTCACTCAGAGCAGCATCAACAAGGGGCCAAAGGTCAACGCTAACTGTCTGTCTGCGCTGTGGGGCCAATGAGGACGGCGAGAATGAAAGAAGAGGCACCAGAACATAAATTTAAACATGATACGGCCATAAGCTTCTTTTAGTACGCTGACCGTCTTGGGCATGCGTGTTCATTTCGCTGCGCTGACATCAGTGGTGCAAAAGAGGAACAGTAGGAGGTTCCAGGCTCTGGTTGAAGGTGTATATAAAGCGGGAAGTTGTCTGATGTGGTCAAAGCGCTCCTGAGGGAGAGAAGCAAAGCCGCAAACAGAGAAGCTCCAGAAGCTCCAGAAGCAAAGTCTCAAACACAGAAGCTCAAAAAGCTCCAGAAGCAAAGATCCACAAGCTTGCGCTCTAGAGGCTCCAGAAGCTCCAGAAGCTCCAGAAGCTCCAGAAGCAAGGCCTCAAACACAGAAGCTCCAGAAGCAGAAATCCAGAAGCTTGTGCTCCAGAGGCTCCAGAAGCTCCAGAAGCAAGGCCTCATACACAGAAACTCTAGAAGCTACAGAAGCAAAGCTTCAAGCACAGAAGCTCCAGGAACTTGCTTGGAAGTCCTTGACGAGGAGCAGAGAAAAAAGCCTGGAAGATGGCCCAGTCCATAATCGAGAGCCTCTTTGGAGAGGACCCTTTCTTTGAGCCCACTTACCTGCTCTGGCCCAGACGCAGCGTGCCGCTAGCTAGCTTCAGAGAGCACTTCCTGCGCCGCAGAGCCCAGCTGATGGAGGACTTCCAGGCAGATATGCGAGACGGCCTCTTCGGAGAGCTGACCGACAGGCTCCACAGAGATCTCTTTGAGGCCCTGGAAGGCCTGGGTTCACCCTCCACTTCCAGAATCAGCGCAAACCAGGCCCAGGACAGAACCCTAGCCTGGACTCTGGACACTCAGGGCTTCTCCCCAGAAGAAATCACAGTAACCGTGTGTGGACGAAAGCTGGAGGTGATGGCTGCAAAGATGAACACGCAAACAGACTCGTCTTCAGACGCAAAGCCAGCTGGATTTGTCCAAAGCGTGGATCTGCCTGACCACATTGACCCCACCGCGCTGAGCTGTACTCAGGCTGAAGACGGCCTCCTGCGCATCGAATCCGAAACCAAGCAAGAGCCTCCAGAGGAGAGAACCGTCCCCATCCGCTTCAGGACGTCTCTGGACTTCCCCCTGACCAGAGACAACACAGAGAAAGCGGAGGACAGCTCGGAGAAATCCTCCTAAAGCATGAACTGACTGCCTAACTCACGATGCACTGCTGCTTTTGTTGATCCAATGAGGTTTTACGTTTTGTAGATGAATGATTTTATTAATAAATGTTGATGCTGATCATTTATCGATGCAGCTTAATCATTTGTTCAGAATGCAAGCTGTTATTGAAGCAACACAAACAGCACAGGGTGGACAGGTCAGAGAAATCCACCCAAAATCCACCTAATCCTGCCTTCTAGTGCTGGTTGGATGGTCTTAATTCCCATTTGTGCAGTCATGATGTAGTCAAAGTTATTCATATTAGGCCAACTCCAATATAAAATGTGTGCATAACTAAATGGAAAAGATGTAAACAGTCAGAGTGGTAAGTCGTCCAGAGTGGTTTGGTGTGAAATGGTTTGTTGCTGGGACTCTCAGAGGTTTTTTCACACCTGAAAGTCTGGACCAAGGTCCAAACTAAGGTTTGTGTTTGTGTTATATTGTATAATTTGATCTGGTTGGTTTTGGTTTTGCACTGTAATTTATGGAGCGCACTAAAGAACTTTGACACCTGCGTCCTGTCGTCATCACCAACGTGGACTGCATCTCCCTGTACTGGACACTGATTGGCTTGTAGAGGAACATCTGACATGTGTTTGACATGTGGTCAGTTCGGTGGGCAGTCTTTTCTATTTGAATGGAAAAAATGTTAACTTTTGTCTTCTTTGTTGGACCAAATTATGATTAAATATTTCATCTCCTCTCCCCGTGTGCTTCTGTGGCTCATGTCACTTTTCATTTTTCTGGTTCTTCTTAGTTTTCTGTTGTTAAATTGGTGACAATATCCTGCCTCAACTTCCTATAATCAATCCAAAAGTCCAAACTATCCAAAATATGTTTTCACGCCGCAAATGAACCAAATCACGGTTCAGTTTGATCCAGACTGAGACCACCAGACCATGGTCTGAGGCCCCTTTCACACCTGCTGTTTTGGTTCGGACCAAACTGAAAAGTCTGAAGGTCCAGGCCAAACAAGGTAGGCGTTGAGAAAGCACACTCAGAGTTCTTTACAGTGGTGGTGATAGGAACCAGGGGTCGCCATGACTACAACACAGATATAGACATTTTATTTACCATCCAAAACCACCAGTGAACCTACACGAGTCTTCTCCATTTATATGGAATGTTGATAATGGAAAATGGAAAATAGTGGAAAATCTGAAAAAGGGGTTTTCTTTGGGGACTAAGACGCCCTGTGTGCACCTCTCCACCATGAACGACTCTTAAAAATACATTTCAGGCCAAAATAATCTCTTAAAACTGTCATAAAACAAGATGTCAGGCAGCAAATTCATAACAATTTGATGCAATAACCATTTACTATCCAGAACCACCAGTGAACCCACACGAGTCTTCTGAGTTTATATGGAATGTTGATGATAGAAAATAATGGAAAATCTGAAATATTAAGTTTAGGCACTATTTTGCCTGACAACTCTCTGCATGTATCCCTCCACCATGAATGGATTCTTCTCAAAACGATCATAAAACAGTGTCTCAGTCATCAGGCAGTGAATTCATAACCATTTCATGTAGTAACTTTTTGTGAGGGAGCTTTTAGAGGTGGACGTCTGGTTCCTATCACCACCACTGTGAACAGTTCTGACTCTGTAAGTCTCTCTAGAACAGAGCATTTTACACCAAACCACTCTGAATGACTTGTTTACTTCTTAACCATTTCATTTTTTTTAACCAAATTTTGGTGGAATTCAGGCCATAAATGTCAAAATGTAGTGAAAACTGAGGAATAAAGCACCTCTACTATAATGCTAATTTCTGCTAGCACCCCTATAGGGATTCTAGTAATATAGCAGCTCCCATCTAATATCGATTCACATGAATATCATTTGGCTGTTGAACATTTTTTGGTTTGTTCTCTATTAAATTGATAACAGTCAAAAAACGTTGATGATGGTAAAATAGTGGAAAATCCGAAAACAGGGGTTTTCTTTGGGGACTAAGACGCCCTGTGTGCACCTGTCCACCATGAACGACTCTTAAAAATACATATCAGGCCAAAATAATCTCTTAAAACTGTCATAAAACAAGCCATCAGGCAGTGAATTCATAAGCATTTGATGTAGAAACTGTCTGTGAGGGAGCTTTTAGAGGTGGATGTCTGGTTCCTATCACCACCACTGTGAACAGTTCTGACTCAGTAAGTTTCTCTAGAACAGAGCATTTTACACTAAACCACTCTGAATGACTCTGTTTACATCTGAACCATTTAATTATTCAGAAAATTTTAAAGAATTGTTTGAATTCTCTTTAAAGTAACCCAAAACCTACACCTAACTCTGGTTCTAATGCTAAGAATATAGGGAATCAGTTGGGTTTCAACACATAGCCTGTTGGCGGTTTGAGTACATTAGATCATCTGCAGAAGAAAATACACTTAATATGGGATCCAAATCTCCAGCCACAGAGGAACATGACTACACACTACTTATTACTGCACTGAGCTCATTGTGTTGGGAAACATGTCGAAGCAAGTGACTCTTACTGTAAACGGATCCTTCCAACACTGTCGTTTTCTTTCTGGTGAAGTCTTTTCTCTGAGGGCGGCTGCTGAGTTTCAGATGGGTTCGGTTTGAACGGTTTCTTTGCAGAATTTCTGCAGATTTGCAGCCGAAATGTCTTTGTAAACGTCTGAGATTATGATCCATCAGTGAACACAAGCTGAGTCCACCGTCAGTCTGACTCAGTGCTAAAAGGGTTTTTGGTATTGAACTCCTGTTCGTAAGCCATTTCAAACACACTTATAGCTCTTTGTAACTGGGTAATAATGTTTATAAGCATACTCATAACCTTTTATAAGCTTTTTTTTTAATTAGAGCAAAAATGATCAACTCATAAATATAATACATTTCTGATAATGTAATAAGGTATTATAAATGGTTGGTCTGAAAATTCAATAAACACCCAATAGTGTAATAACATATTATAAGTGGTCACTCTGAAAATGCAATAAACCCAATGGTAATAACAATAAAGTGGTCACTCTGAAAATGCAATAAACACCCAATGGTGTAATAACATATTATAAGTGGTCACTCTGAAAATGCAATAAACACCCAATAATGTAATAAAGTATTATAAATGTTCACTCTGAAAATGTAATAGACACCCAATAGTGTAATAAAGTATTATAAGTGGTCACTCTGAAAATGTAATAGACACCCAATAGTGTAATAAAGTATTATAAGTGGTCACTCTGAAAATGCAATAAACACCCAATAATGTAATAAAGTATTATAAATGTTCACTCTGAAAATATAATAGACACCCAATAGTGTAATAAAGTATTATAAATGGTCACTCTGAAAATGCAATAAACACCCAATGGTGTAATAACATATTATAAGTGGTCACTCTGAAAATGCAATAAACACCCAATAGTGTAATAATATATTATAAGTGGTTGACCTAAAAAGGTAATAAACACCCAATAATGTAATAAAGTATTATAAATGGTCACTCTGAAAATATAATAAACACCCAATAATGTAATAAAGTATTATAAATGTTCACTCTGAAAATATAATAAACACCCAATAATGTAATAAAGTATTATAAATGTTCACTCTGAAAATGTAATAGACACCCAACAATGCAGTAAGATATTCTTACGTTATCAGTGAAGACACTGTATCGCTTTATTGAGAGAGTTATAACATTATTGTTTTTACTACATTTTGAGTGAGTTATGTGCAATTTTTATTACATCATTGGGAAATAATTACAATATTGAGTTCTACAGTGGTTAAACGGTGTCCAAATACTTTTGGGGTCACAGTGTTTTACATTCATGTGGAAATGATGTACCCATAGGAATCCAGTACATCCAGCACTTTTACTCAGTGCAGAAACACAAGGACACTCTGGAGCAGAGAAGACTGGTCAGTTCCTCTCCACTGACAGATGATGGCGCTGCAGACATGTGACTGAGACAGACCCTCAAACGGCTCTCACACACTGTGCTGGACTCAAACTGACCACAAACGTTCTCTGTTAAACTATCAGCCTCTCTGAGTAGCTTCATATTCCAGCTTTGTACAGGATTGTTTACTGTACTTTTCACATTTGATAAACATTTTTATTATTAAATTTCTTTTTAAATATTTTCTACATACCTTTTATACAATAGAATACACACTTAGCAAAAAGGGTTCTACATAGCAGCAGAAATGGTTCTATGACTTGTAACAACAGTGGAACCCTTTGTGGTGCTTGGTTCATACATTAAAAACCAGCATCTCCATCATGTAAAAGAACCATTTAACCCTGCAAAGAACCATTAAAGAACTCAAATGGTCCTGTTAGTTGTGATGATTCTATATTTAATCATTGCCTTTACTAAAGAACCCTTAAAGAACCCAGTTTTAGGGGTGTGGAAAAAATGGTTCTATATAATAGTAAAAAAGGTTCTTTTACAACAGTGAAACTCTTTTTGGTGCTAAATACAACCTTCTTTCGAAAAGGTTCACCTATAGGTGGTTCTTCATCATGGAAAAAAGGAACGTTTTCCCATACAAAGACCCATTTAAGCTTTGAGATGGTTCTTTGAGGTTCTGTGAATGGTTCTATATGTAACCATTGCCTTTACTAAACAATGCTTGAAGAAACCCATTTTATTAAAAGTGTAGCAAAAGGGTTCTATTAATATATTTAGTCATTGTCTTTACTAAAGAACCCTTAAAGAGTCCGGTTTTAAGAGTGTAGAGAAAATGGTTCTATATAGTAGTAAAAAAGGTTCTATAACAACAGTGAAACCCTTTTTGGTGCTAAATACAGCCTTCTTCATATATAACCTTAACATTTTACCATACAAAGGTTCTTTGAATGGTTCTATATGTAACCATTGCCTTTACTTAATAATGCTCGGAGAACCCAACTTATCAAAAGTGGAGCTAAACGGGTTTTATTAAGTAGCAATAGCAAAGGTTCTATGTTTTTAATAATGTTGAAACCATTTTTGGTGCTAATACAATCATTTTAAATGGTTCCCCATCATGGAGAAGAACCATTTAACCAGGCAAAGAATAATTTTAGCATTCAAATGGCTCTTTGAGGTGCAATGGTCCTATAGAAACATTGGTCTTACCATAGAACCCTTAAAGAGTGTAGCAGAAAAGGTTCTATGGTTTGCAACAATAGTGGAAGCATTTTTGGTGTTATATACGGTCATTTTTACAAGGTTTAAATACAATAATACATCAATGAGATGGAGGAACCATGCAAGGAACCATTTAAGCATATAAAAAAAAAGTTCTTTGAGGTGGGATGATTCTATTTTAACCATTGCCTTTAACAAAGAACCATTGAAGAACCTGATATTTTAAGGTTGTAGCAAAATATATTCTATAGAGTTGCAAAAAAAGGTTCTACTTGGAACAGTATTGAAACCCTTTTTGGTGCTAAAAACAACCTTTTTTTTAAAGAATGTTTATATACAACAGGTTCTCCATCATGGAGAACAACAACTGAACCGTGCAAAGAATATTTAGGCATTCAAACGGCTCCTATATAACCATTATCTGTACTCAAGAACCAAAAATTGACAAACATTTAACCATGCAAGGAACCTTATATGCATTAAATGGTTCCTTGAGGTGGCACGGTCCCGTATATAACCAGTGCCCTTACTAAAGAACCCTCGAGGAACCTCTATGCATTGTTAAAAGGATTTCTTCATGATGGACAACCAATGAAAATAGTATAAATCACCAAGAAGGGTTCCAACATTATTAAAAGCCATAGAACCTATGACTATGAAGGTTCTGATTTAAGCATTTAAATGATTATTTAAGTTGTCACGATTCTATATATGATGTTGCCTTTATTAAAAAAACCCTTGAAGAACCCAATTTTTAAGAGTGTGGCAAAAAGGGTGTGTAGTATCAAAAAGGTTCTATGAAGGTTCCATGATTTAAGCGTAGATATGATTTGGTGTCTTGATTCTATATGAATGTTGCCTTTATTAGAACCCAGTTTTTAGAGGTGCGGCAAAAAAATTGTTTGCAGTATCAAAAGGTTCTATGAAGGGTCTGATTTGAGCATTCTAATGATTTAATGTTGCCTTTATCAAAGAACCCTTGAAGAACCCATTTTTTTTTCCTGCAAACAATTTTTAAAAGCTGAATATACAACAGGTTCTCCATCATTGAGAAGAACCATTTAACCCTACAAAGAACGTATGGCACATTCATATGGTTCCTTGAGGAGACATGGCCCCATATATAACAATTGCCTTCATTAAAGAACTCTTGAAGAACCTCTTTTTTAAGAATGTAGCAAAAAAGTTGTATGTAGTATCAAAAAGGTTCTATGATTGATGTGATCAGTTTATCGATGAGTAAAAAGCTCTTGTGGTGGAGTTTAATCATCTGATCAAACGCCGTCCTGCTGAATCGCTTCTCTTTGTTATTCATTCGCTCCTGTTCTCTTCATTTGAACCCGTCAGCACAGACGGAGACTTTCATGTGAGTTTTTCTGCACCCCGTATGGCAGAGATCAACAGCCTGAGAGCCGAACCGGCCACTATAGTAGAAACGGCGAGCTTGTTAAAAAGAAAAAAAGGGTGAAAACAGGTATTGTCAGGCTGGACAGCAGGGGAATTACACTCCGGAGGACGGAGAGATGAAAAGCCTCAAATGCTGCCATTACAGACCATCCCCTAGAGGGGCTAAATTAGAGCCAGTAAAGGTTTCTCTGACATTTCGGGCCTGAGGGACACCGTTTGTTTTGGCTGCCGCGCAGGTACAAAAACACAGCAGCGGTTAATATTTGATGTGGGCGACCTCAGGCAACGCGGCTGCACGGGGGGAGAAGCGCAAACGGCTCGGCTAATTTAAATGTCATTGAAGCGGGAATTCTCAGACCGACGCGGAGCTTTTCTGTGAACGTGTACAGAGACCGGGCGAATAGAGGAAAAGCCTGCAGGGTCACTTCCACTTCTGACACTTACGATCACTCAGAACTGACCGCCACTCTTAGCACAATTTCAGAGAGATTACAAAATGACACAAGATGGTCAAAAGCCTGACAAATGTCACGTTGAACACTGGGTACAAATCAGCTAATGGCCCAGGGTTTCTCATCTACGCTGAGGAGAAAACCCCCCCAACGTGACAGTTCATTGATTTTAGATAATTAAAGCTTTCTCTGAATTCTTTTATGTCAGACACGGGCGTCTCAGCGAACAGCAGTGGACCAAATATGATGTTGTGTCAAGGTTAAAGCCTTTTTTATTGAATTTGCAAAGCTGTATTTTATACACAGCCAAGTAAAATCAAAAAAGTTTGGGGATGCACAGCTTTTCAAACTATTTTTAATACAAATTATCATGTTTTCTGTGTTGGTTTACGACTTGCCTCGCATTTGATGGCCTTGTTGTGAGCTCAGCACTCAAACTTTTCAGGTGTTTCAGCAACGTTTGGGCCAAAAGGGTTTCAATATGTGCTTTTAAAGCTAATTTTTCAAGATTTCGGTATAATTCAATCAATGAGTGTGTTTACATGCACTCAATGATCTGATCATAATCAGATTTCTGCAGTTACCTGATTATTCAAGTGGTCATATAAACACCATACTCCGATCTAGAAATCTGATTAAGAGGCTGGATTTTAGCTCAGTAATCAGATTTCTTAGTGTAAACTCTTACTCTGATTTCTTTCGCTTTTCTCAGTCTGCGCATGTGTGAAAAACAGACGGCGGTATTAAAATATTCTTCATCTTCTAAATGATGTATGTTCATATTTTCAGGTAAAGTGGTGTTTAAAAAACAAAGCCGCTCATGAATTTTGAGTTTTACGTTATGTTTATGTCAGGCTGGTTGTAAAGCAGAAATCTGATTACTGTCTGACTCATGTGGACCTGGAGTTTCCCCATCATCTGATTACTCAAGTGCATGAAAACATGTTGATCAGATTGACAAAATCTGATTCTCTGCAGTTATCGGACTATTAAGTGCATGTAAATGCACTGAGTGAGATGTAAGCAAAGCTATTTACATACATTTACATGCACACAAGTGCTCGAACTCACACTAGCTGATCCGTATCGTGCCCAAGCATGTTTGATCTCCAAAGTCCAGTTTGTTTGACTAGTGTGATCGCTCCTTACCGTGCCGAAGAGATGGTCTTGGACATGGTTCAATTGGACTGTAGTGTGATCACTAACCATGCCTTAACCCCAGCATGATGTCAGTATCCACGTTTACATGCAGCCTGATAATCCGTTAATAATCCGACTAACAGCTTTGGAATAGATGTCCATGTATACATCTCATTTGGAATAGTCTAGTCCGATTGAGGCCATTCGGAATACAGTTTCTATCCGACTGAACGAGGTGGGTAATCCAGTAAATAATCCGTTAAATAGAAGAATAATATCAGTGTAAACGCCTGTATCTGATTACATTCCCTATCGGAAAGTTT
Source organism: Colossoma macropomum (assembly GCF_904425465.1). Taxonomy (NCBI): domain Eukaryota; kingdom Metazoa; phylum Chordata; class Actinopteri; order Characiformes; family Serrasalmidae; genus Colossoma; species Colossoma macropomum. The sequence goes on along the minus strand of NW_023494801.1, from coordinate 33,543,796 downwards.
AAGTCCGTTCTGATCATGTTCGTCACGTCATAGTGAAAGTTTATACCGTTCAACATGGCGGAGCAGAAACTGGTCTGCAGAGGAGACAAAGTTTATGCTGAGATCTTTAAAAGATGGCATTTACCATGTAAGTGTAAACCGAATGTGTTTTTGTTGTCCGTACGCAATTACATGAGTAGAAATGTTCTGAGTGCTGACTAGCAGGTGAGAGAATAGACAATGAAACGAAAAATGGAGGATATGCGAGGCTGGAGGTCCCCAACCCAACAGCCTTCATGCACCCCAGGCCAATGAAAGTGTCCAGGCCAAGCTTATCCACTCAGATTAATAGGGAATTGAGTAAACAAGAGCAAAATGGAAATGTGTTGATGAGCTTTTTACTCATGAAAAGTACAACTGGATCTCATCTGTCACCCCGGGGGCACATTTTAATGAACAGTGTCAGTTGAATCTTTATCCAGATATGATCCGGATACGAAAACCTGGTCATGCAAGGTGTAAACAGGCTCTTAGTGTTTGCATGTTTGCATCCAAACCTAACTTGAATAGTATGACCAATATCAGCCTGGACTACATACAACATTACAGTGGTGGTGGTAGGAACCAGGGGTCGCCATGACTACAACACAAATATAGACATTTTATTTACTATCAAAACCACCAGTGAACCTACACGAGTCTTCTGAGTTTATATGGAATGATGATGGTGAAATAGTGGAAAATCTGAACGAATAAGTTTTGGCACTATTTTGCCTCATAACACCCAGCATGTACCCCTCCACCATGAATGGATTAAGGAATAAATATGTTTTAGGCCAAAACCTTCTCAAAACTAAATTTAAAACAATGTTTCAGACATCAGGCAGTACATTCACGACCACTGCTGGGAGAGCTTTTAGAGGTGAACGTCTGGTTCCTATCAACACCATTGTGAACCATTGTGTCTCTAGAACAGAGCATTTCACACCAAACCACACTGAATGACTCTGTTTACATCTTAACCACTTAATTACGCAAAGGTTTTGAACACTCTGCGGAACTCCCCTTTATTCCCCAATGTTTCCAGAGCCTGTTCTAGATACCAAGGAAGACACACTTATTAAAAGAAGGCAAACTGTTGAGAGTCAGTCAGTAAATGCCTTCATGCTGGATCTTACATAATAAGGTAAAGTATGTAGTAACTGCACGGCTAACTTGAGTGTTTTTCTTAAGCGCTCTCGATCTTGTGATGCTGACCGCTGTCCTGGGTCACCTCAACTATCTTTGATGGCCTTGTTATCACTTTAGCGCTGCAGCTAGCTCTGTCTGCAGCAGCTGAAGAAGCAGACGGGTAATCATGTGAAGTTCCAAAGCCCACAGGTAAAACCTACAGGTAAAGTATTGATCCCTGACCGCACTCGGCCCTAGTAAGCGTCTAGTGTGTCGGCTAGCTCTTCAACTCCACTGAGAGAGTCCACTTTAATTCCCAGAATGGGCAACTTCATCTGGACTCCTCTCCCAGCCTGTGTTTGTCATCGATTCCTCAGAAAAACCCCCGTCCACTCTCCCTCTCGACGCCGCCCACCCGTTTCTCTGTGATGCCGTGAACAGCTGCTTTAACATTTTCATCTCAGCACAAACACAGTCATTACTGTCAAAGCCAACAAAGTCGGCGATGACTGAGCCGCCGCAGACCTGCTGTTAGCGCTGACAGAGCCAGAGATGTTTACTGAAGCGTTGGCGATTCAAAAGAACTCAGAAAGAGAAATTATAATCACCGAACCTGATGAAAGGCAGTTTGTTAGGGGCATCAGCAGCCACATCGTTTCAGATGTTCATGCTTATCTGACGGGACGAGACAATGCACTTTCACAGCGCTGCGGTTTTAAAGAACGCTAATCGCTAAAGCGTAGCGTCCACGCTGAAACAATGGTGGTAGAATAATGGTTGCATGTCAGTTTCTTCATTTTCAGTCACACAGTGATGAGGTTTACAGTTACTTCAATGTGTTTTCAGGCTAATTTGTGTCGAGAGGTCAAGTGAAGAAATGACGTTCTACAAATGCAGTTTTAAACTTTTTCACTTTTTAGGCTGCCTTGGCACAACTTTCACGCTTGAAACCTACATAAACTAAATCAGGAAAGTGTCCCGAAACTCATCCGCAACAGTTGCACCCATCAAACAAGTTTCATGAAACAGCCAATCAAAATACCGATAACGCTTCACACTACCTTGTGCTTCCATTCACTGGCCACTTTATTAGAAACACCTACCTTGTGCTTCCACTCACTGGCCACTTTATTAGAAACACCTACCTTGTGCTTCCACTCACTGGCCACTTTATTAGAAACACCTACCTTGTGCTTCCACTCACTGGCCACTTTATTAGAAACACCTACCTTGTGCTTCCACTCACTGGCCACTTTATTAGAAACACTTACCTTGTGCTTTCACTCACTGGCCACTTTATTAGAAACACCTACCTTGTACTTCCACTCACTGGCCACTTTATTAGAAACACCTACCTTGTGCTTCCACTCACTGGCCACTTTATTAGAAACACCTACCTTGTGCTTCCACTCACTGGCCACTTTATTAGAAACACCTACCTTGTACTTCCACTCACTGGCCACTTTATTAGAAACACATACCTTGTGCTTCCACTCACTGGCCACTTTATTAGAAACACCTACCTTGTGCTTTTGCTCACTGTTTATCAGCCCCCTGTACTCCATTCATCATTGGTCAGTCATGAAAATTGACTAATAACTGATAACGTGTCGAACTACAACATTTTGAACAACTGATTTCACCAGATCAATACAAAAGAAAACAAAAGAGAAGATAGTCTAGGCCAGGGGTCAGCGACCCAAATGTTAACAAGAGCCATTTTGTCCTTTCAGCAAAAATCAAACTGTACTAATATAGGCTAAAAATATAATATAAACAAAAACACAGACTTACTTTGCTCTGCTTTAAGCTTTAGCTAGCTATAGCCGCTTTTCTCGCATCTCCAGCAGGAAACTTTTCCTCAAAAGTAGAACAGTTTCTTGTAAAATGTCTCTCAACATTACACTTTTTACGAGACTGAAGTTGCTTCTCATTCGCCAGCTTCTTGTTTGAATTTTCCCCGTTCCACCTTAATTGGCGCCAGAATGTAACTGCTGCAACATTTAAGGTGGAACGGCAGAATTCGAACAAGAAACTGACTACAGCTTTGTGGCTTTTTTTAGTGTTTGACAGTTTCTCGTATCAGGAAACCAGCTGGAGTGATTATAAACACTAATAAGTCCATTCATCTCCAAATTATCGATGTTCATCTTAAATCTCTCTCTTTGCCTTTTCGCTACTATCTAGGTGAGACTGTTGTCTGTGTTGCTATGGTGACCAGCAGTCTGCGCTGATCTTCAGGGTTAAAGGGTGAATTAGCAGTTCTACATTAACTCCAGAGTTTAAGATCATTTATTGTTAAACTGTGTTGAACGATCAGCAGAGCTTTATTTTACTGTAAAGGAGGATTATTTTATTTTTACCTACTAATCTAATTCTGCTGTGGAGCCCTTTTCCCTGCCTACTGACGTAAAGTGGTCATATTTCCTGTCATGTTAAGCATAATTCATCATATCATATTATAATAAAAAGAAGAACTTCTTGTTATCCTCCATCAGAGTGTGATAACTTTGGCTCTGCCTTTTAAACGTCTTTTGATTTTATTACATCACTGTGCACCAGCAGGTGGGGCAAAACAACAATTAGCTGGATTAATTTCTGTAGCTTTTTTATAGCACAGAGGTTATTATGACCTGGGGTTACTTCTACTGTTGGTTTTATAGCAGGGTTTATTCCCCCACTGGGGACATTTCAACAGTTCTAGCACAGCTCGGTTTGACCCGCCTTCCCCTGTAGGAGCTTTCTCTCTAACTATTTGAAATTGGGTGAATTTTCAGATTTATTCTACAACATATAACGTTTTTCAGAGGCACCTCACAGTCTTACAGTTGCTAGGCTGTGAAGGACGTACTGAGTTTGCTACAGCGCCACCCTGAGGCAGAGCAGTGCTGCAGCTCTAGTTAGTTAAGATTAAGACAGAAGCTCACTGGTTGTGGGTGAAGCAGTAAAACAATTACAGCATAACGTTATAATACGTTTATTTTTAGATGCTCTTCCGAGTTTTGATTTTAAAATGTTCAAAGGGTCCAAGAGGTTTATCAGGAGGGCCCAGACCCCCAAGGACCCCCTGTCTTTCGCACCTTTGATTTAAAAGCATGGGATTACCATAACCTGGGGTTATTTCTATAATTCTATAGCATTTATACCACTAATAATTACATTACCCCACCTCACCCTGTGAAACCATCCCCATCCCCATAGTGCTGGTGCTAAAGATTTGCTAGGGGATTGATGAGAGATCAGTCTGAGATGTGTTGGGACACTCTGTGCTCCTCTTAGCTGAGGGTCTTGTTGAGAAACACTGTGAGAGCGTCGACTTCATTGGGAGAATGTGTCTTAATGGAGCAGCTCAGGAGCTTCACTGACAATCCTTCATCAGTGGTGGAGCGTCCCTCAGGACAGAACACTGCCTCATAGACGGAGAACACACCACTGTCCTTTCAGCAAAATGGATAAAGTGTTCCGGAGGGTCTGTAATGCTTCTCTAAACTTATAGTAGGAAACTTCTAACTTCAGTAAACTTAAAACTGCTTTTCTGAGTCACAAACAGACAAAAGATTAAGATTCTGATGCTGCAATATACACTTCCTGTCCACTTTATTGGAAACACCTACCTTGTACTTTTGCTCACTGGCCACTTTATTAGAAACACCTACCTTATACTTCCACTCACTGGCCACTTTATTAGAAACACCTACCTTGTGCTTCCGCTCACTGGCCACTTTATTAGAAACACCTACCTTATACTTCCATTCACTGGCCACTTCATTAGAAATGCCTACCTTGTGCTTCCGCTCACTGGCCACTTTATTAGAAACACCTACCTTGTGCTTTTGCTCACTGGCCACTTTATTAGAAACACCTACCTTGTGCTTTTGCTCACTGGCCACTTTATTAGAAACACCTACCTTGTGCTTTCACTCACTGGCCACTTTATTAGAAACACCTACCTTGTGCTTCCACTCACTGGCCACTTTATTAGAAACACCTACCTTGTGCTTTTGCTCACTGGCCACTTTATTAGAAACGCCTACCTTGTGCTTTTGCTCACTGGCCACTTTATTAGAAACACCTACCACAGTTACAGACTGCTCATATGTTGCTGCACAGTTTATCAGCCCCCAGTACTCTATTAATCATTGGTCAGTCGTGAAAACTGACTATATATTAAGAAAAAATCATCACAAAGTAGCCAGAAAATGAAAGACGTAATAATATACTTTATACTTAAACTACTTCATAGTACAAAACAAGATGTAGACCGTTACTAAGTAGTTGTTCATAACGATTATGATTTGTTTGATTGCTGAATTCAAAACATTAAAAATAAAAACTTAAAATATAAAATGTGTCATTACTTGTATTTTTTCCTGTATGTTAAATTCAGCAAATAAGCAGTAATTATGCATTAAATATTTGCTCTCTGTAAAGGATGTGTTAGAAAATCAACAAAAACATGGAATTTGACCAGGGGTGCTCACACTTTTGCACACAACAGTAGATATATTAGATAGATATATGAGTTATGAGTATCAAGAGAGAACTAAATAATTATTGACAGTGCTGTTAATGATTAGGATTTTAGAATGAATGATTATTGATAATAACGACAGTAATGATTAATAACTGAATGTCTTTAACCTCTTTAACTCCTTCATTCTAAAGGTGGGGGTCGTATGAGAGCTGTAACTGTCTTCTTTCCAGTCAAATAGATGGGTGATGTAATTTTAAACCCTTATAATAAAAGAAGCTGAACTCAGTTTTTTTGTCTACTGAAAGTCGACCCATTTTTCCACAAATCTGGGCTATAAACTATAAACAGATGGCGTCTCTTCAGTGATCTGCTCTGTAAAAATTATTTTTATAAAAAAATACAAAGAGCGTCTAAGATTTTTGGCTTTCAGCAGTAAATTGTAAGCATATATCAATATGTGTATGATCATAAAACACATGTTCTGTTAATTTGACGGGAGCTTTTACAAAAAAAAACACCAAAAATTTACATTTATTTCATGCAGTTACTGAATAATTTGCCTTATGATTTGGGCATGCAAATTCAGATGGAAAAACCAAAACATACCTACAAACATAAGTGGTTAAGTAAATGATCCATAATTTAAATTGGAGCCTTTATTAATGCACATGTAGCAATAATCTAATAACTCTCATTATAAAGTGTTACCAGTATAAAGTGTTTTCTTCATGTGGAAACGATGTAAACGAGATGTTTGCATCAAGTACATTCAGCGCAGTGCAGAAATGTGTCTGAGTGACTCGAGGCGGGTCTGAGTCAGTCCGGATGGCCGTATTGATTCACCCCGGCGTGTTTCTCATTTTGAAAGAGGGAAGAACATAATTGGTGCAGTCAGCCGTGCTGGAGGGCCGTGTAGGTTTGAATTGGATCATTTGGCCGCTGAGCCTTTATGAGGCTGTGTGACAGTCTGGAGCGATCGGTGTCACACAGCGTCGGCATGAAATGTGGCTCCGCGGGTCAAAAGCCCCCGGGTCTCCACGGCGACAGATATGAGCTCGTAATAAAGATGTATTCCGCTGGGAGAGAGTGTGTGTGGTGCGGAGTTGATTTGCACATTAATACCGATAACAGCAGCAGGAGGAGCTCCGGCGTCTCACAGACGCGCTGATGACACTGGATGATACTGCCTGACTTACAAAAACCCATTAACACATCACAGACTTTTGTACCTATTACATCAACAGGAAATGAACAAGCTTTAACCCTTAGAGGCCTAGATTTAGGACTATTGTTGTCATTTTGTTGCGCTATTGAAACATAATTTAATTATCAAAACACTTTTAATCCCACGGATCACAATTGTGACTGAAATGTTGTTTTGAAAGAGTTTTTTTAGTGAAATCTATAAGCTGTTTTGATTTCATAGATGAGAGCTGAACATCCTGGTGCTTTGCCCTTGTGTAATGTCCCCGCCCTTTTTAATTTGACTGATGGATACCATAGTATATCCTATAACAAGTATATCCTATTGATTTATAGCTATTACGAGCCCAAATCCTATGGCTAGTTAGGCAAAAAATTATGTCATGTTGTTGCCAATTAAAGATCTGCATTCTTATACAGAACAAATCACAGAAATAGGGGTGGACAAGTGTCCTCTCAGTCTTTGTCCATCAAAGTGGATGGATGACCCTACCCAGTGGCCAGGTGTCATATTTATGATTTAATTCCCTACACTTTTGTTATCATAGCATTAAACCCCTAAAATCCCAGGCTTTTTACCCACTGAAGCTTATTATTCAGGACCTACAGGGACTTCAATGCAAACTGGCTGAGCTATTCATAGGTTATAGAAGCGTATAATAAAACTTTAAGCTTGCAGATGGGCCGTGGGCATGTAAGGGGTTAAAATAGTTTTTCTGGAAATGCTCTTTTTAAGTTTGGTGATGTGTTCTTCCACATATTAATAGAGATATTACACATTTCCTGTCGATTTTAGAAATGCATAACAATCACTCTTTCCACCGAACTCTTAGAAAATTGGGTTTGTTTTCAGATTTACAAATGTGCTGCGGTGTATCATACAGGCATCCAGGACATAGTTACAGTTACTAGGCCAGAGGTCGGCAACCCAAATGTTAAGAAGAGCCATTTTGTCCTTTTAACAAAAATCAAACCACCTTGAAAGTCACAACATTTAGTGTCCATTTTACCATCTTGGCTGTAAACATGTCTCAGTATGTGCTGATGAACTACATACACACATCATCTAAACCACTTATCCTTCTGGGTCGCGGTGGTGTGCTGGAGCCTATCCCGCAGTCATTGGTCGGAAGGCAGGATACACCCTGGACAGGTCACCAGTCCATCGCAGGGCAGACAGACATACACACCTAGGGACAATTTAGCACGTCCAATCAGCCTGACGGCATGTCTTTGGACTGTGGGAGGAAACCGGAGTAAACCCACGCAGACACAGGGAGAACAGGCAAACTCCACACAGAAAGGACCCTGGTCACCCGGCCAGGGAATCGAACCCAGGCCCTTCTTGCTGAGAGGCGACAGCGCTACCCACTGCGCCACCGTGCCGCCCTGCTGCTGAACTAGTATAGGCTAAAAATATAAACAAAAACACAGACTTACATTACTCTGCTTTAAGCTTTAGCAAAGTATAGCTGCTTTTCACGCATCTCCGGCAGGAAACCTTTCCACGAAAGTAGAACAGTTTCTTGTAAAACGTCTCTCAACATTTAATTTTCTACGAAGCTGAAGTCGCTTCTCATTCGCCAGCTTCTTGTCCGTAACTGCTGCAACATTTAAGGTGGAACGAGAAATTCGAAGTAGAAGCTGGTGAATGAGAAACTTCAGCTTCGTGACTTTTTAGCGTTTGTCAGTTTCTCCTCGCAGATTAAACGTATCAGGAAACCAGCCGGAGTGATTATAAACCCAAATGAGTCCATTCATCTCCAAATTATCGATGTTCGTCTCTGTGTTGAACGATTAGTAGAGCTTTATTTTACTGTAAAGGAGGATTATTTTATTTTTACCTTAAAATCTAATTCTGCTGTGGAGCCGCAACACTGTTGCCGACCCCTGTACTAGGCTATGAAGGGCCAACTGGGTGAACCAGTTTGCTACAGCGCCACCCTGAGGCATAATTAGGCTTACTATTTAGCAATTACAGGTACTTCAATACAAAGTGGCTGATCTATTCTTAGGTTACAGAAGTGTGTAATAAAGCTTTGGGCTCTTTTCCTGGTTTGCTCTGTGCTAGTGAGCTTGCTGTTAACCCTTTAGTTACAGGCTAACATTAAATTGGGATTTCTTTGGCTTTTCACTGTGTTCTGTTTGCTGCCCTTTCAGCACAGCGTCCACATTCACTACTTTGACTTTTAACACTGTAACTGTTGACTTTAACGCCATTAACTTACAACAATCAGCCATAACATTATGACCACCTCCTTGTTTCTACGCTCATTGTCCATTTTATCATCTCCACTTACTATATAGGTGCACTTTGTAGTTCTACAGTTACAGACTGTAGTCCATCTGTTTCTCTGCATACTTTGTTAGCCCCCTTTTACCCTGTTCTTCAGTGGTCAGGACCCCCATGGACCCTCACAGAGCAGGTACTATTTGGGTGGTGGATCATTCTCAGCACTGCAGTAACACTGACGTGGTGGTGGTGTGTTAGTGTGTGTTGTGCTGGTGCGAGTGGATCAGACACAGCAGTGTGCACCCGCTCTCTTCATTAGAGATGACCATCAGACGCATCACTGAATCAAAAAGAACTTTCAGTAAATCAGTCAGTTGTGACATCACAGACTGACGTGACGTCAACAGTCACTTCAAACCAACATTCCGGACAATTTACAGAAGTTTTCCAATTTTCAGGAGCGAGTATGAACCCCGGGAGAGAAACGTTTCCGTCTGCTCTCAGTCAGGACTGTCCAGGTAGGCCTGTACTTTCAGTTTAGAGACAAATTAAAGTTAATATTATGTGAATGTTATAATAACTCCTGAATATGTTGTGGTAATTCATAGCAGATACTCAGTAATTAGCAACAGGAGTTGAATAATTCATAATTCACATCAGGTACTCAATCGTTTACAGTGCGGCCTAAAAATGAACTGATTTTGCCCAACAAAATAAATCTTAGTGCCAGTTTTCAGCAGCTTTTTCTCATTTACTCTCACCGGATGAGTTAAGTCAGCTCGAATGGTTTGAGGAGACTGATGGCCTTAAAAGGTTTAAGTTAAATAACTCAAATTATATGGCCATAAATAATTCACTGAACTCAATATGAACAAAACATGCGTTTATTGTTGTAGACACTTGAGTAAGTTGAGTAAATTCTACTAACTCTGTTCGTTTTGTCGATAAAATGATTGAGTATTTTGGATTTATGTTATAATTGTACTAATTCAGTACAATTAAGTGATAGTAAAGCAAACTAGAAAAGGGAAAGTTCATAAACCAACTTTAAGTTGGTTTAAAAAAAGCCAGCCAATCGTGTTAAAACGTTAAAATAGTGGAAGACGGTGGTGGTTGCCACCGTATCCAAGGTGGATGGTAATGTGTTGCTAGGTTTTACCTTAAACTGCTGCCTTAAATCCACTCCTACCTTAAATTCACTACCACCTTAAAGTCACTGCAACCTTAAATCCATTGCCACCTTTAATTCAGTGGTTCCTTAAATGCAGTAGTTCCACCTTGCATTCACTGATACCTTAAGTTCACTGCCAACTTAAATGCAGTTCCACCTTAAACTGAGTGCCACCTTAAATGCAGTTCCACCTTCATTTCACTGCCACATAAAATTTACTGATACCTAAAATCCACCGCCGCCTTAAATTCACTGTTACCTCAAATGTAGTTCCACCTTAAATTCAGTGATACCCTAAGTTCACCGCCACCCTAAATTCAGTGCTACCTTAAATGCAATTCCACCTTAAATTCAGTGCCGCCTTAATTCAGCGCTACCCTAAATGCAGTCCCACTTTAAATTCAGTTCCACCTTAAACGCTGTGCCACCTTTAATTGAGTGCTACCTTAAATGCAGTGCCACCTTAAATTCACTGCTACCTTAAATTTACTGATACCTTAAATTTGCTGTTCCCTTAAATGCAAATACACCTTTAATTCAGTGCCACCCTAAATGTTGTTCCACCTTAAATTCACTGCCACCTTAAATTTACTGATACCTTAAATTGAATGCATAAATGTAAATTAAATTCACAATGAGCGCGGATCCAGAGTCAACATAAAAGCAGTTTTTAGAGAGCAGAGTCTGTTTTCCCAGCTTCTGGATGGGAAGACCAGAGAGAGAAAGAAGCTTTGGGAGAAGCAGCACTGCTGAAAATCCCCTTGAGTAGTAGAGTCTGTTTCTGGAGCTGCAGGTGTTTAATGGGAGTGGTCCCCTAGGGGTGGGCTCCAAAAGTGGATTTAACGTTTAGCTAACTTGTTTTGAGTTGAGTAACTCTGAGCTGAACTAAGATGCAAAAAAGGCAAATCTACTGTAAATTTGCCACGTCACTCATCGGAGAACAAGCCCTATACAAGCCTGATGATACAGAAGTATGAAAAACGTTCATTGAGACCAGAAAGTTTGTTGGGCCTCGCTGGGCTCAGGTCAAATAGCAGACCTCTAACAATGCTTATCAGGACACTCACAGATGGGATGGTTTGTTTTATGTTGAAAACATTGTTTCAATGCTCTTAAAAAAGATGGTTCTTCAAGGGTAGTAAAGACAGTGGTTCTTTAGAGAGCCATGAACACTAAATTTAGTCAACATCTCTCTCTATATATATATGTCTATATAATCTAGTCAATATATATCTTGGTACTTCTTTTCTTGAGTGCCTTGTGATCCCTTTGCTGCTGTAGCACTGTGAATTTCCCTGTTGTGGGACTGATATTAACTGATGGTTGTGCACTGATTAAAAGATTATCTAGCTTGTTTATAGACATTATTTACTTGTTTTAGGTCATTTTATCAAGTAAAATTTTCTCACTTTATCAGTCAATAATTTTGCTGGTTTCAAGCAAAATCTCAAATTAGTCTTACAACAATCTCAACAGGAGAAATCTTAGATTTATTGACTACATTTAAGATCATTTTACTTGTATATGTAGCACCAAGAAGAGTTTATTTTTGTTTACGATGTCAAGCTTGCAACAATAGAAAAATCGCTTTTGGTGCTATGTAGAACCGTATACAACACGTTCTCCATCAATCTAGAGAAACTTTACACTATGCAAAGAACCCTTTAAGCATGCTGTTCTATTTAGAACCATTGTTTTCACTAAAGACTCTTGAGGAACCATCTTTTTTTGAGAGTTTGGTTTGGTTTTCAGCATTTACTCATGACTATTGCCAAAGATGGATGATGTGGAGAGAGGATGTTTGTGGATGGCCTCACTAGGGGGGCTCCTGAGTGACGCAACCGTCCAAGCGTTGGCCCTGTCATCAGGAGATCGCAAGTTTGATCCCTGGTGATGTTACAGCCACCTGTATGGCCTTACTGAGGAAACATTTCTGTTTTTTGGGGAAACGTCTTCCCATCAGTGTAGTTACACAGCTTTAGGGAAGCAAAAGTTGTTTTTCTATGACAGAGGTCAAAGAACCTTTTGTGGCACCATTATTTTAAGAGTGAAAAGGTCCAGCACAGCACTGTGATGCTCATGGATTAATAGTTAGATCATAACATTTCCTTTTGACAAATTGTTTTCTTTCCTTTTTGCAGCGTGCGGTGCCGACAGTGGTCGGTCAGTCTCTGCCACCAGCTCTCTGTGCACTTGCATCAGAGACCACACACTTATTGACCACACAGTGAGGGTCAGCAATGATACTGGATCCATCACTGCATTGCCCTGGAATACGTACTCCACGTCAAGTGGCCAGGACGAGGCAAGCACTTCAAGATCTGTGCCACAGCTGTTAGATGAGCAGGATGGTGCAACTCAGTCCACGTCCACATCATCTGTTATTTCTTCCACCGAAGGCATCTCAACATCTCCTTCCTCTACCTCATCACTTACTTCATGTGGCTGGGAAAGTAAACCCGACAGCTTGCCAGGTTCCCCACTTCCTCGTGAAGATTTGAGGACCATTGGTGACTCATTAACTTATGCAGCTGAGAAATTAGTTCAGGTGGAATCTCACCCACTGCAAGATACCAATTCTGGATCAAATCAGGAGACTGTAACGCTGAATTCCAGCCTTGCCAACAAATCATCTTGGCCTACTTTGGGGCCTGATGTCACTGGCCTTGCTTTTTCAAATTTCCTGCCTCTCCAAGAGCAGAACAAGCCTTTTAAAATGACTTTTCCTAAAGATATCCTGGTTGTTGACGTGTCATTTGAGCAAGGACTGGAGTCTGAGCTAGATTTCCCATCAACGCATTCTTGCGGACCACAGCAGGGCAGTAGTATTAATGCTGTACGTGAGAGGTCAACTGCTTCTGTCAATCCAGCAAGCAGTCCTGCAGTCTTCCAGCCACCGATGTCCGGTGGCGATGTTGCCCTCCATGTGATTATGGAGCAAGATGACCTGTGTGAATCAAGGCACACTGTGTACTCTTCCATTTCAACCAGTAACTCACTGGCATCTGCCCTTGATGGCACTAGCATTAACTTCTCAAAGCCTGTCTTTCAAGCTCCCTTGCTTCTCGAGAAGAATTTCTTGTTGACTTTCGAGGACAAAGAAGGCAAGGATGTGCTAGGTAATCAGCCAGCATTTGAGAAAGAAACAAGACCAAATATGTCTTCTCTACAGGAGGGACAGCAGGCAGAGGGAATACATGGATCAGATGTGAACATACAACATGTACCCGCTGCTCCAAATAGCTGGTCGCCCCAGGAGCATCATGAGGCTTCTAATGAGGAGGCACTTAACTCTACGTGTCTCCCAGAGGCAATTAGGAATGTTGGCAGGATTGCAACAAATGGATTTCTACAAGAATCTCTTGCTTCTTATTGTGAGCCTGAGACTGCAATGGCCATGCCACTGAGCGTAAGCCTTCAAGACGAAGAGCATGCACAGTTTCCTCAAGGTGCTAGTCAGTTTAAAGGTCAATCTCCAGGCCTTTTCGATCCTGCAGGGTCCCCCATTGAGAAGAGTATCCTGTCTTCAATCTATATGACCAATAGACCCAGTGACCAAGGATGTGAAGAGCACTTTAGGGTCAACTTCTATTGCCAAAGGGTTAACCCAGACATAATTAGCTCATGCGATCCTTTGCCAGAAGCTTTATTACTCTGTGTCTCATGAAGCCCTCACAGACTATGAAGATGAAGAACCATGTTGTGCCAATTTGCAGGCTGCTCTACAATGTAGCCCAGTCCAGTCCAGATCCAGTCCTCTACTACCTCATGAACCTTCACCCAGATATGGCCAGGACAAGGAAATTACTGATGAACCAATGACCCTTGGTGCCTCAGTGGAAGTCTTTTGTGATACTGCCAAGGTTGAGATCTCAGGAGAAGATGAACTATACGTCTTCCTTGATTTCGCCAATAATAAACTGCTCGAGAACATTAGTGTGGATGAGGTTGTCAAGACAGCTGCTTGTTCATCAAGTCAGGATGAAGACAGTCCAGAGCCTTCAACAAGTGTCCTCCTACTGTCAGAGCAAGACGAAACAGGGGGTGAGCTAATATTACCACCAATTGTTCAACCAGACAGAGAGAGCTTCTCGGTTCTTGACAATGTTCCTAGCCATGACTGCGCAAACGCCTCAGCTATGTCAGTCAAAAGACAATTAGACACTTCAGAGGAAGAAAACGAGAGTGCAGATAACACTGTTAGTTGTCCAAAGAGACAGAAACTCTCATCCAGCCTCAAGAGACGACTACACAAGAGAACGAGGGATGAAAGTGACACCGAGGCTCCTCCGAGTTCTCATGATGCCGATAGGGATGTACCTTCTAGAAAGAGGAGGAGGAAATAAAATGATCAGGACTGCTATGATGACCTTTCAGTACTGATACCTCAGTTTTCTATTGTTTCTCTTCACACCTAAATGAGAATTCCCCAATATTTCTGTAGGACACAGCTGTTGAATAAACTTATTCAGACTAGTTCGATGTGAAATGATTGACTGAAGAGAATTTACGGACTCAGATTTCTTTACAGTAGTTGTTTTATGAACCAGGGGTCGCCATGACTACAACACAAATATGGCCATTTAATGTAATATCCAAAACCACCAGTGAAACAAAAAATCACTCATACGGTTTAAAATCATCAATGAAATTGTATTTACATTATATATATATATATATCTGCAGTGTTACTGCAGTGCTGAGAATGATCCACCCCCCAAATAGTACCTGCTCTGTGAGGGTCCATAGGGGTCCTGCCCACTGAAGAAAAGGGTAAAAGGGGGCTAACAAAGTATCAGAGAAACAGATGGACTACAGTCTGTAACTGTAGAACTACAAAGTGCACCTATATAGTAAGTGGAGCTGATAAAATGGACAATGAGCGTAGTATATATATATATATATATATATATATATATATATATATATGTTAGAACTAGCATTACATCAACATACAATATAGTGTTTGGGTTTTCTAATGGAGTGAATGATCAAACATCCCTCAAATAAGAAGAATTAAAAAAGACTTACATAGATGTTTCATAACTTCTGTATAATTCAGTAGTTGAGATGTAAACATACCAGAGTGATTCAGAGTGGTTTGGTGTGAAATGGTTCAGATGTCTTTCCAGTGGTGGTGATAGGAACCAGGGGTCGCCATGACTACAACACAGATATAGACATTTTATTTACTATCAAAACCACCAGTGAACCTACACGAGCCTTCTGAGTTTATATGGAATGTTGATGATGGTAAAGTAGTGGTGAATCTATATGTTCTCTTTTGGGACTATTTTACCTTATACTGCCCTTCATGTATCCCTCCACCATGAACGCCTCTGATAAACTACATTATACTCTCAGAAGTATCTAAAAACCATGTCTCTGGTAACAAATTCACAACCATTCCCTTTAAAAACGTTGTGAAGGACTCTTCAGAGGTGGACGGCTGGCTCTGGACTGACTAGCGGCTACTTCATTTAGCACATGATTTTGATGTGGTGGACTTTTAAAAAACGGCAGTCATGTAGCAGAATGTGTTGAATTGGTTTACACACAGCAATGTGTGACTCCAGGCGAACCCTTGTCATCCAGCTAAAACAAACAGCTGTGATTAAAAATGCTGCTTCGGGACTGTTTAGGCTTCGGGCGACACATCCAGTTCAATTATGGATTAAATAATAAAGAAAGCTCCTGGTTTCAGTAAAATCCCACAGAGGGCTCTCCAGGCTTAGTGCTCCTTTATGTTATGACATAGAAATGTCACATGTGTGGAAAGTATTTTCCTGGAATATAAAACTACTATTAAGTATATTAGAGAGAAAAAATTCACTCATACAGTTTAAAAATATATCAGTTAAAATGTATTTGCATTTGATGTATTTTATTAAGAGAACTAATATTGCATGAACATACAACATGGTGTTTGGGTTTTCTAATAGAGTTAGGCACAAAATTTTACTGCACTGAATTATCAAACATCCCTCACATAAGAAGAAATTGCATAGATGCTTCAAAATTTCTGCATAATTCAGTGTGTGAGATGCAAACAGAGAGATTCAGAGTGGTTTGGTGTGAAATGGTTCAGATGTCTTTACAGTGGTGGTGATAGGAACCAGGGGTCGCCATGACTACAACACAAATATAGACATTTTATTTATCATCCAAAACCACCAGTGAACCTACACGAGTCTTCTGAGTTTATATGGAATGTTGATGATGGAAAATAGTGGAAAACCTGAAATAGTATGTTTTCTTTTGGAACTATTTTGCCTCACAATGCGCTGCATGTGTCCCTCCACTATGGATGGCTCTTAAAAAAACTACATTAAAGGCCAAAATTTTCTCTCAAAAGTAGTGAAAAACAATGTTTCAGGCAGTGTGTTCATAATCACTTCAACCTACTCTTCTGAGTTTTCATATGGAAAAATGACGGTAAAATAGTGATAAATCTGAAGAAATACGTTTCCTTTGGAGACTGTTTTGCCTCTCTGATGTGAATAGATTGAATGGATTGAACGAAACTATTGTCAGACAGTGTTTCAGACATCAGGCAGTGAATTCACAGCCATTTCATGTAGTAACTTTCCGTGAGGAGCTTTTAGAGGTGGACGTTTGGTTCCTATCACCACCACTGTGAACAGTTCTTCAATTCTAGCCTTCACTAAATGAGCTCATCTTTACAAATCAATCTGTCTATCTATGCATTTGTTTTAACTGTTTTTTTTATGGCAGTGAACAGATCAATTTGCTGAAATAAGCTTCACTGAGCAGACAGAAAGCCCCCCGAAGCTCGAGACCCTTCCAGCCTCTCTCACCTGCGGAATAAACAAAGCAATAAAAATTGACGTTCTGGGCACTCTGGGGAGATCCGTCCGGCGTCTGTTCGTGATGAGCTCCCTCGGTGTGTTCTCCACCCCCACGAGGCTACAAGCATAATGCGCACCTTAAGCTCAGGCTATTTTAGTAGCTCACAGTTACAGAGAATCCACATATAAACAAGCTCTACGCTGTCGGACAAAAGGGTGAAGTACAGGCAGTAGTGGGTGGACCAGTCTGCTGGTTAAAAATCATATCCGTTACAGTGGTTCACCACAAGAAAGCGCAGATAACGCCACGTACAAACAGTGCAAGCCATGCTAACGTTATCCCGTTCAGCTGGCTGGCAGAGTCAGAGATGTTTCAGTCACATCTGAGTTAAAAACAAAATGTAGAACTCTCAGAAAAAACAGCTTTATGTAGAACCATGAGCAGTCAAAGAAACGCTTGCATGCTTAAACGGTTCTTTATATGGTGAAAGCGTTCTTCAGATTGGTGGAGAATGTCTTTTACATGGTTCTATATAGCACCTTTTTGAAAAAGGTTCTATATAGCACCAGAAAGGATTCTGCTATTGTTTACGATGTCAAGCTTGCAACAATAGTGCTGTAGAACCACATAGAACATGTTCCCCATCAGTCTGAAGAACCATTTCACCATGCAAAGAACCCTTTAAGCATACAATTCTATTTAAAACCATTGTCTTCACTAAAGACCCTTAAGGAACCATTTTTTTTTAAGAGTGTAGTTTTGTTTTTTTAGCTTGGTTTTGATGTGGAGAGAGAATATTTGTGGATAGGTCTTTAAGAATGGCCTTACTGAGGAAACATCTCTGTTTTGGGGAAACATATATATATATATATATATATATATATATATATATATATATATATATATATATATATATATATATATATATATATATATATGTATGCAGTGATAGGAACCAGGGGTCGCCATGACTATAACACAAGTATAGACATTTTATTTACTATCCAGAACCACCAGAGAAGCTACACGAGTCTTCTGAGCTTTGTCTGCATGGAACTGCTTTAGGGAACCAAAAGTAGTGGTTCTATGGCAGTGCACGAAGAACCCTTTGTAGCACCATTCTTTAAAACCTGCTGTTGTTTACGATGTCAAGCATGTAACAATAGAAAACCCCTTTGCGGTGCTTTATAGAACGAATGCCATAGATGTGCAGCTGTGAAGAAGTAAAGAAGCCTTTATAAGAAAAGAAAATAGACAAATCAGACAAAGATGCTGCTGTTGTTCTCAGAACAATGGACTGACCGTCCCGGGGTCCAGACTCGTGTGACTTCTAAGACTGAACTTTGGAGGTGTGTCTGCAGATTTCTTAGAGAAACTGAAAGTGAGTCTCCTGAAAAGAAGAAATATATTATATACACACAGTGTATATACATATGTGTGTGTGTGTATATATACATATATATATATATATATATATATATATATATATATATATATATATATATATATATACACACCGATCAGGCATAACACCTCACCACCTCCTTGTTTTTGCACTCATTGTCCATTTTATCAGCTCCACTTATTATAAAGGTGCACTTTGTAGTTCTACAGTTACAGACTGTAGTCCATCTGTTTCTCTGCATACTTTGTTAGCCCCCCTTTACCCTGTTCTTCAGTGGTCAGGACCCCATGGACCCTCACAGAGCAGGTACTATTTGGGGGGGTGGATCATTCTCAGCACTGCAGTAACACTGCAGATGTATATATATATATATATATCAAATGTAAATACAATTTCATTGATGATTTTAAACCGTATGAGTGATTTTTTGTTTCACTGGTGGTTTTGGATAGTAAATTAAATGGCCATATTTGTGTTGTAGTCATGGCGACCCCTGGTTCATAAAACAACTACTGTAAAGAAATCTGAGTTAGTAAATTCTCTGCAGTCAATCATTTCACATCGAACTAGTCTGAATAAGTTTATTCAACAGCTGTGTCCTACAGAAATATTGGGGAATTCTCATTTAGGTGTGAAGAGAAACAATAGAAAACTGAGGTATCATCATTGCAGTCCTGTTCATTTGGACGTGGTGGTGGTGTGTTAGTGTGTGTTGTGCTGGTACGAGTGGATCAGACACAGCAGTGCTGCTGGAGTTTTTAAACACTGTGTCCACTCACTGTCCACTCTATTAGACACTCCTACCTTGTCGGTCCACCTTGTAGATGTAAAGTCAGAGACGATAGCTCATCTGCTGCTGCACAGTTTGTGTTGGTCATCCTCTAGTCCTTCATCAGTGGTCACAGGACGCTGCCCACAGGACACCTTGTAGATGTAAAGTCATAAATATATATATATATATATTTAGAATTAGCTATATTTAGCAGTCCACCTTGTAGTTTTCTGTTGAATGTGTGTTTTTCCTGACACTTATTTCCAGTGCAGTGTCAGTACATGTGTATGTTTATATTTCATATTTAATGCTACTTCGGTCACTGCATGACTTCATATGTGTATCATTTCAGAGTTTTGATGTCTTCGTTGTTATTCTCTAAAGTGGAAACCAGCAAAAATACGGAAGCCCTTTGTGAATAGGTGTGTCCCAACCTCTAACTGGTCCTGTGTGTTGGTTATATCCACAGGCTAAATAATGAGCGTATGTGTGCTGGAGTGAAGAACAGTCTCTCCATTCTTCTCATGCTCTCCTCCCTGCGAGACGAGCGAGAAGGTTGCGTGTTTTGGCTGGAGTTTAAACTCAAACCATATGAAGTCTACAGGAATAACAGCTGTGCTGAAGGCCTGCGAGCTTATGATCCATCGCTGTGGTCTGCTCTGGGTCAAATCTAGCGTTCTGCCAATTAATCTTGAATAAACAGTCAATCCTGGGACACGCCCCAGAGTGACGTCCAACCGCTCGTGAATCTGAAGCAACCGCTCCATCAGACTAATCCTGTGCCATGTTTTACACACATAGCTCTGTTGATATGTGATGAAATTCATCAATTTAAATGACCATCACTCACGATATTACTCATAGCAGCACGGACTTCTGGAGCAAACAACTACAAACATGCCCTACAGTTTACTTTGTATTACAGTTTCACAGTTCAGCCAACACCACATGTGTAATATAAATGTGTGGGGGGTGAACAGAGTGAAGACACTGAAAATGGGTTATTTTATATGTTCTTCACAGAAAATGAGCAAAGACCGAGAATCTGAGGGTGAAATAATAATAAATCACATCATTTTTGTCTTTTGGTAAACATTGAAAACGGGTCCCACAGACCTGAACACCCCACAAGGGTTAAACAAGGATGAGGCCAGAGTTGTTTTCTTTTTGAAGGTAGATCACGATGACCTGTCTACTGGGAAAAGTAGATCTCAAACCACAGAAGTACGGGCACCCCTGATCTAGTTTTTCAAAACTGTGATTTTTTAAACTGAGTATATTCACAAACTGTACATTTAGAAATTGTGAATATTTAGTCAAAATAACAATTCCATGCTGGAAAAGGCAAAAATAACAAAAAAATCCATCCACAGCCACAAAGCATGTGCGAAATAAATCCCAGAACAGAGAAATTCCTGGGCGCACCGTCTCAGGAAAAGTGTAAAAAGCCTTTATTGAAACATGGCAGTATGTTTAAAAATGTGCCGACACGTTGCGGCCTATTCAGTCCTTCATCAGGACACAGAACGACTGTTCACGGAATTGTTATTTTTGAGTTCGAGTTCGGTATCTCAGAGTTAAATAACCCTCTGGATTAGTACAAAATCCACCCAGCAGTGAGTTCTTTGCTGCTGTGACTTTGTCCTTTATGTTGATGTGATTTGTACAGCTCTGTGGAGTCGTGTGTCCCACGCTTCGGAGTTTCAGTGTTTGTTTCCACTGCTTTGTTGTGATCTGTGAGGGTTTGTGTTCTGTTG
Source organism: Colossoma macropomum (assembly GCF_904425465.1). Classification (NCBI taxonomy): domain Eukaryota; kingdom Metazoa; phylum Chordata; class Actinopteri; order Characiformes; family Serrasalmidae; genus Colossoma; species Colossoma macropomum. The sequence goes on along the minus strand of NW_023494801.1, from coordinate 33,522,822 downwards.
GAGTTTAGAACAGCAGCTACTGACTCTTGATGTGTTTTACGTTCATTCTGTCCTCAGACTGCAGCCATCAGATAAGATAATTGTTAAGTGACAGCCATTTGTTTTATCGCCGTTCTTGATAAATATCACTGTCAGTCTTTCGCTGCTAACCTTTTCTCCAGCGTATCCCAACACATCAAACGATGTGTCAGACGCGGCGTCGTCTCCAGCGTGATCGGCCATCAGCGGGAGATTGCAGCCGCTGTTAAGCAGGCCTACGCGGCAAATATCACAGGCTCTCTGTGTGATCTTACAGCGAAAATCCAGTCTGCCCGTTTTCCTCCTCACGTCAAACACAATCAACCGGCCAAGACTTGTTTGGTTTCCAAAGTTTGCAGGCTACGATAATGCAAAGTGGACAAATAAAGGACAGAATAGCTGAAAAAAGTAGTAGTGGCCAACTTGAAGCCTGAGTTTTGTCCATACTTAACCACATAATCAAGTCTATTAGAGATTATTTAAAGGCAAATTCCACCAATTAAACAAAAGAGACTCAGATGTCGTCACAGTGGTGGTGATAGGAACCACTTTACTTACTATCCAAAACCACTAGTGAACCTACATGAGTCTTCTGAGCTTTATATGGAAGGTTGATGATGGGAAAATCTGAAAAAAATGAGTTTTCTCTGGGGACTATTTTGCCTTCGCCCTGCATGTATCCCTCCACCACAAATGGATTGTTTAATGTATGTTTTAAACCCAAACTATTGGAATACAATGTCTCAGACTCAATGTGGGCTCCCACAAGTCTGGTATTGCTCCTATAGATCAAGGTGTACCCCAAGGATCTGTCCTTGGGCCTCTCCTCGTTATCATTTGCATCTCCCCACTCGGTCAGATCATCCACAACCATGGTTTTAACTTTCACTGCTATGCTGATGACATTCAAATGTATGTCAGCACTACTTCCCTCTGCCTCTGCCCAGGCTTTCAGTTCTTGTGTCAGAGGTTTGAAAATTTGGTTGCAAAATAATTACCTGAAACTAAACGCTGATCAAACCGAGGTTCTGTTAGTCGGAGCTAAAACCTCACTTTCCCAGGTATTGAACTGTTCAGTCAACATTGATGGTGTCGATATGAAGCCAGCCCGATTTGCTAAGAACCTTGGCTGTCTTCTCTTTTGAGTCTCATATTAAGCTCGTCGCCAAAACTGCATTTTATCATCTGCGTAACGTTGCACGCTTACGCCCTATGCTGAGTGACACTGATGCTAAAATGTTGATCAATGCCTTCATCTTCTCTCGCATCGATTACTGTAACTCACTTCTCTATGGCCTTCCAGCTAAACTAATTAATCATCTTCAGTACATCCAAAACTCAGCAGTCAGGGTTCTCACCTCCACCAAACGCACAGATCATATCACTCCTGTTCTTCGACAGCTGCATTGGTTCCTATTAGTTCTAGCATTAAGTACAAAATCCTTCTTCTTACCTTCAAGGCTTTACGTGCTCTGGCTCCGACACACCTTTCTGCTCTCATTTCATTATACTGTCCCTCTCGTCGCTCTCCGATCTTCTAATTCTGGACTCCTCACAGTTCCCTCAACTAGACTTTCTACTATGGGTGGCAGATCTTTCAGTGCTGCTGCCCCCAAACTCTGGAATTCTCCACCTTCCACTCTTCATAACTGCTCTTCTTTGTGTTCCTTCAAATCTCTGCTAAAAACCTTCCTTTTTTCTTCTCTGTAGTCTTATATTATATATATATATATATATATATATTATATATATATATATATATATATATATAAAATCGCACAAATGGTGTAAGTGGACAGTGGTCCAGTGATTTTTGACAATTTCTGCGTAATTAAATGGTTAAGATGAACAAGGTAAACAAAGCCAGTCAGGTTTGGACTGAAATACTATGTTCTAGAGAAACGTATTATTATTATTATTATTATTATTATTAAGTTCAATTTATATAGCGCCTTTCACAAACCCAAGGATGCTTTACATAGTATCAAATATATATATATATATATATATATATTTGATACTATGTAAAGCGTCCTTGGGTCTCTAGAACGGAGTATTTCACTCCAAACCTGACTGGCTTTGTTTACCTTGTTCATCTTAACCATTTAATCACTGGACCACTGTCCACTTACACCATTTGTGCGATTTTATGTACCAAAAACATAAACCTGTAATGTTTTATTTCAAACTTTCTGGGTGAAAAAAGTTGCCTTGGGGGACTATTTTGCCTCACAACACCCTGCATACACCCCTCCACCATGACTGGTGTGAGGGGTTTGTATGGATCGGACAGGTGCAGAGTTGGCTGTTGTGTAAAAGATTTAATAAAGGAACAAACCAGAGGCGGAATCCAAAAACAGGCTAAGCTCATACACAGGCAAATGGATATATGCAGACGAGACACAGACAGGGCCGAAAAGGCAGACAGAGGGTCTGAACACGAACAAAAAACAAAGGGGTCAGGCAAAAAGACGTAAACGAGAAACCAAAACAAAGTCACAAACCAGGAGACTGATACAGACAGAAGGCTCGATAATGAACAACAGGCTTATACAAAACTTCACAGGGATCCAAACTAAAAGCCTGGGCTTTATACTCACTCTAAGGGGTCACATGACAAGGAATACAGGTGTCAACAATCAATGATCAGGACAGGCTGAACGTGGATAGGACGGTCGTGAAGAGTCCAGAGTCATGTGACCTCCCAGAGGATTCTGGGAGCTGCAGTCCGGGTGATTATCTAGGCATATCCAGGATTAGCTACATTAGCCTCATAGCTCCAGTGCTAAAACTAAAGGAGCAAACTTCAGACACCAAACATGTCTTGGTTGATTAACTACATTTGGGGTAATTCAATTTTTGGTCTCTCTCAGAAACTGATGGAGGTCAACCTGCTCTGTCTGGCCTCAGTGTGCTTCCTTCTGCCAAGCAGGCCTTCACCTCCAGCCTCCTCTCAGGAACTATAATCACGAAGGCTATGCTGGCTGCTGCTGAGTAAGCTCTTAGCTGTCGTTCTGTGCGTAAGCTGTGGTCAGGGAAGCTGCTGCCTGGAGCTCCACTGACCAGAGGGAAACCCCTGGAGCCCTCCTGGTTTGGCAGGGCTCCCAATGAAGCACTTAAAGCAATGGTCTGAAATGTAATGGAGGCCCATACAAAGTGTTTTCTACTTTAGTTTAGCACTTGAGGCTAATGTAGCTAACAAGTAGAGCTTATACTCCACCAATTCTGAATCTAATCTGAATTACACTCTTGCCTCCAACTGTGTGAAGTTATTAAGTTATTAAGATCAAAAACAGACTTAATTATGTAATTTCTGACACTGTATGACATAATATTATCTATAAACATGGACTCAAGTCTGTTAGCATAGCTAAACGCAGTAGTGGTCATCTTCAAGGCTGAATTTTGTCCATGTTTGTGGATAACAGTATGTCATAGTGTCAGAAATCACAATCAGGACTGTTTGTTTTAATTTTTAATAACATTTTATGCACTAAATTGTTAGAAGATGAGTCAAAATCTGTTATTTTACTGTGTAACACCACAGAGCTAAAATCAAGGCTGTTTAATGTTACTTGCAAACATGTCCAGCGTGGCCCAGAGGAGGATGGGTTCCTCTTCTAAAGAGCCTTTGAGAAGAACCAAGACTCACAAGTAGAACCTCCTTAAGAACATGAGGGAGAACTACTTAGAGGAAACAAGACTCAGTAGGATAACCTTGAGCATGGAGAGCAACCAGTGAGAGGAATCAAGTTTCTAAAAAAGAACCTCTCTAAGACCACGATGAAGAACCACACCCTTTTAGCGAGGTTCCCCTTCTGAGTCTTGGTACTCTCAGTGGTTCTTTCTCATGCTCTTTGGGAGGTTCTCCTTTTGAGTCTTGGTTCCTGTCAGTGGTTCTCCATTATGCTCTTAGAGAGGATATCCATTTTAGTCTTAGTTCCTCTGAGTGGTTCTTTCTTATGCTCTTAGGGAGGCTCTCTTTTTGAGTCTTGGTTCTCCTCAGTGGCTCTTCCTCATATTCTTAGGGAGGTTCTCCTTTTGAGCCTTGGCTCCTCTCAGTGGTTCCTCTTCATGATTTTTATGGGGTTCTCCTTCTAAGTATTGGTTCCTCTCAATGGTTCTTCCTCATGCACTCATGGAGGTTCTTCTTATGAGTCATGGTTCAACTCAGTGGTTGTTCCTCATGCTCTTAAGGAGGTAACCCTTTTGAGTCTTGGTTCCTCTCCATGGTTCCTCATCATGGTTTTAGAGAATTTCATTTTGAGTATTGGTTCTTTTAGTGGTTCTTCTTCGTGCTCTCCTTCTGAGTCTTGGTTTCTCTCAGTGGTTCTTCCTCATGCTCTTAAGGAGGTTCTTCTTTTTAGTGTTTGTTCTTCTTAGTGGTTCTTCTTCATGCTCCTGGGGAAGTTCTCCTTCTGAGTCTTGCTTCCTCTCAGGGGTTCTATATCATGCTTTTGGAGAATTTCATTTTGAGTACTGGTTTCTTTAGTGGTTCTTCCTCATGCTCTAATGAAGGTTCTTCTTTTGAGTCTTTGTTGCTCTCAGTGGTCCTTCATCATGCTTTTAGAGAGTTTCATTTGAGCCTTCGCTTCTCTTGGTGGTTCTTCCTCATGCTCCTAGAGATGTTCTCCTTTTGAATCCTGGGTCCTCTCAGTGGTTCTTCATCATGCTCTTATGGAGGTTCTCCTTTTGAGTCTTGGTTCCTTTCGGTGGTTCTTCCTCGTGCTTTTAGAGAATTTCATTTTGAGTCTTGGTTCTTCTAATGGTTCTTCTTAATGCTCTTCTTTTGAGTCTTGGTTCCTCTCGGTGGATCTTCATCATGCTTTTAGAGAATTTCATTTTGAGTCTTGGTTCTTCTAATGGTTCTTCTTAATGCTCTTCTTTTGAGTCTTGGTTCCTCTCAGTGTTTTTTCATGCTCTTAGGGAGATGTTATGAGGCCGAGGGCTTCACCCGTATTTTTGGAAAGCTGTTTTGGGACAATAACTGTTCTAGAAAGTGCTACACAGACACAACTGAACTGAACAGAATTCAAATGTTCAGAATGTCTCAGCACAGACAAATGCTGGTTCTCCTGCATATGGATGATTAGAGAAGGACTTGACCTCCAGTTTACGGTTCATTGGATCCACTCGGCAGACGGATGCTTTGCGTTGTATGAGCTCTCTGGACCTGCGAAGATGAAACTGAACGGACCACAGGTGGCTGGTTCTGTCAGTTTCGATCAGATGGAGGCGAGGTTACGCCAGCGGGCCGGAGAATGGAAGATTAGGGCCGAGGGAGGACAGCTGTGCTCGTAAGGTGAAAGGATTAGAAAACAATGATTTGGTCTGGACTACCTACTTGAAAGAAAAGCTTAAATTATCCCAAACTTCATTAGACTACAATGTAGAACTATTCAGATTCTATTTACTCTGAAAAAAGTGATGCATTGATTTAAATGTGTTTATCATGTTTACATGAAATGAAATATGTTGCATCAACACAATTGGCATCAACTGCAAGACAAATTGATATATTGATGTACAATATTTTATTCTATTTTGTGTTTTTTTTGGAAAAAATTGCCCAATATGTGTTTTTCTGGGCTGATACTGATACTGAGATTATTAGTAGACAAGAAGACAGATGACCAAAATATGGGCTGAAATTCATTTACTGTAAATTTGTTTATAAAGTGAAAATTTACAGGAACACCTATAATAATAAACTATAATAATACATTTAAAATAAACATATAAATAAACACGTAAACAGCCTTTAAAACACCACAAATGAAAAACATGCTTAAGCAACAGAGCATTAAAGGCTGTGATTTGGAAATGCAAACCACTGACGCTTTAGTCATTAAGGGACCGTCTACATAGTGCATAACATATTTCCCATCCCAGCACTCTTTGGGCGGAAGGCAGGAAACACCCTGGATTAAAGGGTTCTTTGCATCATTAAATGGTTCCTCAGATTGATGGAGAATGTGCTGTAGATGGTTCTATATAGAACCTTTTTGAAAAGGATTCTATATAGCACCAAAAAGGGGTTCTTCTATTGTTACGATGTTTAGCCTGTAACAATAGAAAAACCCTTTTTGGTGCTAAATAGAATCTTTTTCAAATATACCACATTCTCTATCAATCTGAAGAACCATTTCATGATGCCTTAATACGCAAAGGGTTCTCTGAGTGTTCATGGTTCCATATAGAACCATTTTCTTTACAAAAGGACCCTTGAAGAACCATCTTTTTGAAGGGTGTACTTGCAAAAACACATCCATATAGTCAATGTTTAAAGGGTCCCTTAATGACTAAAGCATAAGTGATCTGCATTTCCAAACCATTACTCTCCCCTTAAACTACATTGTACTACAACGACAATAAATCCATTATATTATATTATATTGTATTGTATTCTTTAACAACAGGCGTTTTTGAAGTATATTATTATATACTTCATATTACATTATTATATATTATATAGAGAAGGCTATTATTTCTGCTTATAAATACTCTTTTTATTGACCAAGCCAGAAAAGGCCACCGAAATACAGCTAGAATATGAGAAAGGTCACTTACAGCCTGGCAGCTTCACTCCATGGTAGACACTTAAGCCACCATAACTAAACCCACTCCCAAATGCAATAACACTGAATAAACACATACACACACTTTAACCCAACCTACAACAACAACAACAGCAATAACAGGTGGGTCAGAGCGTGCGGCACAGATTTGCATACCACACCTCTAAAGCCCCTTCTGATTTACATTATTGCAGCTGCCACATAGCCCCCCCTTAAGGGTCAGCCGTCCCGGTGACCCACACAGTCTGAACAAAGTCCTTGAGATGTGCGCCCCACATCGCAGTCTCTCCACAGCATGGGTTTCAGAATGTCCACTGTCCTGGTTACTGTAAGTATGTGGGGCGCCTGCTCCTTGGCCACAGGCACCCCCGGTTCTTTGCTCAGGCTGAGAACCTGAGCCGGAGGGGAAACTAAAGCCAGCCAGAAAGATCCAGGAATGTGGCATCATGCAGAAGAAGAACCAGAGAAGGCCATTATTTCTGCTCTTTTTATTGAACAAGTCAGAAAAGGCCACTGAAGTACAGCCAGAATAGCGTGGAAGGTCATTCTAAGCATGTAGCTTTACCCCATGGTAGACACTTAACTCACCCACTAAACCCCCTCCAAAACACAGTAACACAGAATAAACACATCCACACACCTTAACCCAACCAACAATAACAGCAGCAGCAGAGTTTGCGGCACAGCTTTGCTTGCCACGCCTCTAAAGCCCCCTCTACAACATGGAGCAAGTGGGGGCCGCCACAATATTTAGTTGTAGCTTGTTCTCCGTCGTCTCAGGAGTGAGGAAATGTAGGTTTAATCATTTTTTGACATTTATTTTATGAGAAATCGAGGAGAGAAAGTCAAATATCTGATGAATGTCCAATATAAAAACCCACTTTACTGCCATTTTTCAGATTGAGCCATAAAACTGTTACAATCTCAAGCTGAGCTCAGCTTTTTCAATACCTGCCAGATGAACCTGAGTATGGTTTTGGTCCAGCTGGCCTGAAAAGCATTTCACAGCCCGTCTTTGTTTGCTGAATTGAATTCTGTTCTAATTCCACTTTGTTTAGTTGTTTGCCGTCACAGTTGCCAACTGAAAATGTCGGGTTTGGAATCTGATGTAGTCCTGCTCTCAAACTCGTCTTCAAAATCTGACCAAAACGAACTGCAGGTCAAATATCATCCAATGGAAGTTATGGGTCATTCTACAGAAACGTCCGTTTTTGTGTCCCTAGCGTTTACAGATATATTACACTTAAAAAAAACATGTTAGGGTTACAATTTATTTATATTTTAAAATAATCAATCATATAGAATTCCAAGCACCACAGAAGTGCTGGTCCTCACAGTCATGTGTGAAGGGTGAGGCCATATGTTTCTCTTCAATTTTAGCTGCAATAATCTATACATGAGTATAAAATATACGATTTAAATTACATTAAGAAAACAAATGTCAAATAAATATTATAAAATATATAATGTAAGTTCCCCAGAAGTCGTGTCACTGGTGAGACTTATCCTTCTGTGTCGCAGGGGGAGCTGGAGCCTATCCCAGCAGTCATTGGGTGGAAGGCACGATACACCCTGGACAGGTCACCAGTCCATCACAGGACAGACAGACGTATACATTCACACACACACTCACACCTAGGGGCAACTTAGCATACGAACTCCACACAGAAAGGACCCTCATCGCCCGGCCGGGGAATCGAACCCAGGCCCTTCTTGCTGTGAGGCGACAGCGCTATCAGAGAAAATCTCTGATAACTGAAAGACACAGTGGACTCATGATTTCATATGAAGCTTTTAGCTGAAGTCACTGGTGTGACCGACTTTATTCTGAGGTAATTGTGAAAAAATAGAATACAAATGGATTAAATGACATATTTTAGTGGATTTTCCATGACTGACAACATGTGGTTTGATGTTCTGTAGCAGACATTTAGTAAAATGCATTGTCCATTAAAAATGTCTCTGGTGTTCCTTTATTATGTGTAACACCAATGATGATTGGTAACACCACTGACTCCTATGCAGAGATCGAAAAGTGGACGTTTCTGTAGAATGACCCTTATTTAATGTATTAATTTCCTTTTTTTTAAATATGCTAAAGTAGAAAGATACCAGTGGGTGCAGTCATTAGGAACCAGTGCTCAGGGGAAAGATTGAGTTATAGAATCACAAACAACAGCACCTCTGGAAAGCTTCTCAACCAATCAGATTGCGCCATCGGAACTAACTGTTGCATTAATAGCGCCACAAAATCAAGCACCTAAATTTACGATCACACAAGACAAGCTTTGAAGGGCATTCAGAAGGCCTCAAGCTAGCAAAAGCAAGCTAGCATCAGATCTAATGTTTATTGTCTTATTATTCAACATTTTTGCAGAGGGTTTTTTTGTCTCTTACCATAAAGGCCACTTCATTAAGTCTTCAGTTGACCGATAGGTCAGAATGACGGTTGAGCTAGTCCATATTAAACCTACAGCACAAATGCCTGACATCTGTCATCGGCCCTTGTTTTTTCCCTGTAACACCAGCCGTACAGAAATCTACCTTCATAAATCCAGCCATGTCCCCTTCTCATGGTGCACTTAATCTCCACACGCTGCCCTCCACATCTCAGCCATTGGTTATTCAAACAGATCAGGACGGCAAACAGCAATAACCAAACTGGCCCGGCTGCCTTTAGCGATGACGCTAAAGAATGGGTGTCAGCACAGAGCTAATATTAGCCGTGTTTCTCGCTCTCTCCCTCTCCATGCTAAAGCCCAGCGGAGGGCTTACGATGGGACTGATATCACACTCATTCCTCAGGGGGTCCGGGCTGGGTGATTATTCTCTCAGAAACACATTAGCGCTAGCGAGCACCAGCGCTGTTTGTTTGAGCAGAGAGGTGAAGTGCTGGAGTCAAACATGCTCAACTCTGCTGATGGACGCCGTTTGCTTAGCCATGCTGACTCAATCAGACTCAATCAGACGTGATTAGATAACCTTTTCCTTTTTTTTTAAATACTCCTGCTGTTTATGAAGGAAATCGCTGCCCCTGTGAAAGAATTCCTTTAGGATTCCTGTCAGAATCAATCAAATTCGGCCTCTTTTACTCTGATCGTCTTCCTGGTCTTGTTAGTAATGGTGTGTCTTGATGATTCTGGAAATTGGACTCCTCGCCAATGACTCTAAATAATATTAGTCAAAATAATAATAAGACCTATAAGCTTTATTTGTATTCATGGTTTTCTTCTATTCTCAACGGCAGTTGCCATGACGTCACAAGAGTTCCTCTAGAATGGGCTAAACGTCCGTGTAACCCTTTTCACCGAGAGTAATTACGATGCTATCGAACTGTCTGAAAAGCACAGGAACGTTATGTGCTGTCCGCTGGTGTCACAACAGCTCTCGAAAGCTTAAAACGATGTTGGAAAATAAATGCTACGAACACAAAGGCAAGCACAGGTCAGAACGTCAGTGTCCGAGGAAGACGAGGCCAAAAGAGCACGGCTAGCAGCACTGAATTAAAAAAAACAACAAAATATTCATGTTTGCTCCTTCCATTTTGTGATAAAACATAATAAATGCATAAGAGATACATTCTGATGAACAAAGCAAATGAAGAACGCACACCTGATGGTATTTTAGTCTAAATACTTTGCTACTGCAGTGCTAAACTAATAAACCATTACGGCTGCTGTGGCAGCATAACCAACTATAATGGTTCTCAGAGTAAATGCATCTTAGCCAGCTATGTATTCTAGTTTCATTTAAAGTCCGTAACCTACCTTCCACAAAACAGCAGCGAGGTGGCTACAAGATCTGCCTGGACCAGTGATGCAAGGCCATCCTGCTGGCTCTACTACACCGTTGTTTTGAACCATAACCCAAGCTGAGTAGTTGGGTTTCCCTGACCGACTGGCCTGGCTGCACCTCAGCTTTCAGAAAGGTGAACTGATCGCAATTGTAACCCAGAACCCTTCCAATTTTATTGCTGTGTAGATAAATATAAGCTTCTGTGCCTTTAGAATTTCTCAGCTCCTCATCGTCAACACCTTCAGAAAAAACAAGGTAGTTGATAATGTCAGTATACGTGACGTCTGGCCAGAGTTTCATGTCATCAACCCAGACTTGAATATATGGCGCTTTACAGAGAAACCGGGTCCCCCAGTGAGCAAGGCTTGGCAACAGTGGCAAGGAAAAACTCCCTCAACAGGAGGAAGAAACCTCGAGAGGAAACAGACTCAAAAGGGGAACCCATCCCCCTCTGGTCGACACCGGATAACAGCACAGACACAAAACAGTATAAGTGGACACAGTTTAACACCACTGTGCAGTGCGCCGGCCGCATCAGTCACGTCAGACCCTCTTAGGACGGGCAGCTGCTCAGCTCAGGGAAAAGGGGATAAGGGGGACATAGTTAGGAAAACAAATTATCTTAGCCTTGAAGATAATCCGTATGCTATCGTTTGTCAACAACAAACGCATACGGGAAGTCGTGCCCATTCTTGTTCCAAAGACACACAAAGTGTAATGGTAAATGTTGTTATCTAGGAAAACCGTGGATATCCTGCTGAAAAAGAACAGCTTAGATCAGCATGAATTCCATGGTTTAAGATGGTCTAGTGCTGGTTTGATTTACCTGGTTTACCTGGTCACCCATCAAAGTCATGCTGGTTGACCAGCATACCAGCAAACAGTGGAGAGTAAGACACGGAGGAGGCCATGAGTTACACCATGAAAAGGACTCTTTGTTGAACACTAGGGCAGAAAGGCATATAACACACAGCCAACCCCACGAGGGAGGTCAGCACCATCTACAAGCTTGACCCCCCCCTCCCACACACACACTTAAACAACACACACCCCAGAAAAAACACAAGCAACACATAACCCCAACTTAAAGTAACAACAACCATAAACAGTGCTCTTCAGGAGGGTGTGCGCCTACCATGAGCCGCCGCTCGTGGTCAGAGACAGTGTCACAATACAATACGCCTGTTTTGTTGGTGACCAGCCATGCTGGTTTTTCTAGCAAGGAGCACCTTTTATGCATATAATGCAGCTCATGCAGTGCTTCACAGACAAAAAGAGAATTTTAAAATGATGTAAAAATAAAATCATACAAAAGCAGAAGGAAAATAAAAGTGTAAGTCTTGATCTAAAGGTGCAGCCACAAGAACATATGTTACCCCGATACAGTGATACAGAACAATACAATATGATACATCGTTACATCCCTAATCAAAGTGTATTGACTTTTCCCCACGTCTAAAACATCTTTACCTAAATAATATCTGGAAAACAGAGGTCCTGTGTGCAGCAACTGACCAATGATGAGTGGGCTGATAAATTAAAATTGTAAATGTACACCTACATAGTAGAGCTATAAGGTAGGTGTTTCTAATAAAGTGTCCAGTGAGTGTAAGAACAAGGTGTTTAGAATCTGCACTTTCCACACAAATTGTCTGCTATGTTAGACACTGTAGCCCACCTAGCCAAGGTAGGTGTTTCTAATAAAGTGGCCAGTGGGTGGAAGCACAAGGTATGTGTTTCTAATAAAGTGGCCAGCCAGTGGAAGCACAAGGTAAGTGTTTCTAATAAAGTGGCCAGTGAGTGGAAGCACAAGGTACGTGTTTCTAATGAAGTGGCCAGTGAGTGGAAGCACAAGGTAGGTGTTTCTAATAAAGTGGCCAGTGAGTGGAAGCACAAGATAGGTGTTTCTAATAAAGTGGCCAGTGAGTGGAAGCACAAGGTAGGTGTTTCTAATAAAGTGGCCAGTGAGTGGAAGCACAAGGTAGGTGTTTCTAATAAAGTGGCCAGTGAGTGGAAGCACAAGATAGGTGTTTCTAATAAAGTGGCCAGTGAGTGGAAGCACAAGGTAGGTGTTTCTAATAAAGTGGCCAGTGAATGGATGTACAAGGTAGGTGTTTCTAATGAAGTGGCCAGTGAGTGGAAGAACAATGTAGGTGTTTCTAATAAAGTGGCCAGTGGGTGGAAGCACAAGGTACGTGTTTCTAATAAAGTGTCCAGCCAGTGGAAGCACAAGGAAGGTGTTTCTAATAAAGTGGCCAGTGAGTGGAAGCACAAGGTAGGTGTTTCTAATAAAGTGGCCAGCCAGTGGAAGCACAAGGTAAGTGTTTCTAATAAAGTGGCCAGTGAGTGGATGTACAAGGTAGGTGTTTCTAATGAAGTGGCCAGTGAGTGGAAGCACAAGGTGGGTGTATCTAATAAAGTGGCCAGTGGGTGGAAGCACAAGGTACGTGTTTCTAATAAAGTGTCCAGCCAGTGGAAGCACAAGGAAGGTGTTTCTAATAAAGTGGCCAGTGAGTGGAAGCACAAGGTAGGTGTTTCTAATAAAGTGGCCAGTGAGTGGAAGCACAAGGTAGGTGTTTCTAATAAAGTGGCCAGTGAGTGGAAGCACAAGGTGGGTGTTTCTAATAAAGTGGCCAGTGAGTGGAAGCACAAGGTGGGTGGGCAGTACTTGAATATCTATTTCTAATCCAACAAGTGTTCATGCCAGGACGTGTTTCTCTAATGCGTTCTGAGGATTTCCCTCTGGTGTTCACTGGAGCCTGAAGTGTCTGGAGTTGATGTAGTTTCTCTCCTGATCAGGAGGGTCACGGTGGTCAGGAGCACGGAAGAATGATTGACAGCTTGCGTAGATGGAGAGAGCTATGACGCAGGACGCCCAAATCCCCCACACCTGTTCTCACACTCCTCCGGCCACAGGATTGCGCAGCCCTGAATACAAATCACAGCATTGTTCTGCGCTCTTTTACAAACATGCACAGTTGAACCCCCTTGAACTCTAAACGTCTGTATGAGGGTCCGCACTCCATTTCCTTACACTCAGAACTACAGAACCTACACATTAGTTTCATAGTAGATACTGAATAATTAATAACTGATTCTAAATTAGTCACAGTAGATACTAAATTCATATTAGTATATTCATATTAGTTACATAACAATTATAACTATAACTATTGTACACAGTGTTCATTCTCTAAAGGTTCTTTAGTAAAGGCAATGACTTTTTAGAACCATGAGTTCAGTATAGAACCATTTGCATGATTAAATGGTTCTGTGAATCTTCAGATTGATTGAGAATGTGCTGTATATGGTTCTATATAGCAACAAAACGTTGCTTCGACTGTTGCGATGCCAAGCTTGTAATAATAGAAGAACCCTTTTCGGTGCTGTAGAACCATTTACAGAAAGGTTCTATATAAATATAGACCATTTACAACACATTGTCCGTCAGTTTGAAGGCGCAAAGAACCATTTAACCATGAAAATGGTTCCATATTGAACTCATGGCTCTTGTCTTTACTAAAGAACCCTCGAAGAACCATCATTTTTAAGTGTGTTGTAGTAGTACTGAAAATTATATGACTTCTTTTGTAAGAACACTTCACAAACAGTACATTTATAACATATATATATAGGGTATATCTCACTAAACTATGTTAATGTAATAAAAAACTTAAAAGGTTTGCTTTTGAACCTTTTTACTGGTTCATCATGAAATGGTCTATGTAAAGCGTAGCTGGTGTAAAAAATTAGTGTGAAAAAAAATGACAAAACTGGGAAAAATTAATTTTAGAAACAGAATAAAATAGATTTTCTTCTATGACCATAGAATGCTATAGTAGCTGTCATAGCATCTTAAAGGGAAACCCCACTGATTTTGCAAAGTTACTTAATCATTTAATGGTTTTTAATGTAAACAAAATCATTCAGAGTGGTTTGGTGTGAAATGCGCCTTTCTAGAGAAACTTACCGAGTCAGAACTGTCCACCATTATAGCACTGGGAACCAGACGTCCGCATGTCTACACTACAAATATCACCATTTTATCTGCTATCCAGAATGACCAGTGAGCTATGTGTCTTATATGGTTTTATATGTGGCACTGATGGTGGTAAAATAGTGCTAAATTCAAAAAATACATTTTATTTGGGGACTATTTTTTCCTTACAACGCCCTGCATGTACCCCTCCGCCCTGCATGCCTTTTGTGTTGTTTGGGGTGGCAGCGCAGCGTCGCACGGTCAGCAAAACTCAGAGCTGATGTGAGTAACTTACTAATCAGAGGAGCTGTGACAGATCACAGCTGCACCTCAGTAGATCATTGTTCAGAATGGTGGTGTTTTCAGTACCAGAAATCCTGAAGTTGTGGATAATTGAATGTGAAGCTACACACAAATACCAAAGTCGATCAATTTCACAGATGAAGACTAACTTACTAAAGACCAGTGAAACAATGCAAAGAGGATTTCTGCTGCTAAACTAAAGAAAACCGCTGATCCCTCTGTTGTATTTTCCATATAGCACTGTTAGCCGTTAGCTTACAGACTGTCTGAAGTGGGCCATGTAAATCTGCTTCACTATCCTGCCTTATAAACTGGTAAGCAGAGTAGGAAGTGGTTTGTTGTTGACACCATAAATTTCCATTCACCCTGGGTTGCTCTGCATCGGCGCCGGTGGGTTCAGTCTCTCTCTCCATTTCGGCTCCCTCTTTTTCAAGCCGCTGCAGCTCATCTGCGTGTTCTGCTTCAAATTGATATGGATCTACGACCTTTTGGACACAGACCTCCTCGAAATCCTCCGCAAACGCTGCCATCTTCCAAAATATATAAGAAAACTGTAAAAATACACTGTAAACATCAGCTGCTGCCGGTGTTGCATCTGATTTAGTGTCGCCTCAATTTCACGTTCCCCTTCATGAATGAATGTCCTCAGGAGTGCACTGAGCAGAAATCAGCACCGAGCAACACTGCAACTACGGAAAGCAAAAAGGTTTAAGAAGGGTGTAAATGTATGCTTTGGCTATGATCACACAGCAGGTGAAAGCGGCCCAAATCTGATTTTCTCACCAAATCTTTTTTTTGTTTGTTTGGCTGTTCACATTATCCTTTAAATGTGATCTGTATGGGACATCAGTCTGAACAGATCAGCTCCTAAACTGACCGCATGTTCAAAAGAACAACATGTCATGTGGCTCATCCAGAGGTAAACAATCACGACCGCCAACGAACGCCAGTCACTCCCGGAGGATCAGCTTCATCTTCACCAGCATCACAGGAGCCATCATGAAGCTTCACTGACTGACAGCTGGGCTCATCACCCTGAATGTGTCCGAGCTGTAAAAAGGGCGCGGTCACTTCTTTGGTTCGCGTCCTCGGATTCTTCAAACTTCGCTTTCAGACTTTTAACTGTTCTTTGACGCTGCAGCCTCGTTCTCCTGCGGCCGCGTTCGGACATTTCTTTCAAAATCTCTTCAAACACGGAGGGTTTTGATGAGTCTATTCTAGTTTTTGTACAGAAACATCAGCCTAAATGTTGATGAGTCTCAGCAGCGCGAAATTATGACGAATGATGAGTTGGATTGATCTAAAAGTCGCATGAATTCCGATCTGGCTGTTCAGACTGAGTCGCATTGCCGCAGATTGGATACTGGATTTCAGTACCACGTATGAAAGCGTCTCAAATTGATTTTTTGATGCCAGTTTAATTATTATTTTGAGGTATACGACTTTTTGACCGATTTCACTTTCCATTGTTTGAGATCTGTGTGAATGCGCGCCCGCAACCATGATCTATCAGGCGGTACGTAAACTTGAGGGGGAACTGAATCGGCTGCAGCACTGGCGTTAACCATGTTAAATGGTTGTAGCTACAGGTGAGTAACAGCTAAAGCATGTTAGCTTGTGTGCGTTGATCTCAGTAAAGAAACACAGAAGTGATCCTGCAGTAATAGTTTACACTAAAAATATGTTTAAGACCCAAACTATGACAAAACAGTCTCTTAGGTATCGAGCAAGACATTCATAAACACTTTATGTAATAACTTAATGAGATGTAGCTTTTAGAGCCATTAAATGCTTCTGACGTTTGGTTCTTAGTACTATAATGGTGAACAATTCTGACTAAATTCCTCTAGAAAGGCGCATTTCACACCAAACCACTCTGAATGATTTTGTTTACATCTAAACTACTGAATGATTAAGTAAATTTGCAAAATTGGTGGAGTTCCCCTTTGAAATTGTTAACTGAGCAATAAACCTGTAGTTTAAGTGGTTGTTAATACAGTAGATGAAAATAATAGGAGGATACACTGAATTTCACTCATGCCGTCTCAATAAGAGGACATGCAGGTCCGTGTCTAAACCGAGTGACTGAATCCTTCAGATGATTCATCAGTAAATCAGGAGGACGTTGGGATTTGTGAGGATAGTGGACAGACAGATAACACATTGTTTTTACTGAGATAATAAAAGCCCAGTCGATGATGTGACAACACAGTGAGTGAGTGATGTTCAGCTCCTGAACCAAACTCAGAAACAGAACTAGACACTATACGGCCAAAAGTATGTGGACGCCTGACCATCACACCTGTATGAACGTGCTGGACGTTCCATTCAAAATCCATAGGCGTTAATATGGAGTTGGTCCCCATTTGCAGCCATAACAGCCTCCACTCTTCTGGGAAGCTTCTACAAGATGTTGGAGAGAGTCTGTGGGAATTTGTGCCCATTTAGTTTAAAGAGCGTTTGTGAGATCAGACACTGATGTTGGACGAGAGGGTCTGGCTCACAATCTCTGTTCTAGTTCATCCCTAAGGTGTTTGATGGGGTTGAGGTCAGGGCTCTGTGCAGGCCACTGGAGTTCCTCCACACCAAACTCACCCAGCCAGGCCTTTATGGAGCTGCTTTGTGCACTGGGGCTCAGTCATGCTGGAACAGAAAAGTTCCCACAAAGCTGGAAGCGCATAACTGTCTAAAACGTATTTGTGTGCTGCAGCATTAACATCACCCTTTACTGGAACTAAGAGGCTCAAGCCCTGAAAAACAGCCCCAGCCCATTATACCCCCTCCACCAAACTTTACTGTTGGCACTGTGTCCAGTAGGTAACGTTCTCCTGGCATCCACCAAACCCAGATTCATCCATCAGACTGGCAGATAGAGAAGCTGATTTATCACTCCAGAGAACACGTTTCCACTGCTCCAGAGTCCAGTGGCGGCGCTTTACACCACTCCAGCCGACACTTGGCATTGCACATAGTGATCTTAGGCTTCTGTGCAGCTGCTCAGCCAAGGAAACCCATTTTTTGGAGCTCCTGACGTGCAGATCTATTGCTGATGTTGCTTCTAGAGGCAGCTTGGAACTCTTTAGTAGTGATTCAACAGAGGATAGACACTGTGCTTCAGCACTTGGCAGCCCTACTGTGAGTTTGCGTGGTCTACCACTTCATGGCTGAGCTGTTTTTGCTCCTAGATGCTTCCCTTTGACAATAATAGCACTTACAGTTGTCTGGGGCAGATCTAGCAGGACAGCAATCTCACAAACTGACTTGAGGCAGAGGTGGCATCCTATAACAGTGCCATGTTTAGAGTCACTGAGCTCATCAGTGCGACCCTCTACTGCCAGTGTTTGTCTATGGAGACTGCAAGGCTGTGTGCTTAATTGTATGCACCTGTTAGCAATGAGCAGTGGCTGAAACACCTGAACTCAAAACTTAGCAGTGTCCACATACTTTTGGCTACTTAATATAGATAGATATCATTTTGATCATCTTTAAGGTCTGTCATCTATTAGTTTTACTACTACACTGCTAATGTTTATAAGCCTACATTGTTCAATTTTGATCTGATAGTGAATAAAAAAGTTAACCCCTTAAAATCCAAAGCTTATTACATACTAACGCTTATTTTCAGTAACTACAGGGACTTTAATGCAAACTGCTTGAGCTACACACTTAAAAACATGACGGTTCTTCAAGGGTTCTTTTGCAAAGAATATGGTTCTATATAGAAGTATGAACACTCAGAGAACCATTTGCTTGATTAAATGGGTCTCCGCATGGTGAAATGGCTCTTCAGATTGATGGAGAATGTGTTGTATATGGTTCTAAAAAAGGCAGGTTCTTCTTTTATTACAAGCTTGATATTCTAACAATAGCAGAACCCTTTGTGGTGCTATATAGAACCCTTTTCAAAGACCATCTACAGCACATTCTCCATTAAGCAGAAGAGCCATTTCACCAGAGACCCATTTAATCATACAAACGGTTCTTTCAGTGTTCATAGTTCTATATAGAACCATTTTCTTTGCTAAAGAACCCTTGAAGACCTAGGCGTTTTAAGTCTGTATTCGCAGGTTATAGAAGTGTGTAATAAATATTAGGCCCACTGGTGGGCCCTGGTCATTTAAGGGGTTCATACATACATACATACATACATACATCATCTAAACCGCTTATCCTTCTGGATCACGGTGGGGTGCTGGAGCCTATCCCAGCTGTCATTGAGCGGAAGGCAGGATACACCCTGGACAGGTCGCCAGTCCATCGCAGGGCACACAGACAGTCACACACACTCACACCTAGGGGCAATTCAGCATGTCCAATCAGCCTGACTGCATGTTTTTGGACTGTGGGAGGAAACCAGAGTACCTGGAGTGGTACTCTGGGGTGGTCAGTCCATTGTTCAGCTTCTTTGTTTGATGTGTCCGTCTCCTTTTCTCAGTGAGGTTCCTTTGGATGTTTTCAGATCTGAAGCAGCTTGATTTTCTCCTCTCTCTCAGAGATGAAAGATTTCAGTGCTGTTTATCTGATGGGGGCAGTTTTGGGGTCGACCAGCTCTTCCAGGTGGTTATTAGGAGCCACATTTTCTCTGTAGCTTTGAATCAGTTTTGGAATCTCCTGTTTTTTTCACCTTCCCTTTGACTTATGCAAGTGGGTTATCTTACAATGGTCTCTTTCGTACAGAATTATGTGTAAATCCAATTTTCAGCGATAAGAAATGAATTTTCATTTCCTATTGAAATAAATTTGGTTAAGTCATGAATTTTTAGTAGTGAAAAGGCCAGTTTTATTACACACTTCTTTAACCCAAGAATAGCTCAGCCGGTTTACACTGAAGTCCCTGTAGTTACTGAATAATAGCCTTAGTATGTCATAAGCTGGAATTTTAAGGGGTTAAAATGTATGTTAAACTACAGTTTTGGCACGTTTGAATCAGATTTATGATTTATAAATGTATACATGATGAGTTTTCCTTGATCAGATGAAATTTCTGATTCTAAATTTGTGGATCGAAAGCCAAAAAAAAGGCCCAGTGAGGATTACAACAGAGCCAAAGCCTCGCTCCACAAAGGGTCAACACATCCGAGCAGGTGCAGAGCTGTTTTCTTTGCTTCTACCTCTGCTGCTGTGTGGTGAGATTGATGGGCTGTGGGTTTATCCTGATATTCCTCCACGCGGCGGTTATCTTCAGCTCACCGTTCACGCGTCAGGAGGATTTACGAGCCGGTGCTTTGAATAGATCTGACAGGCGTGTGCCAACAAGCCCTCAGCGCAGTATTTATTAAGGCAGTACTCATATTTGTTATGTGTTTTTATCGCTTTTTCGGGAAGTGTGTTTATGGATAAGCATAAAATCACGGCTCATGAGGCTCAGCGTGAGGCATGAGAGGAAAAAAAAAATCTTTCTCTCCGCAGGAGGATGCCATTAATTCAGCAGAAAGTGTTTTAGTTGTGTTCCAGTTCATCACCACCGAACAGAAGTGTTTCTTCTGTTAATTGGAGTTGTTGAAGTTCACGCCACTGTTTGAGTTTATCATTCTATTGTTGGGAATAAATCCCATAATGAACAAAGGTTGGTGTTATAAAGGCAATATAAGGATATATAAGTGTTTTCTAATGACCAGGTAGATTGATAGGGACTGTAATATGGAGTGAATGTGAATTTAGGCCTATTTACATATTTACAGCGAAGATGGTAAACATTGTGGCTCCCAAAGTGGTGTGATTTTTGTTGAAAGGACAAAAAGGCTCTTCTTTACATTTGGGTTGCGACCCCTGAACTCGTAGGATTTGGCCAAGAGGGGGCATGTAAAAATTAAATAAGAGCAGCTCAAGAATTGAACCCTGGGGCACACCACAGGTCACTGGCACTCTTTTTATGAACATTATTTTCTTTTTCAACAAAGTAGCAGGTATGAACTGAACCATTTTAGGTCCAATTCAGTTTGCAAGTCTATATAAGAATTTTATAGCGAATGGTATCAGTAGCGCTGAGATTGAGGAGTAGTAGAACAGGTATTTTTCCAGAGTCTGGATGTAGAGGAATGACATTAATAACCTTAATCAGAGACGTCTCAGTACTATGATTAGGCTGAAATCCTGAAAATTGACTGATCTGACTGAATTGACAGGATGAGTGAAATTTGTCTAGACAGCTATTTAAGAACCGAAAGCCAGTAAGATGCTTGTAGAATTTTCTCACTGATTTTTCCAATGAAAGGAGACTAGTCCTTAATCAGCAGTCAGTGTCTTACATGTTAGTTTCATAACATTACTGAATAATTGTAGATACTGAACATTTCAGAGCACTTGCTTAACAAGCTATAGCAGTTACTGAGTCATAAGTGTTAGTATTATTGGCTGAATGATAAGCCTGCAGTTGAAAAGTTAAAATGAGTAAATAACTTCCTGTATGAACAGTCATCCCTCCTTTCTCAGGGTGGGCAGTGGAGGTTTGTGTGTCCGCTGTGTGTTTGTGTGGTTCAGTCAGTGTGGAGCTGTTTTATCGGGCGTGACTAGCTCACAGCTTGAGGGGGCCGAACAGGACGCTGAGACATCACTGATATTACACTGAGAAAACTCTCATCTTATTACAGACGACCGTCAGCAGTGACCAAACCCTCTGACGTCTCCTTCACAGTTATAGGACAATTCAGAGCTTCTGGGTGATGAAGCTTTTAACCCGAACAAGCTTTTAACGCCTACCTTGTGCTTCCACTCACTGGCCATTTTATTGGAAACACCTACCTTGTGCTTCCACTCACTGGCCATTTTATTGGAAACACCTACCTTGTGCTTCCACTCACTGACCACTTTATTAGAAACACCTGTCTTATGCTTTCACTCACTGGCCACTTTATTAGAAACACCTACCTTGTGCTTCCACTCACTGGCCACTTTATTAGAAACACCTACCTTATGCTTTCACTCACTGGCCACTTTATTAGAAACACCTACCTTGTGCTTCCACTCCCTGACCACTTTATTAGAAACACCTATCTTATGCTTTCACTCACTCGCCACTTTATTAGAAACACCTACCTTGTGCTTCCACTCACTGGCCACTTTATTAGAAACACCTACCTTATGCTTTCACTCACTGGCCACTTTATTAGAAACACCTACCTTGTGCTTCCACTCACTGGCCACTTTATTAGAAACACCTACCTTATGCTTTCACTCACTGGCCACTTTATTAGAAAAATGTACCTTGTGCTTCCACTCACTGGCCACTTTATTAGAAACACATACCTTGTACATCCACTGGCTGGACACTTTATTAGAAACACCTATCTTGTGCGTCCACTCACTGGTCACTTTATTAGAAACACCTACCTTGTGCTTCCACTCACTGGCCACTTTATTAGAAACACGTACCTTGGCCCGGTGGGCTAAAGGTCTAACAGAGCAGACAGTTTGTGTGGAAAGTGCAGATTCTAAACTTTCAGCCCACATTTATAATATTTTATGATGATGTTATTATGATCTGATTTGATGAAAAGTTAATGTTGTGTATACAGTCTTGTTTTGCAGAAAGAAAATCCATCTTTTACAGTTTTTGACATCAAAACAAGCAGAAAAAGTCAGAAAAGCAGATTGGAATCTGTCGATACAGAGTGTACATGAAAAGTGAACATAATTGATTAAATAAATAATTTTAAATTTGCATTTGAAAGGTAATAACTCCAGCGCTGTAAGGGTTAACTGGCCCGGTGTGCGTCAGCTCCCTCAGGGCTTTATCTGGTCTCCTGACGTGGCAGACGTGAGTTAACGGGAGAAAAAAGTCCCCAACCCGTCGCCAGCGCACATCCTCGTTCGTCACGAACGTTTCACTGCGATTATGAGCAGAAACTGTTTTCCAGCTTTGATACATGTAGGTAATTAGCCGAGTCTTACTGACCGTATTAAAGTGATAGTTTGGTGATGAAGGTGATTTACACTTTTTCCTCCTTTTCCCCAAATATAATCAATTAGCTTAGACATGTTTGGAGCATAAATCACAATTACACTGGCCTCAAACTGTGTGGAGTTGTTAAGTATCTCTAGTAGACTAAATAATTCATAGTATATGCTGAATAATTCACAGTAGATTTATAGTAGATGCATAATAATACATAGTAGTTACTGAATCATTCATATAAGATAATGAATATTTCATAGTAGATGCAGGAATAATTCATAGTAGATACTGAATAATTTATAGTAGATGCTGAATAATTTATAGTAGATACTGAATAATTTATAGTAGATGCTGAATAATTTATAGTAGATACTGAATAATTCATAGTAGATATTGAATAATTTATAGTAGGTACTGAATAATTCATAGTAGATACTGACTAATTCATAGTAGATCCTGAATAATTCATAGTAGATACTGAATAATTCATAGTAGATACTGAATAATTCATAGTAGTTACTGAATAATTCAGAATAGTTACTGAATAATTCATAGTAGATACTCAATAATTCATAGTAGATACTCAATAATTCATAGTAGATACTGAATAATTCAGAATAGTTACTGAATAATTCATAGTAGATGCTGAATAATTCATAGTAGATATTGAATAATTTATAGTAGATACTGAATAATTCATAGTAGTTACTGAATAATTCATAGTAGATATTGAATAATTCATAGTAGATACTGACTAATTCATAGTAGATACTGAATAATTCATAGTAGATGCTGAATAATTCATAGTAGATACTGAATAATTCATAGTAGTTACTGAATAATTCATAGTAGATACTGAATAATTCATAGTAGTTACTGAATAATTCATAGTAGATGCTGAATAATTCATAGTAGATGCTGAATAATTCATAGTAGATACTGAATAATTCATAGTAGTTACTGAATAATTCATAGTAGATACTGAATAATTCATAGTAGTTACTGAATAATTCATAGTAGATGCTGAATAATTCATAGTAGTTACTGAATAATTCATAGTAGATACTGAATAATTCATAGTAGTTACTGAATAATTCATAGTAGATGCTGAATAATTCATAGTAGTTACTGAATAATTCATAGTAGATACTGAATAATTCATAGTAGTACTGAATAATTCATAGTAGATGCTGAATAATTCATAGTAGATGCTGAATAATCATAGTAGATACTGAATAATTCATAGTAGTTACTGAATAATTCATAGTAGATACTGAATAATTCATAGTAGTTACTGAATATTCATAGTAGATGCTGAATAATTCATAGTAGTTACTGAATAATTCATAGTAGATACTGAATAATTCATAGTAGTTACTGAATAATTCATAGTAGATGCTGAATAATTCATAGTAGTTACTGAATAATTCATAGTAGATACTGAATAATTCATAGTAGTTACTGAATAATTCATAGTAGATACTGAATAATTCATAGTAGTTACTGAATAATTCATAGTAGATATTGAATAATTCATAGTAGATACTGAATAATTCATAGTAGATACTGAATAATTCATAGTAGTTACTGAATAATTCATAGTAGATACTGAATAATTCATAGTAGTTACTGAATAATTCATAGTAGATATTGAATAATTCATAGTAGATACTGAATAATTCATAGTAGTTACTGAATAATTCATAGTAGATACTGAATAATTCATAGTAGTTACTTAATAATTCATAGTAGATTCTGAATAATTCATAGTAGATACTGAATAATTCATAGTAGTTACTGAATAATTCATAGTAGATGCTGAATAATTCAGGTTTCTTTGAGGAACTGAAAATGAGTCTCCTGAAAAGAATGGAAGCTGTAATAAAGGTAAAGAGTGACACACTGACCACTAACACAGCTGAGATTAGATGTAGTTGCTGAGGCTTCCTAATGGCCGTTTTGACTGGAGGTTAACTGAACGCCGGCCGCTCTCTGACTTCAGCGCGGTGCTGTATGTAAGACTGAGCTGTTGTGTTTGAAATGTAAATGCCCTGCTGGTCTGAATGAGTGTGGGAGTGAGTCTCATTTGCAAGTATGAAGTGCGAGTGAGCAAACTTGGTGTGTTTAAACGATGACTGGCCGTTCCCCATGCACTCCTCAGCGACCAGCCTCACTCTCCGCAGCTCCATTCATTATCTGCCCACTCCAGTGGACATGACGCAGTGACCACAACATTCACCCAGCTATGGAAATTCTCACCCAATGCTGACTACAGCATCGCTGATACTGCCCGGCTCACCGGTCATTTCACACTGACACTGCATATCCGTCCTCATTAAAGGCATTTCGGTCAATAAATAAACACACATACTTTTACGTACATGATGGTCAGACAGCTCAATATTCATACACATTTGCCCAAACGGGTTTTTTGATGCAGTATTAAGTTCTTAAAGTCCTTTAATGTTAAGACTGTACATCATAAAAATCATAAAAGATCAAAAATTAAATGAAGTCAAAATCACACAAAAACACAAAGTATGGCTCATAGCTGTTATTTTATTATTTAAAGTAGATACTTAATCATTTAAAGTGGTTACCGAATAATTTACTGGATGTACTGTGTAATTTACAGTAATTACTTAATAATTCATAGTATTTCATTAATAATTCATAATGGATGTTGAATAAATCACAGCAGTTTCTGAATAATTCATAGTGGTCACCAAATAATGTATAGTACATACTGAATAATAGTTACTAAATAATTCATAATAAATGCTGAATAATTTATAGCAGATACTGAATAATTCATAGTAGTTACGGAATAATTAATAGTAGATATTGAATAATTTATAGTAGATAATTAATAATTCATAGTAGATACTGAATAATTTGTAATAGATCCTGAATAATTCATAGTAGTTACAGAATAATTAATAGTAGATATTGAATAATTTATAGTAGATAATTAATAATTCATAGTAGATGCTGAATAATTCATAGTAGATGCTGAATAATTCATAGTAGATATTGAATAATTCATAGTAGATAATTAATAATTCATAGTAGATGCTGAATAATTCATAGTAGATGCTGAATAATTCATAGTATACACTAAATAATTCATAGTAGATACTGAATCATTCATAGTAGATATTGAATAATTTATAGTAGTTACTGAATAATTCATAGTAGATACTGAATAATTTATAGTAGATACTGAATAATTTGTAATAGATACTGAATAATTCATAGTAGATATTGAATAATTTATAGTAGATACTGAATAATTTGTAATAGATACTGAATAATTCTTAGTAGATGTTAAATAATTTATAGTAGATATTGAATAATTCATAGTAGATCCTGACTGATTCACAGCAGACAGTGACTGATAACGCTCGTTAATGAATCCTGCCCGTGTTTAAGGGGTTAATGTACACAGTGATCGTGTGTGCTGTGTTTGCTCCGCTGCAGTGTCTGTAATTGTTTTCTGAGTACATTGGGCTCTGATTAGTTTGGCCTCGTTCACAGTCCATTTACATCATTGCTCCATTAGTGCTGTGGAGTTGTCTGGTGTTCAGAATCAAACTGATGCTGATTGCAGCTGGAACTGCCTCTGCGCTGTTTGTCTGCAGCGCCCTCTGCTGCTCCGTACTCGCTCCTGCAGCTCAGCGAGGCTGCTGAGACTCAGTTTAGCCCATTTTAACGTTTCAGCGCAACCAAAGTCCCGCTGTCATTCACATTAACACACTGCAGCCTTCAGAATAACCAGGTCTGAGTCAGTGCAGCGTCTGAAATGAGCTAGTGAGGAATAAAGATGCTGATGTTTGTGATAAATCGATTTATATCAAATTAAAACACGCGCGTGAAGGCTGGACGTGTTTGCGCGGAGAAAGTCGTCAAGGAGCGTCAGGAGTGGGCTGATAGTGATAATAATGATTTGGTGACGAACTGGAGGGTCTGGAACCCCCTCCCATTCTCTCCCTCTCTCTCCCTCTCTCTTTCCCTCTCTCTCTGTTCTCTGTTATTTCTCTCTCTCTCAGTCTCTCTCCTCTCTCTCTCTCTCTCTCTCTCTCTCTCTCTCTCTCTCTCTCTCTCTGTTCTGTTATCTGTCTCTCTATTTCCTTTATCTCCTCGCTGTCTCTCTCTCTCTCTCTCTCTCTCTCTTTCCCTCTCTCTCTGTTCTCTGTTATTTCTCTCTCTCTCAGTCTCTCTCCCTCTCTCTGTCTCTCTCTCTCTCTCTCACTCTCTCTCTCTCTCTCTCTCTCTCTCTGTTCTGTTATCTCTCTCTCTCTCTCTCTCTCTCTCTCTCTCTCTCTCTCTCTCTGTTCTGTTATCTCTCTCTCTCTCTCTCTCTCTCTCTCTCTCTCTGTTATCTCTCTCTCTCTCTCTCTCTCTCTCTCTCTCTCTCTGATCGTATATAAGCGGATGGGGTTGCAGGCTGAAGTCAGTCGACTCTGCATTTAGAAGAAAAAGCAGCTGCAAAAACTCCAAACTCCTCAGCCTACAGGCTTTATCTCTGCACGCGACTCACAGTAAGTCTCCTTTACGAGTTTTCATCTCTTCTTTCATTTGTTCTTTTCTCTGTTTCTGAGTTCGGTGACTAAAACTCTCTTTTACCAAGATTTGGCAACCCAAATGCTTCTCGTTTTGCTTGCATTTTGTGTTTTGTTGTTGTTGTAGTTGTAGTTTTTGTTGTTTCTTTGTTTTCTGTGTGAATGAACTGGCTGAACTTTCTTCTTACATCTATCATCTGGTTAGTTCAGAGTTTGGTCATTTTACCTTGAGACCTTCATTCTTTTCTAAGTTATTTGACACAAAAGTCATTTTTGCCAACTTTTGGCAACCCGGTGTGGTTTCAGGATCAGCTTCCCTCTTTTTTGTGTGAAGGACTCTTTCTTCTTCTCCATATCTCCACTGTTTATTTGGTGAAGATCAGCTTAAAAATCTTGATCCGGTTCTAAATTCTTTAACTACAAGCCACAAAATTTGCCAGCTTAGATTGGAAACTGCCAGCTGCGGTTCTTCAAAGGTTCTTTAGTGCAGGCAGCAATTATATACAGAACCTTGATATTTTAAAGAACCACTTGATTGTTTAAATCTTAAAAGTTTTTGTACAAAAAATTATGGTTCTTTAAGGGTTCTTTAGTGAAGACACTCAAAGAACCATTTGCATCATTAAAGTTCTTTGCGTTGTTAAACTGTTCTTCAGATTGATGGAGAATGTGTTGTAGATGGTTCTATATAACCTATATGAAAATAGTTCTATACGGCACCAAAAAGGGTTCTTCTATTGCTACGATGTCAAGCTTGTAGCCATAGAAGAACCCTTGTTTTGGTGCTGTATAGAACCATTTTCTTTACTAAAGATCCCTTGAAGAATGTACCCTTTAAATGTGTATATAAAGTAACATAACATTAAAAAAATATTAATTCAGTCACAGTTATTAATTTGAATGATCAATTTATGATATCAGCCACTATATGATATTGATTATTGGTTCTCGTATCAGTATTTGTTTGTGTGTTTGTTCTGCGTATCATATCCTGCCCAAACTCAACATCTTCACATTTTTATGGAAACAAACTGGCGGAACGTTGTGCATAAATAAGTGAACCCTGCAAGAAATCTAACACACTCGATCCAGATAAACTGAGAACCTCTGAAGCCACGCAGAGCTGGATCAGGTGTGGTAGATGTCGGTCAGTGCTGAGACTCTGCAGGGTGGATCTCCAGCTTCAGGGTGGTTCTCAGGTCTGTTAGTCCGTTCAGCACCACGGACAGCAGCTCCACCAGTCAGCCCTGCAGAGCAAACTCGTCCAGACCATAGTAATGAAAGGGGTTCTTCGGTTCCAGCCCACTCTGTCTACATATTTCAGTGTTCTTCCTGTTCTAGCTCGCCTGATTCAACTCATCAGCTCATTACCAAGCACTTACTCAAAGGGGAATTCCAAGAAAATTTTCAAAATTTCTGTATAATTCAGTGTTTAAGATGTAATCAGAGAGATTCAGAGTGGTTTGGTGTGAAATGGTTCAGATGTCTTTACAGTGGTGGTGATAGGAACCAGGGGTCGCCATGACTACAACACAGATATAGACATTTTATTTACTATCAAAACCACCAGTGAACCTACACGAGTCTTCTGAGTTTATATGGAATGTTGATGATGGAAAATAGTGGAAAATTGGACAAAAAAGCCATTTTCTTTGGAAACTATTTTTCCTTACGCCAAATTCCCTTAAATGAGGGTAAAATTGGTGAGTTCTAGCAGGAAAACACTAAAATGAGCACCACAAAGGGCTCTAATAGCGTATCAGTGCCTATTAAAAACATATATTTCGAATAGTAACTTTATAAATGAACAAAAAATGAAATGTCACATTGTACGTTTTGTTCATTTTGATTGGTCCATTCATCATGAATTGATCACATAATGTAAAGGACAGCTGGTGTTTTCAGTGGTTCACTCTTGAAGAAAGATTCCCAAAAGAGTTCTTTGAGTTATATTACAGAAGAACCACATATTTCTATAGTATACTATAGTTATATTGTAGAAGAACCACATTTGAAGAACCTCTTCAAGGTTTAGAAAACCTTCACATAATGTAAAGGTCAATTTAAGGGCTCTTCCTAGAACCTTTGCTTTAAAATAGTTCACACACCTTAATTGCGATACTCGTTTTTTAAAGAACCATCCTCCGAAAGAGCCTCCAGGGAACCAAAAGTGGTTCTTCTACACTCTTAAAAAGCATGGCTCTCTAAAAAGCTTTAACTCTTAGAAAGCAAGGTTCTCTAGTAAAGACCATGGTTCTATATAGAACCATGAACACTCAAATTTGTGCATGGTGAAATTGTTCTTCAGACTGATGAAAATGGGTTCTATTTAGCACCAAAAAGGGTTATGCTATATATTTTACGATGTCAAGCTTGTAGAACAATAGAAGAACGCTTTTTGGTGCTCTATAGAACCATTTTCATCAATCTGAGGAACCGTTTATCCAAGCAACGAACTTTTGAAGCATGCAAATTGTTCTTTCAGCATTCTTGGTTCTAAGTAGAGCCATTATATTACTAAAGAACCCTTGAAGGATCTTTTGTAAGAGTGTATGGCATCACACAGAGAGCAGGTGAAGGAGTTTCATTATGACGTTCATCTCTAAACCAGTGAGTTTATCAGAGAACAGAGAGACGTTCTCGCCTTTAACGCCACATGATTTTACTCCGAGTCATTTTGGAGCGTTTTTGTTTTCGTTCGTCACAAAATCATCACACAGTATAAAGCACAGATCATGTTTTTCGAATGGTGTTTGGAGCTTTTGGTCTGAAAATACACTTATTTTATATCTGACCGACTACAGGATGACCAGTTACTCTGCAGACTGGGGTGTTCAGACTTATTCACAGAGGTCCTGCAGGTCTTCATTCCAAACACACAGGATCAGACCGGACTCCACTCGTTTAATCAGTAGCTCTCAGTCTTAAACAGTTGACCAGATGTGGTCCTGCTTTGCTGGAATGAAACCCTGCAGCCACACCGGCCCTTTGTGGACAAGATCGGACACTCCTGATATAGACGATGACCGCAGAGATGAACGGACGCACGTTTCTTGCTCCTCTACTGGCTGCACACTTTCTGCTTTCTGCTTACTGAGTTTCAGTATTTAGCTGGACCGTTTTCCTCTTATTCAGTCGTCCTTTATCCAGATTGAAGATCTCTAACAGATTTTTTTTTTCAGAATTTCTTATTTTTTTTTAATTCTTTGCCTCATTTTACCTGAACAGACCACACTGGGCTGCTTCAGACCTCAATAAACAAATTTTCATTTTATTTTTTAAATGAGATTCAACTTTATTGCGCAGAGTAAGGGTACAAAGCCAATCAAATGCAGTTAGCATCCAACCAGAAACGCAAAATACAGTATTATTTACAGATGAGTGCAGGAAAAAGTACCATAGAAAGATGCTGTATGTTACAGTATGTACACTTGTGGACAGCTGAGAGTTACAGTACACAAACATTAAATTTCAGTGCTGTCGGAACAAAACCTGGTATCTCCATTTTTGTCATTTTTCAGTTTTTGACATAATTTGAAAATACCTGTTGTCCTTTACATTCTGTGTAAATTTCATGATGAATGGACCAAAAGAAATGACCCAAAATGAATTTAAAAAAAGTCTGGTTCCATTGACTTACATTAAAAGTAGAGTATGTTTTTTCCTTCTCCTGTAAAGTTACCATTTTGGAGATACGAGGTTTTCTTCCAACAGTGATATGTAACTTATATTGAATATTCTAATATGTTATATATTCTATCATATTGAAATGCATATACACAGAGGGAAAGTGGACAGAGAGTGCAAATGTAAGGTTGTATGTACAATCAAAACATCTGCCGTAGTGCCTTTGGATGGTTCTTTGAACAAGCATTATTGTGAATGAGATGTGTGATTTGGAAGAACCTCTTTAAAGAACCTCAGCACAATGTAAAGATTCTACGTATGTGAAAAGCTTTCCTAGAACTTGAACTAGAACTAGAAACGTGCATTTAATTACTTTACGATTGTCATTAAGAAATGTGTGAAAATGGTCTAAACCATTTGCTGGAGCTGGAAATGCTGATCCAAATATCTTAAAATCTAATTTTGTTAAATTATTTTACAAGTTTAACCCTTTAAATCTGTCTCTAATTCTGCACTCTCATCATTACAGGACCTCCACATTGGCTTCATAGTAGTTACTCAATAATTCATAGTGGAGTCATTTAGAGCGGATGTAGAATAATTTACTGAAGGTACTGAATAATTCATAGTAGACCGAACACTCGAATGAACACTCAAAGAACCCTTTGCATGATTAAAGGGTTCTCTGCATGGTGAAAGAATGTAGATATGGAATAATTTACAGAGGATATTGAACTATTAATAGTAGATACTGAATAATGAGAAGGATGTGCTGAATAATTCATAGTAGATACTGAATAATTCATAGTACATACAGAATCATTCATAATACATAATGAATAATTCATAGTAGATACTGAATCATTTATAGTATTTACTGAATAATTCATAGTAGATACAGAATAATTCATAGTGGATACTGAATAATTCATAGTGGATACTGAATAATTCATGGTGGATACTGAATAATTCATAGTGGATACTGAATAATTCATGGTGGATACTGAATAATTCATGGTGGATACTGAATCATTCATAGTAGCTACTGAATAATTCATAGTGGATACTGAATCATTCATAGTACATAATGAATCATTCATAGTAGATACTGAATCATTTATAGTATTTCCGGAATAATTCTTAGTATTTACTGAATAATTCATAGTACATACTGAATCATTCATAGTACATAATGAATCATTTATAGTAGTGAATCATTTATAGTATTTACTGAATAAATCATAGTGGATACTGAATAAATCATAGTAGATACTGAGTTAATCACAATGGTCACAGATATTAAAGTTGGGAGATGAGCTCTTGTGATTAATTCTGACCAAAATGTATCTGGTTTGTGATTCTCCTGAACAGATGACTGTCATGTTGAAGTCGTGGACGGTCGTGGCCGCCCTGCTGCTCTGCGTCCTCCTATATCTCGGCACCTTCGTGGACGCGTATCCTCCGAAACCAGAGAACCCTGGAGATGACGCACCTCCTGAAGAACTGGCCAAATACTACACGGCCCTGAGACACTACATCAACCTCATCACGAGACAAAGGTGAGCAACCACACCCACCCACCCCCCCCCAACACACAGTGAGTCACGCTCACACCACAATGGGACATTTTCATACTGTCTCATACGGTGAGGAAAGGCCGGCTGCAGATCATCGACGCCCGCGGCTCTCTCATGCATCACTGATGGTCATTTCCTGCTCGTCCTGCAGCCGTTTATACTCCCTCTCTCGCTCTGTGGCAGTGATATCACTCAGGACTGTAGCTGGAGCCCAAAATATCATTACAGGTCACTCTCACAGCACTGATGGCTCTCCTTCTCGCTATGAAAGCCCAGCAGATGCGCCCTGAGTGGTCCGGAATCCAATCCGAAACAAATTTTCTCCACCGGAGATCCATTTACGTGGCCCCCCAGGAGGGCTGACTTTATGTACACGTTTATGATTTCCGAATAGGTTCTTGACATTTAAAACAGAGACCAAGGCGCCTCTGTGTGCAGTAGGATTAGATTTATGAGTTCCGTTTACATGAGTTCTAGCTTCAAATGTGCAAATAATGGCACTCTGGCTTCTAATAACCGGCTTTAATATCAGAGCAAGCAGAAGAACGAGGAGATGGTTCCTCTACACAGGACGCCGGATGCACAGCCTGTCCATTCTGAATAAGATCTACAGTAAATTCTTCAAAAAAGGGTTCAGCTTTGTTAAAAGCTTGACAATTTTCTGTGTTATATAGAACAGTTTTCAAAAAGGTTCTGTATGGAACCTTATACAACACATTCTGTTTCAATCTAAAGATTCATTTCACCATCCAAGGAACTATTGAAGTACACAAATGGTTCTTTAAGTGTTTATGGTTTTATATAGAACCACTGTTTTTACTAAAGAACCGTTTTTTTTGAGAGTGTAGAAGAACCACTTTCGGTTCCCTGGAGGGCCTTTGAGTAGATGGTTCTTTAGAGAACCAGTATCCTAAATAAGATGTATGAACTATTTGAAAGGTTCTAGGAAGACCTTTTCATTACGTTACGAAAAGGGTTCTTTGACTGTTCATGGTTCTATATAGAACCATTGTCTTTACTAAAGAACCCTTGAAGAGCCATCTTTTTCAAGAGTGTATAAGAACCATTTTTGGTTCCCTGGAGGCCCTTTCGGTGAATGGTTCTTTAAAGAACAAGTATCCTCAATAACATGTACAAACTATTTTAAAGCAAAGGTTCTAGGAAGACCTTTTCAGTACGTTACGAAAGGGTTCTTTGACTGTTCACAGTTCTATATAGAACTGCTGTCTTTACTAAAGAACCCTCGAGGAACCATCTTTTTCAAGAGTGTAGAAGAGCCACTTTTGGTTCCCTGGAGGCACTTTCAGAGGATGGTTCTTTAGAGAACCAGTATTGTAATTAGATGTGCAGACTATTTTAAAGCAAGAAGAACCCTTAAATGGACCTTTACATTATATGAAGGTTTTTTTAAACTTTGAAAAGGTTCTTCAAATGTGGTTCTTTCGGAACCAAAAATGGTTCTTCTATGGTATAACTCAAAGAACCTTTTTTCTGTAGTCTTTCTTTGAGAGTGAACTATTGAGAACATCCCTACAGTGCGTCACACTGGAAGCCTCGAAGGCCGAAAATGTTCTTAGCCGTGAAGTGGTACCATTTTCCTGCAGCCAAAGACGTCAGTCCAGTCCAGACAGCCTCATAGCTGCAGTGCAGCGTCACCCAAGCGGCCGGTCCGGGCAGCAACATAGCTGTGATGTAACATCACTTAGGCAGCCGGCCCGGTAGGCCTCCTCGCCTCAGGGTAGCGCTGCTCACACAGCCAAACCCTTCCGATCCTGACAGCCCCACAGCTGCAGCCTAGCGCCATCCAAGCAGCCCACAACCAGCCACACAGCTGTGATGTAGTGTCGATCCGTTCCCCAGTCCAGAGAGCCTCGTAGCTGCAATATAGCGTCACTCAAGCAGCAGCTCCAGGCCACATCATAGCTGTGTGTGGACTCTGTATCCCTCAAAGGGGAACCGATTTTGCGAAACTACTTAATCATTCAGTGGTTTAGATGTAAACAAAATCATTCAGAGAGTCAAAATTGTTCACCATTACAGCACTAAGAACTGGACGTCCAGAGAATTTAATGGCTCCAAAAGCTACATCCTGTTAGGTTATTGCACAAAATGGTTGTGAATGCATTGCTTGATACCTGAGACACAGGTTTGATAGTGTTGTTATAAAGTTTTGGCCTAAAACATATTAGAACACGAGGATTTCTGGGACTTGTAAAGTATTTTCTCAATTTATTTTTGTATCCTGGTGCTTCTCAGTTCACCACCACTCTGAACAGGTAACCAGCGAGGTGCAACCGTGATCTATTGCTATGACTGCGTACGACACAATGCTGCCAACCCAAACAACACAAAAGGCTGATTAGTAAGTTACTCACATCAGCTCAGTTTTGCTGACCGTGCGACGCTGCGCTGCCACCCCAAACAACACAAAAGGCATGCAGGGCGGAGGGGTACATGCAGGGTGTTGTAAGGAAAAAATAGTCCCCAAATAGAATGTATTTTTTGAATTTAGCACTATTTTACCATCATCAGTGCGACATATAAAACCATATAAGACACATAGCTCACTGGTCATTCTGTAGAGCAGATAAACTGGTGATATTTGTAATATAGACATACAGACGTCTGGTTACTATAATAGTGGACAGTTCTGACTCGATAAGTTTCTCTAGAAAGGCACATTTCACACCAAACCACTCTGAATGATTATGTTAACATCTAAACCATTAAATGATTAAGTAACTTTGCAAAATCGGTGGAGTTCCCCTTTAATGGCTGGCTCTGGCTCTGTTGGGTCAGGACCCCTGAGTCAGGATTCGAGAGCTGTGCTCCAGCTTCTTATTAGGCTGAGTGGGGTTTCTGTGAAGCTTGTCAAACCTAGCAACGGTTGCTATGAAAGAGCACATTAGCATACATAGGCTGCCTACAGTGGAAGACTGAATTGGAAGAATTCTTGCTGAGTCTCAGACCGTCCGGCAGAGTGACCCACATAAGACGCTTATATAACCTCTGCAGAATTTACCGTGACCGAAAACGATTTTTCAGAAAGGCCATAATCATAAATCCGTCCACTCCGGTGCCCCTCATTCTGAAGCGTATGGACGGGCGGTCAGTCGTGACTCCATCAGATAACGGCGTGTCTGTTCATATTGTAATGCTCAGCGGGACGCAGGTGGGACTCGGCAGCGGCGCCGCTTCAGGAGCCCCTGCCATATCAGCTTTTCCTCAGGTGGCCTGATGTGGCCCGCAGGCGAGAGCGCAGGAGGAATTTGAGCATAAAATTGCTTTATCAGTGAGAGCGCTGACCCCGCAGCTCGGAGCGAGAGAGCATTTTGAGGTCCGATTTAGAACAGAGCAGAAACTTTATGGTCAGATTCACTGCATTTACATGTACTTCAGTTATAGCTGGTGTCTTTTCCATTAGAATAGAAGCAAATGGGTCAACAGCGTGATGTGCAGCTTTTTGGATCCAATTTCCTATTAAATAATTTAACAAATATGTGATAAATATCACATTATTCTACAATATTGCTGCTGCTGGAACAAACCTTGTATCCTCAATTTGGTCATTTTTCTTTTTTTTTACATAATTTCATAATAATCTTTACACTATGTTTAAATTTCATGATGAATGGACAGAAACTGACCAAAATGCCCTAAAAATACTGTAACGTTGACTTACATTGAACCTTTAGAATGTTTTTGTCTTCTCCTGTAAAGATGTTGGAGACGAGGTTTTGTTTGATATGTAAATACATTTTAAATGCATGAATTTCCTCAAATGTCACGTGGCGCAACTGACAGCAAAGGACTTTTATTCTGAAGTGCAGTTGAGAAAGAGTTTCCAGTGTGTTGCATCAAAATAATGCGTAATAAAGCTTTTTGAAGAGCAAAGGTTTGTCAGAGGGTCCAAGTACAAAGACTAGTTTGTGTACGTTTTCAGTGGTAAATACATTTAAAATATAATATTTTTAATAATTTAATGTGTGGCGGCACCATTTGACATTTTCTGGGTGGCAAAAATTACCTTTTGAATTAAAATGTATTCCTTAAATTATTATTTACACCATATTGATTAAACAAATATCAACATGTTGAATATATATATTAAGAACCCTTTTACAGTGCAAAACGACTAGTTTGTATATATGTATGTGTATATATGTATATATATATATATATATGAACCATGAACACTCAACCCTTTGCATCATTAAAGGGTTCTTCATATTGATGGAAAATGTACTGTAGATGGTTCCATATAGAACCTTTTCTGAAAAGGGTTCTATACAGCACCAAAAAGGATTCTTCTATTGTCACAATGTCAAGCTTGTAATAATAGAAGAACTCTTGGTAACACTTTACTGTAGGGTGCTGTTCATAAGGCAATATGACACCTACATAAGCTTGTCATGACGACTGACATAACCCTACATAAATGTTTATAAATGCTTATTCCAATAAGCACCATTCGTTATAAAGGTTATATTTGCCCGTGTTGATCACAGTTAGCTAACGTAGCCTTTAAGACAGATGCTGCCTATGGGAATAAGCATTTATAAGCATTTATGTAGAGTTATGTCAGTTGTCAAGACGAGCTTATGTAGATGTCATGTAGCCTTATGAACAGCAGCCTACAGTAAAGTGTTACCGAACTCGTTTTGGTATTATAAAAAGCCCTACAAAAAGGTTCTATATAGCACCGTAAAAGAGTGAGGAACCACTTAAACATTGAGTGTTCATGGTTCTATGAAGTTCCACAAATGGGTTCTTTGAGTGATTTCACAAAATAACCACCCTAAAAATATTTGAGGAAGATATTTGTGAGTGTGAAGAACCTTTTACAAGCTAAAAGAACCTTCACATAATATAAAGGTTCTTTACCAATTTAAGAATCTTTACATCATGTGCAGGTTCTCAAACGTTTTACAATAATACCTGTCTAAAGAACTCTCCTTTGAAAGGTTCTTTAGGGAACCAAAAGTGGTTTTTCTATGGCATCATGCAAGGTACCTTTTTCTGGCACCTTTTATTTAGTGTGTAGTACCAAACAAAGGGTTCTGTGATAGCAAAACCCTTTTTGGTGCTATGCAGAATCATTTCTTTCAAAGCTTCTTTGAAGAACCATAGCAGGCTTTCCATCGTGGAGAAGAGCTGTTCAACCATGCAGAGAAACATTTATGCATTCAAATGGTTCATAGTTCTAGATACAATGATTGGTTTTAATAAAGAACACTTTTATTTACCTTTTATTGAAATAGAACGTTTACATTATGTGGAGGTTCTTAAAACTTTAAAAAGGTTCTTCACACTTCTACAAAAAAGGGTTCTTTAAAAAAACATCCACCGAAAGGTTCTTTAGAGATCCAAAAGAGGTGCAATCGATTCAAGTGGGAAAGTCTTTTGGGTTCCATGTGGCACCTGAGTTTTGAGAGTGTTAGTCTCAATGTTTCCTCACTCGCGTTCCACCAGCCCAGCCCAGACCAATTAAAGCCCTCCTCGGCTCTCAGCGCTGTTGCTGTCAGATTAGTTGCAGGTTCTTCACGTCACTGCGGTTCCTCAGGCTGACCCGTATCAGGGGCTCTGGACTGTAACGCTGCTCCACCTTCATCTGTGGAGATGAAGCTCCATTATAGCTTCATGTTCTGTGTGATTTGAGATCACGAGTGAAAAAATGACCGTGTTCCTGCCAGCCGGACCGGTCAGACGGAGAGACGGGGGCTGACCGCACACTCACTCACTCTCTCCCTCTCTTTTCTCTTTTTCCTGCTTTCTTTCTTTCTTTCTTCTTTCTTTCTTTCTTTCTTTCTCTTCTCCTCACTGTTTCTCTTTTCTTTCCTACTTTCTTTCTCTTTCTCTCTTTTCTCTCGCCACTGTTTCTCTTTTCTTTCTTTCTTTCTTTCTTTCTTTCTTTCTTTCTTTCTCTTCTCTCTCTACTGTTTCTCTTTTCTTTCCTGCTTTCTTTCTCTTTCTTTCTCTCTTTTCTTTCTTTCTTTCTTTCTTTCTTTCTTTCTTTCTTTTCTTTCTCTCTCCACTGTTTCTTTCTTTTTTTTCTTTCTTTCTTTCTTTCTTTCTTTCTTTCTTTCTTTCTTTCTTTTCTCTCTCCACTGTTTCTTTCTTTCTTTCTTTCTTTCTTTCTTTCTTTCTTTCTTTCTTTCTTTCTCTCTCTTCTCTCCACTGTTTCTCTTTTCTTTCATTCTTTTTCTTTCTTTCTTTCTTTCTTTCTTTCTTTCTTTCTTTCTTTCTTTCTTTTCTCTCTCCACTGTTTCTTTCTTTTTCTTTCTTTCTGTCTTTCTTTCTCTCTCTTCTCTCCACTGTTTCTCTTTTCTTTCATTCTTTTTCTTTCTTTCTTTCTTTCTTCCTTTTGTTCTCTCTCTTCTCTCTCCACTGTTTCTTTCTTTCTTTCTTTCTTTCTTTCTTTCTTTCTTTCTTCTCCACTGTTTCTCTCTTTTCTGTCTTTCTTTCTTTCTTTTGTTCAATCTCTTCTTTCTCCACTGTTTCTCTCTTTTCTGTCTTTCTTTCTTTCTTTCTTTGTTTCTTTCTTTCTTTCTTTTGTTCTCTCTCTTCTTTCTCCACTATGTCTATCTTTTCTTTCTTTCTTTCTTTCTTTCTTTCTTTTTCTTTCTTTTTCCTTTCCTTTCTCTTGCTATTTCTCCCTCTTTTTCTCTGTTTTCTCCCTCTTTTTCTCTGTTTTCTCTCTCTCTCTCTCTCTCTCTCTCTCTCTCTCTCTCTCTCTCTCTCTCTCTCTCTCAGGTATGGTAAGAGATCTACTCCAGAGGGAGTGATGGCTGACCTGCTGTTTGGAGAAAGTAACGAGCACAACCAGCGGTCGAGGTGAGTCCACTAACAGCAGATGATCCTCAGCAGAGCATTTCCCTTATAAACTCGTCACGAGACTCTAAAAGAACTGAAAGAACGAGAAAAAGAACGAGAAAAAGAACGAGACTGAACTGCGTCCAAACGTAGCTTTGATACAAAATACAAAACGTCCCAAAGTAACAGTGTTAAATAAACAGCATCTCGAGATCAGTGATTAAACCCCTGTGACGATGCTAATGTCTGTTAACAGTGTCTGTTAGCGTACCTGTGGGGTTCTAGTAGTGCGTTAACACTAAGCTAACGGTGATGCACATGAACATTTGTGGCCGTTTTAGATTAAACTCAGACATTAGAGGTTTGTGTCAGACATTAATATTTATATCTGAGTCTGTATGTATCAGATATATCTGACTAAGAGCTGCTTTACCCTCCTAACAACTAACCAGAACCTGCTTAGACCACAACTCAAACACAGTATCTAGAACCTAAGGACTAGAGGCCTCTCTCTCTCTGTCTTTTTGTCTTTTTCTCTG
The DNA here is from genome assembly GCF_904425465.1 of Colossoma macropomum. Lineage (NCBI taxonomy): Eukaryota > Metazoa > Chordata > Actinopteri > Characiformes > Serrasalmidae > Colossoma > Colossoma macropomum. The sequence continues at coordinate 33,483,137 of NW_023494801.1, read as the reverse complement.
TTTCTTCGTTCCTTCCACTCTTTCTGTGTCTCTCACTCTCTCATTCTCTTATTCTCTCTTCTCTGTCTTTCCTTTTTCCCCCGCTCTCTCTCTGTTCTCTCTGTCTCTCTCTCTCTCTGTCTTTTTCTTGTTTTCTCTCTCTTCTTTCTGTCTTTCCTTCTTTCTTTCTCCCTCTGTCACTCTCTTGTTCTCCTTTTCTCTCTTCTCTGTCTTACCTTCTTTCTCCCTCTCTCTCTCTGTTCTCTCTCTCTTCTCCCTCCGTCTCTGTCTCTCTCTTTTTCTTTTTTCTTCCACTTCTTCTTTCTTTCTCCCTCTCTTTACTTTCTCTCTCACTCTCACTTGCTATTTCTCCTTCTTTTTCTGTCCTCTCCCTCTCTCTCTTTCTTTCGTTATTTCTTCCACTCTACCTCCCCTATCTCTCTCTCCCTTTCTCTCACTCTCTCTTTCTCTCTCTAGAAGGCCTATACTGACCTTTTCTTTCACAAAATCTGTTGATTCCTCTGTCGCCTCCTAATTATGTTGGTAGTTAATCTAATGTGCAAGGCCTTCAGTTCAGCTCCTGAAGTCCTGACCAATGAGAGAGCGCGCTCAGCCGTAGCTACCATAGACACCACAGAGATAAACTTTCCAAAGCATTTCAATATTTTAAGCCTGTTGTTTCCGACTAAAACTTAATATTGAAATAAGAATATTTCTACAGCTGTTACAGAGATTAAAAACAAGCATAATGATTGTGTTAAATAAAAATGAACCCATTCCTGGAGAGACCCTCGGGGCCCCCCACTGCTGATTAGTTATAAAAGCACTCTGGAAATGCAAATGTGCAAAACTCTACAGTCTTCAGACCCAAATTACATGCAGGTTTTTTCAGATACAAGTTACAAAACAGTCATTTCGGGTATCTCCTACTAAAGCATGTATGAGAGCCTCTGTCCCTGCTGGGCAGGAGATGAAGCTCTTTCCAGGAAAGCGAACCCAAAGCGCGGAGCCGCTTCTCGCGGGGCGGCCGTGTGAATAGCCGAGAGGGGTTTGCGTGGATGTGAACGGTTGAGAGGAGAGTGACTGATGAATTTTTCACACCTGTAAGCAGAGCAGGGACAGATGGGATCGCTCCTCTGCTCCCTGCGCCCGTCAGGACGGCAGTGGGTTTGAGGACGTGACGCACGCTGAATAACTGAGAGGCCCTGACATTTAACACTCGATTTAATTAGCCCTCAGATCCGCAGGAAGCGGCGCGGAGGAGAAAAGGCTGAAACACTGCGGAGGAGAATGTTAAAGGAAAGCTTCTCTGAATGGCCTTTTACCGGCCATCTGACTTACTCAGATCCACTCGGCTCATGAGAGGGGATACGTTAAAGGAGAACTCCACCAATTTTTTAAAGTTTCTATATAATTACAAGGTTGAGATGTAAACAGAGTCATTCAGAGTGGTTTTTGGTGAAATGCTCCACTTTGGAGAAACTTACCGAGTCAGATTTGTTCACAGTGGTGGTGATAGGAACCAGACGTCCAAAGAGTTTAAAGGGTTATTTTACTCCCCAGTTCATAAAGTCCATAAGTGGAAACTAAACTGCAAAAACAGCTCGTGTTGAATTTCTGTGACGTCATAAATAAACAGTGCATCAATTTAGCCTAGAGCAGTTTAGCCCCGCCCACTTGTATTTAAGTTATAAGGAGCGTTTCAGCCCTGAGCAAGGCAGCCAATCAGAACAGAGCTCATCTGCATATATCAGTCTTAAAGGCACAGCAACAAAAACAGCCCGTTTCATTCTAAGGGAAATAGAGAGGTCATGTAGAATGAATATGAGTGTGTTTGGAACATAAAATCAAATCAAACTCAAAATAAATGTCATAAACACTCAACAGACTGTTAGTAACAATTCATTTATTATTAATCCATTAACAACATATTAATAATATAGCAGCCGTGAAAACATTCAGTAGATTGTCAGAAGACTTTTAACTAACTGTGTAAAAAAATGTTTAGAATCTGCTGAATTCAGATTAACTTCAGGGTTGAGGTTAGGGTTAGGGTTAGGATTAGGGCCAAGGTGAGGATTAGGATTAGGTTTTGGTTTGATGTTAAGATTAGGGTTAGGATTAGGGCCAAGGTGAGGATTAGGATTAGATTTAGGGTTAACGTTAACGTTGAGGTTAGGATCAGGGCCAAGGTGAGGTTTAGGATTAGATTTAGGGTTAACGTTAACGTTGAGGTTAGGATTAGGGCCAGAGTGAGGGTTCGGATTAGGTTTTGAGTTGAGGTTAATGTTAGGGTTAGGGTTAGGAGTAGGGCCAGAGTGAGGTTTAGGATTAGATTTAGGGTTAACGTTAAGGTTGAGGTTAGGATTAGGGCCAGAGTGAGGGTTCGGATTAGGTTTTGGGTTGAGGTTAATGTTAGGGTTAGGGTTAGGAGTAGGGCCAGGGTTGTACAGGGTATACCTATACAACATTTCATCACTTTAAAGCGCTCATATAATGTAATAAAATTATTCTCCCTTTTTTAGTTTCAAGTTTAATGTACACTGAAAAAAATGTTGTTTCCACTTAAAAAAGTTGCCCTAAAGTTTTGAGTTAACTGAATTCCTAATAGTAAGTTAACAGAATAAGTATCTGTGTTTTATAACATATCAAATTATTATTTGACGTTCAAATAACTCAAAATTTGAAGACATTTAAGGCAGTTTTTGGCAGTCTCAAAACACTGTTCACCCCCTGAGGTCCATAAGGTCCATATAAGGAAACTAAACTGCTCAAAACAGCCCACTCATTCTGTCTGTTCCCCAAGCTGGGTATGCTTAAAGGGCCTTCATCTCCATGGAAATCTGGAGCTCCAGAATTAAAGGGGGGCCAGCATGCTTGCAGTTAAGCCCCGCCCACTCGCACTGAAGTTATAAAGAGTGTTTCAGCTCAGACTGCTTTTTGAATGATATCTGAGGAAACTGTAGGAATGTAAGTGTTAAGCAGTCGTTCTCTTTCTCTTCCAGATACGAAGACTCTTACGCATGGTGATGGTCAGTAGCGTCCACTCTGCTCTCCTGTGCCTCCACAGAAAACCCGCAGAAAGCATACGTTTCAACCGAATACACTCGTTCCATCCGTCTCTCCAGCTGCTCCTCATCGACGCGGAGCAGCTCCACCGTCCCTCATTCAAACTGTACATAATTTATTACTGAACACAGAATATTCATGAGAATATGTGCGTGTACACTTCACTGTGTCTTACAGAGGACATATTCTTTACTGTTTGTAAATATGACTGTGATTAAAGATGTTACTTGATGACGTGCCATCTGAACTGCTCTGCCTCCAAAATACATCCTACATTCTCTCGTGTTTAGTGTGAAATGATTTCAGTACAGCAATGAAAGATAAAAAACCATGAATGTGTTAATGTAAAATTGTCATGACTGGGCTGTATTTCTGAAGATCTAACCCAGGGGTCGGCTATATGTGGCTGCCCTGTTGTGGCTCCACAGCAGAATTAGATCTGTAGGTAAAAATAAAATAATCCTCCTTTACAGTAAAATAAAGCTCTGCTGATCGTTCAACACAGTTTAACAATAAATGAACTGCTAATTAACCCTGTAACCCTGAAGATCAGCGCAGACTGCTGGTCACCATAGCAACACAGACAACAGTCTCGCCTAACTAGTATCTAACGAAAAGGCAAAGAGGAAGATTAAAGACGAACATCGATAATTTGGAGATGAATGGACTTATATGTGTTTATAATCACTCCAGCTGGTTTCCTGATACGTTTAATCTGCAACGAGAAACTGACAAACACTAAAAAGTTGTGAGGCTGAAGTCGCTTTCATTCACCAGCATCTTGTTCGAATTTTCTCATTCCACCTTAAATGACGCAGCAGTTATATTCTGGCGCCTCAGGCACCATTTAAGGTGGAACGGGGAAAATTCAAACAAGAAGCTGGAGAGTAAGAAGCGACTTCAGTCTACAAAAAGTCGAACACTGAGAGACATTTTACAAGAAACTGTTCTACTTTTGTGGAAAAGTTTCCTGCTGGAGATGCGAGAAAAGCAGCTATAGCTGAGTTAAAGCTTAAAGCAGAGCAGAGTAAGTCTGCTTTTTGTTTATATTATATTTTTAGCCTGTACTAGGACATTATTACGTACAGAAACACATTTACAGCCAAGATGGTAAAATGGACATAAAATGTTGTGGCTCCCAAAAGGGGTTTGATTTTTGTTGAAGGGACAAAATGGCTCTTCTTTAGCTTTTGGATTGTGACGCCTGATCTAAGCCAAACCAGCCTGTGTAGAACACAGCGATGTACACAAGTCCAAGTCTCTCAAGCAGTGAATTTTAGTTTAGTCTGGTTATCAGCTGCAGACAGTGCATTGTATAAAATTAATCCCAAACTTACCACCTGTCAGATTCTACATGGCTTCAAATAATGAACTTTTATAGAAGAACATTCAGTCTGTTTTAAGGAAGAGAGGAAACACAATTTGAAACGGTTCACTAGCAAGTAGTGTATGTAGCATTCTAGCTAGCTAGCACAACATCTTATCCAGTTTGAACTACAGTAAGTAAACTTCAGCTAAATTAGCTGTTGAGCTAGCTAGCATACTTGCTATCCAAACTACAGACTAACCAACCCATTCAAGCTGTTTTGACTGTTTCCCTTAACCAGCATATCACTGTTTCCGAAAAAAACCACCACGTTTCACACTTTTTTACAGAATTTGAAAACACTTGCTGCCCTTTACAACATGCTAAAGTTTCATGATGAATGGATCAATAGAAAAGCTCCAACAACTTCCGTTCAAAGCTAAGTATGTTTTTTTCCTTCTCCTTTGGGGATACGAGGCAGTGATATGTTATGTTTTTGATGTTGGTATGCTGGTCAACCAGCATGTCTATGCTGAGTGACCAGCTAAACCGGCATAGACCAGTTTAGACCAGTATAAACCAGCCTAGGCCAGAATGGAATTCATGCTGGTTTCTCAGCAGGGTGTGTTCAGCACTTCACTCTGCCCTTCACACTGAAGGTTTTCTTTAATGAAAGGCTGCATTAGAGCAGCGTAGCAGGGATGACTGTGTGTGACTGTAGCTAAAGGGGCAGGTAAAGTCGCACAGGAAGGCTTGGAAAGAAAAGATTTTATTTATTTACCGTATTAAGGCTGACAGATCCAATTTGAGTTGAATTGTGAGCCCAAGTCACGACTCGAGTCCGTACACTCTTAAAAAAGTCTTATTTTTCAATAAAAGACAATGGCTTTATTTAGCACCAAAAAGGGTTCCTCTATTGTTTCAAACTTGACATCATAACAATAGCAGAACCATTTTTGGTGCTATATATATCAAATATGAAACCTCAGGCTCAAAAATTGTATCAGACCTGTGTATTGCTTGTATGGTAAAGTGCGTATCGTTCCACTGCTGCATTATACAGCAGCTTAATGCACAACACAGTATGACACTGCACAGAAATGAGGTTTCAGTACATGTCATACACACACATGCACAGTCAGAATGATGCTGGTGCGGTACTGATGCTGTACTGATGCTGCACTGATGCTGTACTGATGCTGCACTGATGCTGTACAGATGTGGTACTTATGTTGTACTGTACTAATGCTCTATAGATGCAATATAGATGCAGTATTGATGCTGTACCGATGCTGTACTAATTCTGTACTGATGCTGTACTGATGCAGTACTGATGCTGTACAGATGTGGTACTGATGCTGTACTAATGCTGTACTGATGCTGTACTGATGTGGTACTGATGCTGTACTGATGCTGTACTGATGTGGTACTGATGCTGTACTGATGCTGTACTGACGTGGTACTGATGCTGTACTGATCTGGTACTGATGCTGTACTGGTGCTGTACAGATGTGGTACAGATGCTGTACTGATGTGGTACTGATGCGGTATTGATGCAGTACTGATGCTGTACTGTACTGATGCTGTACTGATGCAGTACTGATGTGGTACTGATGCTGTACTGATGTGGTACTGATGCGGTACTGGTGCTGTACAGATGCTGTACTGATGGTGTATTAATGCAGTGCTGATGCTGTACTGTACTGATGCAGTACTGATGCTGTACTGATATGGTACTGATGCAGTACTGATGCAGTACTGATGCTATACTGATGCGGTACTGATATTGTACTGATGTAGTACTGAATGCAGTACTGATGCTGTACTGATATGGTACTGATGCAGTACTGATGCTATACTGATGCGGTACTGATATGGTACTGATGTAGTACTGAATGCAGCACTGATTCTGAACTGATGCAGTACTGATGCGGTACTGATACAGTACTGACGCTGTTCTGATGGTGTACTGATGCAGTACTGCAGCACTGGCAGTTCGTGACCAGTAGGTGTCTCTCTTCATCAGGTGTAAATGCTCCTCATGACTAATTTCTAATCAGCGCTGCATCCTGAGGGTCCTGCATATTGAACAAAACCCCACCTGCTTCATTAAAGCCTACTCAGACACTCAGCACAATATTCACTCGTTTACAATTCATTTATTCACCCATTTCTGATCAAGGCTCTTTATTTCCTTGATCTTATTTTGACTCTACCTGCTGTTCTTTTATACTTTTCATCAATTAGGCAGTAACTTTTAATTAACCCTTTAAAATCACAGGCTTATTACATACTAAGGCTTATTATTCAGCCACTACAGGGGCTTCAGTGCAAACTGGCTGAGCTATTCTTAGGTGTTAGGAGTATGTAATAAAACTGGACATGTAAACAGTTAAAACACTCTAATGTGAATGTTTAAAGCTCAGCCTAAAGATCTACTGTTTATTATATTCTTTCTTAGAGCCGTATGTAAAAGTTTGAAGCCCATCGTTCAGTTCCACGTTTTGTTGATTTGATTTTGTAAGTGGGAAAAATTTAATTATTATTATGTTTTTGGATCCTTTAAAGGGAAGAAGCCCAAACTTGGTAACTTTGTATATATATATATATATATATATGTATATATATATATATATGTTTTCACTCTTTTTGACTTCTTTGACATTAAATCAACAACACGTGGAATTTGACCAGGGGTGCCAAAACCTTTGCATTTGGCTCTATCAATACAATAATCACTTACACAATAATACAGTACAATAAAAACTTAAAAACCGGGTTTAAAGAGTACAGACTATTCACCAAAAGGCACAGCGGGGTCCAGAAATCTGAGATTCAATCTTAATCTTAAAGATTTAATCTTTAAAATTAACAACTGAAATTTTTATAAATTTGATAAATGTAAAACAAAGAAAAACTGTAAGAGGTGAAATAAAAAGACTCTCCACTACTTCTGGGTCACTATTCAAATTTAAGCAAATCAGTGATGCTGACCGCGTAAAGGCCGTTGTACAAAAAGGTCAGATTTGTTTTTCAATTTTCATCCTTCCGGTGAAGCTCCTGTTCAGGCGACTCTGAGGTGGATTTAATTTACTGATCAGAGGATTTTACACCAACCTCTGGAGTCCAGCTCGAGTGCCCACTGTCATTGAAGCAAAAGGGGGACGTGCTGTACTGACAAATACAGACATTCATGTAAATATTTCAGAGATTCTACACTTCACTCAAACTGTTGTGCTGATAGTAGAGTTTATGATTTAGAAGTTGTATTATATTAGAAAAGAATGCAACATAGAGGCGTTTTGACGAGTGCTCTCAGACTTTTTGACACCACTGCAATGTAATTGAGAATCTCAGTGTTTAAAGTTCAACCTTTTGTATTATTTAGTATTATTCACTTGCTTTAAGTGACTTTATTAAGTGAAATTATCTCACTACGTTATTTAAGAAATGTACTTGAAACCAGCAAAATTATCTGCCAGTATAGTGAAATATACATACATACATACAGACATCATCTAAACCGCTTATCCTTCTGGGTCACGGTGGGGTGCTGGAGCCTATCCCAGCTGTCATTGGCCGGAAGGCAGGATACACCCTGGACAGGTCGCCGGTCCATCGCAGGGCAGACAGACATACACATTCACACCTAGGGGCAATTTAGCACATCCAATCAGCCTGACTGCATGTCTTTGGACTGTGGGAGGAAACCCACACAGACACGGGGAGAACAGACAAACTCCACACAGAAATGACCCTGGTCGCCCGGCCGGGAATCGAAGCCAGGCCCTTCTTGCTGTGAGGCGACAGCGCTACCCACTGCGCCACCGTGCCGCCCTATAGTGAAATAATTTTACTAAATAAAATCACCAAAAACAAGTAATTACTGTCTAGAAATCAGCTAAATATTCTTTTAATCAGTGCACGACCATCTAAAAATGGGCAATATTAGATGTATTGACTTGATTTAAGATCATTTCACTTGACAAGACCCTATTTTTGCAGAGTGGAAGTTAACAGAACTAGATTTAGTAACCTTGGAGCTTTTCTACTGAATCATTCCTCATGAAATTTTAGTATGCTGTAAGGCCAGGTGACATAAATGCTGTAAACAAGTATAAAATGACAAAAACAGAGAAAGAAAATTTTGTTAACAGCAGCGATATTAGTATGAATATTTGAAGGCGCCAAAGAGAGCATTTATACGGCATTTAGATTGTTCTCTGATGTCTATATGAGGTATGTGACCAGCTGTGGTTTTAAATGGTCAATTACAATTTGATTTGGGCCTAGAATGAAACAAGCTGTTTTCCCCTTTTTTGGGAGCTCATGAACAATCTGGTGAGCTCTGCTCTGATTGGCCGGTTTACAGCAAGGTGCCTAGATGGCTCACATAGAAGCAACATGTTGAAATAGCCCCAATAATATCTGGCTGCAGAGCCGCAGATCCACAGTTTCTCACCAGCAGGTTCAAGCCAGTGGTGTTCAGCACATGTGTTGACCCTTGTTTAGTTTTTTCTAAGCGAGTTTTAGGCTAACGTTAATTAACGTTTCAGTCGATTTATGTGGGTTTCCAATACATTTGTGATAAATTTGCATTGGGCTACTGTTAGATTTTAAGCTTTAGGCTAAAACAAACTTTGGTTTGAACACATATAGAGATTCACAGGGTAAATACTACACAAACTACAGCTTATGTGGCTCTGGGTTATCTAACGGGTTATACAGACATACAGCTCAGTTAATTCACCCCTAATACGGGGCTTTATGTGTACATTTACATTACATGTGCAGGAATAACACTTAAACTGAGCATAATATTAAACTTTACGCTAAAACAAACTTTAGTTTTTGAACGTATCACTGCTGTAAAAAAAACATAGAAACCATGGAGTGTTTCTCTTTGTTTCTGACGGTTTTGTATTCGCATATTGGCAGCGGTATCTGTTCCTGCATGCTAATAATGCATGACGACACATGCGACCAGCACGAACAGTCGCTGTTTACATCAGAGACATTATAGACGAGACCTGCCGCTGGCTGAAATATGAATGGGAACGCTCTTAACACTCAACTTTCCTATCAGGACTTTGTTTGCACGGTACCCTGCGCATGCGCTCCACTGGCCTGAAACCGCAGGAGTGAAACTGCGGGTGTAAATCTGCAGCTCTGCAGCTCTGCAGTCAGGCCCTTCTCTGAAATAGACACAGTCACGAAAATAAAATGAGCCCCTTTGTAAAATAAGCTGGTCCTCATACTGTTTAGTCAGCTATGCTGGTTACTGAGCCTGCTAGTAGCTAACGTTACCCACACTAGCTACTCGCTTCCGATCTCCATAACAACACAGAGTAAATTAAAGCTGTTGTCTCACTGTGAAGCTCTCAGTTTAAGATGATCTGCTTCAACCGTCAAAGAGTGGATATAATCACAGAGCATGGCTGCTTACAGGCCGCTGTTGGGGTTGTGATGCTAATAGAGGTGGAGCTGCCCCTCCGTCTGGGATCCTGTTAGAGATGCGGGAGCTGGAGTTTACCCACTATTCGCCAGCTTGTTTGTGAATTTTCTGTTCCACCTTAAATGGTGCCTCAGTTACATTCTGGCTGTAGCTGTAGCATTTAAGGTGGAATGAAACATTGGATAAAGAAGCTGGCGAATAGGAAGCCAACTTTAGCCTCATTTAAAGATGGACATCATCCATGCTCATTGACCTCGGTTGGGCCTTCAGAAAGAAAGTTGTAGGTTCCTTGGAAAGGCTATATTTCTGTACCGACATTTCTGCACATAGTCCACCATTTTAATCGCTGTTGCTTTGTTGTCGTATGTAAATTTTGGTGGCGTGAATATTAATGAGTCAAGACTGTTACATAAGCGTTTAGGATTTTGGAATTGGCCTGTTTTACTGTCCTCCTTTGCAAACGCAGGAGGAGGAGACAGCAGTGTTTGAGGCTCATGGTGTGTCAGTAGAACTATACCAATGTAAATACAGTTTTCCCTTCTATGGCACCTTTAATGTTTCTTTATCCTTAATGTTTATTACATATTTGGTGGTATGTGTGGTGTTTAATTTCTGTTAAATAATCATTCATACAAGCAACTTGCACAATTATACATACACTATTATATATACAGCTAAGACTCACACCTTTCTCAGTGTTTCTACACACATACATTATCATATGTAATTTATGCAAAATTTAGTGTAGATTAATATCACAGCTTAAAGCTGTCAAACCCTGCAGTCTGTTTGAATGGAGGTGGTGGGTCCCACTCAGCAGTCAAGGCGGCGTTACTCTTTTAAACCCACGCAAACAAACGCTGTGTTTTGACAGTGTTTTGTTTTCCACCCGTTTTCCGGCTTCTGCGCTGAGAATGGCTAATAGACCATGCATATCTATCTATCTATCCATCTATCTATCTATCTATCTATCTATCTATCTATCTATCTATCTATCTAAATAATAGATAAATAACACTCATTGTCCATTTTATCAGCTCCACTGACCATATAGTTTCACTCTGTAGTTCTACAGTTACAGACTGTAGTCCATCTGTTTCTCTGCATACTTTGTTACCCTGGTCTTCAGTGGTCAGGACCCCCACAGGACCCTCACAGAGCAGGTACTATCTGGGTGGTGGGTCATTCTCAGCACTGCAGTAACACTGATGTGGTGGTGGAGTGTTACTGTGTGTTGTGCTGGTCTGAGTGGATCAGACACAGCAGTGCTGCTGGAGTTTTTAAACACCTGAGTGTCACTGCTGGACTGAGAATAGTCCACCAACCAAAAATATCCAGCCAACAGCGTCCTGTGGGCAGCGTCCTGTAACCACTGATGAAGGACTAGAGGATGACCAACACAAACTGCGCTGCAGCAGATGAGCTATCGTCTCTGACTTTACATCTACAAGGTGGACTGACAAGGTAGGAGTGTCTAATAGAGTGGACAGTGAGTGGACACAGTGTTTAAAAACTCCAGCAGCACTGCTGCTCTGATCCACTCGCACCAGCACAACACACACTAACACACCACCACCACGTCAGTGTTACTGCAGTGCTGAGAATGATCCACCACCCAAATAGTACCTGCTCTGTGAGGGTCCATGGGGGTCCTGTGATTAATGTGACATTCATATAAAACAGACAACATAAGTAATATAAATAAAACTGATGTAATATTTGTAATTAAAGTTTGAAGTTACTAATTTATCTCAAGTTTATTAATTTAACACGAGACAGTGGCGGACTGCTGATTGACTGGCTGACTGCCTGTACTAGCCAATCAGAGCGGAGGGGGCGGGGCTTGTCTCTAAACGGGTGGGAAAAGCACCGTTCGTTTATTGTGTCTCAGATTAACAAGGCTGCGCGCGGCGGAACGATCACAGCGCGAGACAGAGAGAGGTCAGTTTGTTGTTTCTGTGTTTGATTTTGGGGCTTTTGTAAAAACGTTTCTTTCCGCTCTCGCGCTGCGTTGTGTTCACTGCTGTGATGTTGAACTCGTGCCTGATTAAATAAGAGCCGCGCGTCTGTGGCGGCGGTCGCGCTGATGCTGAGACGCGCGCGCTTGTTTGTGCGCGTGAGTGTTCTGTTGTGTGGAAAACGGGGCGCAGCATCCACAATGCATTGCACAAACACACGCGCGCGGCCATGTTGTTGTCGTTAGCATGTGCGTGACATGTAGCATGCTCTCATGTCGCACGCGCTCGTCTGCAGCTTATGTACTGTCTGTCCATGCTGTGTGTGAGGGAGGGAGAGAGAGAGAGAGAGAGAGAGAGAGAGAGAGAGAGAGAGAGAGAGGAGAGAGAGAGAGAAAGGTGAGAGAGGGAGGAGAGAGAGAGAGAGAAAGGTGAGAGAGGGAGGAGAGAAAGAGAAGGAGAGGAAGGGAGAGGTGGGAAATATGAGAAAGGGAAAGAGGGAAAGGGGAAAAAAGAGAAGGAGAAGGAAAAAGAGGAAAAGATGAGAGGGAACGAAAAGGGAGAGACTGAGAAAGAGGGGAGAGAGAGAAGGAGAGGAAGAGAGAGGTGGGGAAAGATGAGAGAGGGTGAGAAGAGGGAAGGAAAGAGAAAGGGGAAAAAGAAGGTAAGAAAGAAGGAGAGGGAAAAGAGGAAAAGATGAGAGGGAAAGAATATATAGAGAGACTGAGAAAGGGAGGAGAGAGAGAAAGAGAAGGAGAGGAAGAGGGGAAGGGAAAGAGAGATGAGAGAGAAAGAGAAGGAGAGGGAGAGGGGAAAAGATGAGAGAGAAAGAATAGAAAAGGGAAGGAGAGGAAGAGAGGTGGGGAAAGATGAGAGAGAGAGGGAGGAGAGAAGGAAAGAAGGAGAGGAAGAGAGGGAACGGGAAAGATGGGAGTGGGAAAGGGAAAGAGGGAGAAGGAGAGAGGGATGAGAGAGTGAAAAGGAAAGAGAGAGTAAGAGAGAAGGAGAGGGAGAGAGAGAGAGAGAGACACTGAGTCTGAGTGATGTAACAGTTTGCTGCTGTTACAGACTGAACACACAGCACTGATCCTGCAGTCACCATACTGTTCATATCAGTATGAATATTCATAAGTATTCAGATCGGCCTCACTATTTAATTCAGTTGTGGGGGGACAAAGGCTGCCAAAGGAGCCCACGCGCTTTCACAGAGCGGGAGGGCTTTGTGTACGAGAGCACGGGGGGACAGATGGGGCGTGAGGGCCGCAGCCCAGCGGGGCAGATGGACAGCAGGGATATGACGAGTCGAGGTGCCGCCAAGACCAGAATTATCTGAACTCTGAAATGTATTTATTCCAGAAGAATTCCACAGAAACTGATCTGGGTACAACAGAGTTCATGGCAGGCCCGACGCTCAGGTAGACTGCTAGGCCCGCCCAAAGACTGGTTCTCAAGGTTCCAAAGAGGATAACGGCCCACTGCCGGCCCACTGACGGCAGAGCTGGCAGCCCACTGGCTTTTAGCTCAGCGTTTTCCGGCTGGCCCGCTGGTGCAATCTCAAAAAAGATGGTTCTTCAGATAGATGGAGGATGTGTTGTGTATGGTTCTGTATGGAACCTTTTTGAAAAGGGTTATATACAGCACCAAAAAAGGGTTCTTCTACTGTTACAAGCTTGACATTGTAAACAATAGAAGAACCCTTTCTGGTGCTACATAGAAGCCTTTTCAGACACAACACATTCTCCATCAATCTGAAGAACAATTTCACTATGCAGAGAACCGTTTAAGCATGTGTGTACACTTAAAAAGGATGGCTCTTTAAGGGTTCTTTAATAAAGAGAATGGCTCTATTTAGAGTTCTATAAAGAACCATTTGCAGGTGTAATTTTTTTTTGCGTGTTTTTTCAGTGGCTCTTCAGATTGACGGAGAATGTGATGTGTGGTTCTTTGTTTTTGAAAATGGCTCTATATAGCATAGGGTTCTTCTATTGTTTACAATGTTATACTTGTAACAATAGTAGAACCCTTTTTGGTGCCACATAGACCCCTTTTGAAGAACCATTTCACTATGCAGAGAAACATTTAAGCATGCAAATGTGCACAATTAAAAAAGATGGCTCTTCAAGGGTTCTTTAGTAAAGGGAATGGTTCTGTTTAGAGTTCTATAAAGAACAATTTGCAGGCCTGGTTCTTCAATGGCTCTTGATGGAGAATTTAATGTGTGTGGTTCTTTGTGTTTGAAAATAGCTCTATATAGCATATTGACTACGATGTCAAGCTTGTAACAACAGCAGAACCCTTTTTTGGGGCTATATAGAACCATTTTAAAAAGGTTCTGTATAGAACCATATACAACATCAATCTGAGGAGCCGTTGAAGAACCATGCAAAAAACATTTAAGCATGCAGATGGTTCTTTGAGTGTACACTCTTAACAAAGTTGTCTCTTTAAGGGTTCTTTAGTAAAGGGAATGGTTCTATTTAGCGTTCTATAAAGAACCATTTGTATGCTTAAATGTGCTTTGTTCTTCATTGGCTCTTTAGATGGATGGAGAATGTGATGAGTCTGGTTATTTGTGCACAATTTCTATTTATTTAACATTTTAAAAATATTATTAATATTATATTTAATGTTTTATTTTATTTTCCGATGTGTTAAATTCCGTAAATAAACAGTAATTGTGCATTGAAATGTGCAGATGTTTGTGAAGTTTTTATTAACTTGTTTTCACTTAGAAAATCAACCAAACATAATTCTGACAATTCTGAGATTTTTCTGCGGCCCCCTTTAGTGCCCCCCCCCTCATCACGGCTCCCAGTTTGAGAACCGCTGGTGCAGGGAAACCCCCCTCAGAGTGTCTCCCTCGGGACCTCACTCAGCTGCTGAACGAGCAGCGGACTTAGCCAAAAGGAGCTGGACTGAGTCCATTTGGCAGCGAGCTTTAAATCCTGGAGAGCCGCTTCACTGCTGACCTGAAGCCAGACCTTTAGATCGGTGGTTCTCGGTCCACTGACCTGCACTCACCAGATCCAGCTAATGACCTGACCTACCAGCCCCTCCTGAACTTACAGGGTCGTACAAAAGTCAGAGACCACCCTTCGTTTATTTAACTTACAGTCAAGTACAAGTTATACATACATACATACATACATCATCTAAACCGCTTATCCTTCTGGGTCGCGGTGGGGTGCTGGAGCCTATCCCAGCTGTCATTGGGCGGAAGGCAGGATACACCCTGGACAGGTTGCCAGTCCATCGCAGGGCTCAAGTACAAATTATTAAGCAGAAAACCAATATTAAAGCAATGAGCCACTCCAGGCTGTGCGTTACTGAGATTTTATCACAGGGAAGGATGTTCTTAGGCACGACACGAAGCTTTTATAAAACACCTGCCAACATACAATATGATAAAGTACAGAGTAATTTTTAATAATAATTGACATAAACAAGTATTCCGCCAAGAAATGTAGCTCCTTTAGAGCAGAGTTGCACAACTCCGGTTCTGGTCCAGCACACGTTGGTGATTTACCTGCTAAACCACACCTGATTACGCTTTTCTGTGAATTGGCAGGTTTAATGGGTGTGTGTGAGTAGGGAAACCTCAAAACTGTGCGGGACACTGGCCCTCCAGGACCGGAGTTGGGTACCCTGCTTTACAGTATGGTATCGTTGCCAAGCAACCATGAACCACTGAATGAGGAGAGAGTTTGGTCACCCATCGCTGTTTACTGTGGTCATTTAATGATTTTTTAACTTTTAGCACTGTTTAATGCAAAAACTTTCGCTTTATAAGTACTTTTTGTTCACCAAATTACCACCATGAGTCTTGTTTAGCACCAATCCAGCGGCGCCCTCTTCTCACATAGGGGCTGAATCTCAAACGGCTCCCTGCTCCCTACATAGTGCACTACATAGGAGTTTAAATACTGGATCCTGCAGCTCAACAGAGCAAAACACAGCTAAGAAACAGTCATTCGGGACTCATCCACACTCGATACATGATGCACTGTTTGGCTGTAGAGGCTTGATTTCCTAAACTTTCATAGCTAGAACACTATTTAGGGAGTACAGAGCCGTTTGGGATTCAGCCTGGATTTGACGCGACTTCTGACTGAAACACAGACATTTGAAGCGCGTGAGACATTCAAGAGACATTTTTAGACTTTTATACTGCAGTTTTACAGTTAATCAGACTGTAAGTGCTTTAATTCAAGCCTGTGATATTAATGATGGAGCTGTTTAGGCTGTTGGCTCTTTTAGCCTGTTAGCTAGCTCACCAGCCTGGTTCTAGTTAAGAACATAAGTTGTCAGCCTCTCAGTTTAAACACAAAAAACGGGTTCTTACTTCATCAGTGCACTCGGTGGTCCGTCTCCTTTTCTCGGTGAGGTTCTTCTTGACAGTTACACATCCTTTCAGACCCACAGCGCTGAGTCGTCTTCTCACAGTGGAAGGATGGACAGAAACACCTGTGGATGTTTTCAGATCTGAAGCAGCTTGATTTTCTCCTCTCTCTCAAAGATGAGAGCTTTAAGTGCTGTTTATCTGATGGGGGCAGTTTTGGGGTCGACCAGGTCTTCCAGGTGGTTGTTAGGAGTCACATTTTCTCTGTAGCTTTTTATCACTTATTTTCCTTTAACTTTCTCTTTTCTTATACAAGTGGATTATCTTATATCTAATCTCCTCAGAAACATCTCCTGAAAAACTACCTTGTACTGAATGGGCTGAAAACACCCATTTTGTTCTACTTCCGTTGGTTATTTTCTGCTGGATTTAGAGCAGCTGTCCCCATTAGAGCCGGTCAATACAGGTTCCCTCCTGGATGATTTATAAATCTATTTGGGAGCCTCTCCCCAACACTTCACAGCCAGAATATCAGCTAAAGCAGTGCAGGTGCTGTGGAGGCCTTCAGCAGTGTAGCTGTTCTGTTCTGTTCTGATTCGCTGCCCTCATTCAAAAAGCAGTCCGAACTGAAACACTCCTTATAACTTCAGCTTGAATAGGTGGGGCTAAACAGCTGTAGCCTGAATGGGAGGGGCTACACTGCTGTAGGCTGAATGGGTGGGCCTTTTTAATCCTGTGCTGCTGCTTTGAGAATATGTGCTCAAATGTTCCTGCCTGAAGCCTCCACTGATCAGACCCTCTCAATGTGTTTAGTGGGATAACAGTCACTGACTAACTCTTCTGAATATGGATGAGCACTGGAATGGAGCAGAAGAAGCTGAGGGTCGGTTCAGGATTGGATATAAATATCCTCCTTTAGCTTCATAGAACACCCAGCAGCTCTGTCAGATCACAGGCACGAGAGACGTGTGAGGTTCTGTGTGTTCTCTGATTGTTCTTTTGCTATAAAAAGAGAACGTGTAAACTCAGGCCCACCTAACAGTAAAAGAATTGTGCTGCTCTGTTCCTCAGACTGATTATTAGATTATTAGCAGGAAAAGCTGAACTTTGCTGCATCGGTACTCCCTGGCCACTTTATTGGAAACACCTACCTTGTACTTCCACTCACTGGCCACTTTATTAGAAACACCTACTTTGTGCTTTCACTCATTGGCCACTTTATTGGAAACACCTACCTTGTGCTTCCACTCACTGGCCACTTTATTGGAAACACCTACCTTGTGCTTCCACTCACTGGCCACTTTATTAGAAACACCCACCTTGTGCTTCCAGTCAGTGGCCACTTTATTAGAAACACCTACCTTGTGCTTTCACTCATTGGCCACTTTACTGGAAACACCTACCTTGTGCTTCCATTCACTGGCCACTTTATTAGAAACACCTACCTTGTGTTTCCACCCACTGGCCACTTTATTGGAAACACCCACCTTGTGCTTCCACTTACTGGCCACTTTATTTGAAACACCTACTTTTTGCTTCCACTCACTGGCCACTTTATTAGAAACACCAACCTTGTAATTCCACTTACTGGCCACTTTATTAGAAACACCTACTTTTTGCTTCCACTCACTGGCCACTTTATTAGAAACACCAACCTTGTAATTCCACTTACTGGCCACTTTATTAGAAACACCTACTTTTTGCTTCCACTCACTGGCCACTTTATTAGAAACACCTACCTTGTGCTTCCACTCACTGGCCACTTTATTAGAAACACCTACCTTGTGCTTCCACTCACTGGCCACTTTATTAGAAACACCTACCTTGTGCTTCCACTCACTGGCCACGTTATTAGAAACACCTATCATTTGCTCTTCTCGTTTAATGAAGGGATATCTGAATGCAGTTGTGGCATTTATTTGATATGTCATAAACATGACATAGCAAAACCAAAAATGTTTAGATTCTTATTTTGTATGTCACTCAATTTTTTTTGTGAACACTTGAATAGGAATATACTTAATACATTAGACATGTTTTATTAAGTACTTTTATGAAGTATTTTGTATTTTCACCAGTCGTTACATTTAAAAGGAATAAAGATCATTGCACTTGTTGCATAACTATGGTGAGTTACTACTAAATTAAAATAGTGTAATTTGGAACAGATTTATTCGTTTATTTTGTGGCCAAGAGAGGGAATTTTTTTCTGTCTTTCTTGTTTTTACAACGTAAAGAAAAGCAGTGTCTCCTTTTGTCTCACCTCTTCTATTCACTAATGCTCTCTCTCTCTTTCTCTCTCTCTCTGTGCACCTGCTCCCCTCTTATTGTCTTGTCCGATTTGGGGTGTGGAGGCAGGGGAGGGGGTGTGGGGCAGGGGAGGGGGTGTGGCTGATGTGGGGTGGGGGGAGGGGGGATGTCTTGTTCTGCACGGACACATGCATTCATTCTGCAGTCTGCAAACTGCACTGCTCATTTATATTGTACTTATTGCCATGGCAACAAGGATCACTAACAGCAGATGCGCCCCCAACCTCATCATCCGAGCCTTTTATATGTTTACTGCTGTTCTCCTGTCGTCTCACTCGGATACTCCACTGCTCAAAAGTTTGGATCACTCGTCATATTAATAATCTTATATGCAATTAAATAATGTTAAAGTTACATGCTTTGCTTAATAATGAGTGAAAGCGTCCTCTACAGAGAACACACTCCATTTTCATACACACCTACTGTTTATTTGCCTAAGTTAACATATTAGGGAAAAAAATAAGAACACAAAGTGCGGCCTGTGCAAAAGGTCTGCCAAATTGTATGTATATATAATATATATATAGGCTGGTAAATATGTGTAATGCTAAAAAAAACACCTGGTGGTTAATTGGCAACAGGATCTGTAATATGATTGGGTATTAAAAAGCATCTCAGAGAGTCTTTCAGAAGTAAAGATGGGGGGGGGTTCACCACTCGGTGAAAGACTGTGTGGGCAAATATTGCAACAATACAAGAAAAACATTTCTCAGCACAAAATAGCAAAGAACTTTTGCTTTTCATCATCTACGGTACATAATATCATTAAAAGATTCAGAGAATCTGGAGAAATCTCTGTATGTAAGGGACAAGGCCAAAAACCAGTATATGCTGGCCGTGATCTTTGGGCCCTCAGGCGACACTACATTAAAAACAGACGATTCTTTAGTGGAAATCACTACATGGGCTCAGAAACGAATTAAAACTCTTAAACGCAAAGAAGAAACCATACATAAACAGGATCCAGAAATGCTGCCACCTTCTCTGGGCTCATTTAAAATGGACTGAGGGGAAATAGAAATGTGTCCTGGAAATCATGGACACTGTCCTCCGGGCTAAAGACCACTCAGCTTGTTATCAGTGCACAGTTCAAAAGCCAGTATTCATGATGTTCTGGGGGGCATTAGTGCACATGGCATGGGTGACTGGCACATCTATGAAGGCACCATTAATGCTGAACGATATATACATGTTTTGTCAACATATGCTGCCATCCAGACGACGTCTTTTTCAGGGAAGGCCTTGATTATTTCAGCAAGTCAATGTCAAACCACATTCTGCATGTATTACAGCAGCATTGCTCCGTATTAAAAGAGTCTCGGTGCTAAACTGGCCTGCCTGCAGTCCAGACCGGTCACCACTGACAACATTTGGCGCATTATGAAATGAAAAATATGACAAATGAGCCCCAAACAAGAACCGGAAAACGTTTCAAAGCTACAGCAGTGTCTCCTCAGTTCCCAAACGCTTACAGAGTGTTGTTAACAGAAGAGGTGATGAAACACAGTGGTAAACAGGCGCCCAGTCCCAACTTTTTTGGGAATGTGTTGTTGGCATCAAATTCAAAATGGGCAAATGTTTTTCGAAAAAACACGTTTCAACATTTGATTTGTTGTCTTTGTAGTATTTTCCTTCAAAAATATGGTTTTCCTGATTTGCATATCATTGCATTCTATTTTCATTTACATTCTACAGAGCGTCCCAACTTGGAAATGGGGTTGTAAAAGATTAATGATAGGCTGAGTTATTAGTCTCGAGATCTGGTCACCACTTGCAATACGAGTCATTCTGGTTATTCATTTATTAATCATCATTTCATTCTCTCTGCTCTACAGCTTTCTCAGTCGTTTCAGAATCACCTACAGCTCTGCTCTTCATTTTGGACACAGGCGTAAGTGCAGCAGTACAGATCCTAACAAAAACAAAACGGAGAGATCGGATCACCTCCGTTTAGAAGCTGCACTGACTACCAGTCCGTGTTTTCAACTCATCACCACTCGCTCCTGTCCATACTCCAGTCCGTGCTCCGGTTAAAGGGGAACTCCACCGATTTCTCGAAATTTCTGCGTTCAGAGTGGTTTGGTGTGAAACGCTCTGTTCTGGAGAAACTCACCGAGTCAGAATTGTTCACAGTGGTGGTGATAGGAACCAGACGTCCACCTCTGAAAGCTCCCTCACTGAAAGACTTTGTTTACATCCAAACGATTTCGTTAAAGCGACAGTTTGAAAAAATAAAACCCCTTTAATAGTAGTGACTGAATTCAAACTCATTTGTTTTTTAAAAGATTTGATGTATGTTTTCTAATATCAGTTTTAACAGGATTTAATCTCTCTCTCTCTCTCTCTCTCTCTCTCTCTCTCCAGTTCTGAGACTCAGTCATCATGCCTGTGGCTGCCACTGGCACGGAGCCTGGTAAGTCCTGCAGTGATTCACAGTCCTAATATGACTCTGTTTTGCCCTAATCTAAGCCTGTTTTTTATCAAGGTTGATGAGGCAACATTACTCTTATGCCGGGTCACTTAAAGAGCGCATGAAATAAAATAGTTTAAACACTGTTCATGTCTCAAAACGTACAGTTCACTCCCCAAATCATATAGTCCATAAATGGACACAAGGCTGCAGGAACAGCCCGTTTTGAAGTTGTCATGGAGTCATAACCATAAACACATTTACATATGACTGCCCATTCAGCCTCCAGCAGTTTAGCCCCACCCATTCAGTCTACAGCAGTTTAGCCCCACCCATTCAGCCTACAGCAGTTTAGCCCCACCCATTCAGCCTACAGCAGTTTAGCCCCACCCATTCAGTCTACAGCAGTTTAGCTCCACCCATTCAGTCTATAGCAGTTTAGATCCCTCATTCAGCTACAGCAGTTTAGCCCCACCCATTCAGCCTCCAGCAGTTTAGCCCCACCCTTTCAGCCTACAGCTGTTTAGCTCCACCCATTCAGCTACAGCAGTTTAGCCCCACCCATTCAGTCTACAGCAGTTTAGCCCCACCCATTCAGCCTGTAGCAGTTTAGATCCCTCATTCAGCTACAGCAGTTTAGCCCCACCCATTCAGCCTCCAGCAGTTTAGCCCCACCCATTCAGCCTACAGCTGTTTAGCTCCACCCATTCAGCCTACAGCAGTTTAGCCCCACCCATTCAGTCTACAGCAGTTTAGCCCCACCCATTCAGCCTGTAGCAGTTTAGCCCCCCCATACAGCCTGTAGCAGTTTAGCTCCACCCATTCAGTCTACAGTAGTTTAGCTCCATCCATTCAGCCTCCAGCAGTTTAGCCCCACCCATTCAGCCTGTAGCAGTTTAGCTCCACCCATTCAGCCTACAGCAGTTTAGCCCCACCCATTCAGCTTGTAGCAGTTTAGCTCCACCCATTCAGCCTACAGTAGTTTAGCTCCATCCATTCAGCCTACAGCAGTTTAGCCCCACCCATTCAGCCTGTAGCAGTTTAGCTCCACCCATTCAGCCTACAGTAGTTTAGCTCCACCCATTCAGCCTACAGCTGTTTAGCCCCACCCATTCAGCTTGTAGCAGTTTAGCCCCACCCATTCAGCCTGTAGCAGTTTAGCTCCACCCATTCAGCCTACAGTAGTTTAGCTCCACCCATTCAGCCTACAGCAGTTTAGCCCCACCCATTCAGCCTGTAGCAGTTTAGCTCCACCCATTCAGCCTACAGTAGTTTAGCTCCACCCATTCAGCCTACAGCAGTTTAGCCCCACCCATTCAGCTTGTAGTAGTTTAGCCCCACCCATTCAGCTTGTAGCAGTTTAGCTCCACCCATTCAGCCTACAGCAGTTTAGCCCCACCCATTCAGTTTGTAGCAGTTTAGCCCCACCCATTCAGCTTGTAGCAGTTTAGCTCCACCCATTCAGCCTACAGCAGTTTAGCCCCACCCATTCAGCTTGTAGCAGTTTAGCCCCACCCATTCAGCTTGTAGCAGTTTAGCCCCACCCATTCACTCTACAACAGTTTGGCCTCATTTACACATATAGTTCTTAAAGGTACAGTAACACAAACAGCCTGTTAAATTCTAAGGAATAATTAAGTTTTCACGAAAAAAATGTAAAAATAAATTTTGAACATTTTTGGTACACAAACCCACACAAATATTACGTGGACTTCATAGGAAAAAATAAAATGAAATCAAATTGTAGAATATTAAATAACATATATATATATAGTTGAACTGCATTTTTGAGTAAACTGTTTCCATAAATGCAGAACAAAAAATTCCCTCTTTCAAAGTCACATGAGTGTTAAAGTTGGAAAGCCCCAGTTTTCTTCCAGTAATGGATTTTGTTAGTGGATCGTCAGCTTTTCAGAAACAAACTGATTTTCTCCTTTTGCGTCTGAGTTAATAGCTTTTCTGAGGCAGTGAACGGCGTCTATAGAGCCCGAGGCTCATGGTGACTGTAGTGAAATCCCCGTCCCGCCTAATTAGGTCTTTTACAGGGTCAAATGTGTTTCCCCGTCTGTGCAGCTGTGAGTGAAGTTCCCCACATTTAAACAGAGCAGAGTTGGAGGGCTGTTAGACTCAGTGACTCGGTCTGAGTGCTGCTCTGTGTGTTTGTGATGGTTTAATTCAATCGGTTTTGGACTTAATTGAGTCATTTTGCGCACTGAACTATAAACTGACCCAGTTTGTGGAAAAGTGCATGTGTTCCTTACTTTCTCTCTCTCTTTCTGTCCTCCTCTCTCCCTCTTTCTTTCTTCCTTTCTTCTCTTCTCTCTCTCTTTTTTCCTCTTTTCCTTCTCTTTTTTCTCTTTTACTCTCTTTGGTCTTCCTTTTTTTCAACCTATCCTCTCTCTTTCTCTCTCTCTCTCTCTCTCTCTCTCTTTCACTCTTCCTCTTTTCTTTCTATCTTCCACTCTTCCTTTCCTCCCCTCTCCCTCTCCCTTTATTTCTTTTCTTCTCTCT
>NW_023494801.1:33147303-33457303 GCF_904425465.1 Colossoma macropomum | reverse complement strand
TATTACACCCAAACGTTCTCCAACAAACACCATATTACGCCCAAACGTTCTCCAACACCATATTACGCCCAAACGTTCTCCAACAAACACCATATTACACCCAAACGTTCTCCAACACCATATTACGCCCAAACGTTCTCCAACAAACACCATATTACGCCCAAACGTTCTCCAACAAACACCATATTACACCCTATCTGATGTGAGTCCAGAGCCCCGCCTCCTGGGTGCGGCCTCCAGTCCCACAGTAAAGCCATTTAATTTGCCTCACATTCGGTCCGGGTGGCTGAGCCGGGGCGGTGACGGGGAGGCGGAGTAACGAGCTCTCGTTCCCTCTCGGCTCAGGTGCCCTTAATGAGAACCAGCTGATACTGATCTGGCTGGCAGCGTGAGCACCTTTTAAAAAGAGCGGAGAGAGAGAGAGAGAGAGAGAGAGAGAGAGAGAGAGAGAGAGACTGACTGACTGACTGACTGACTGACTGACTGAGGACTAAGAGCTGAAAAGCTCGAGGGAGAGCAGGACTGGAAAGTCTGGTCTTAAAGCTTCTGAAAAGTTGCCAGCGTATCTTTGGTTTTGTGTCATTTGTTGTGCTGGTTTGGTGTAGATAATAAAGTTAATGGCTGCTGCAACCCTGACCCTGCCTCCAGTGTCCTCCCTGAGCCCGGGTCGAACATAAGGCAAATTAAAGTGGCCTCACTGCGGGACCGGAGGCGGCGCCCAGGAGGTGGGGCTCGGGGCTTGTGCACCATCCCCCCATGTGCTGTTCTCTCCCTGCCGTTCTCACCAGGGTTTGTCCTTGCTCAGACCTCGGGCTCCGCCTTCCTGCCGGCTCTCGCAGCTGTCATCGGGGTGCGGGTGCATGCCATAGTGGTGTCTGTTGGGGAATGTTAGGGAACGCTGATACTGGTTAAGAATGTTGGTGTTTGGTGGGGAATTTTGGTGTTTTATGGAGAATGATGGTGCTTGTTAGTGAATCATTGTGTTTATTAGAGAATGATGGTATTTCTTTCCCGGCAGAATGTTGATGTTTTATGGAGAATGATAATGTTTGCAGGAGAATTATGGTGTTTATTGGATAATGATGGTCTTTGTTAGGGAATATTGGGGAATGTTGATACTAAGAATTTGGTTTTTTGGTGGGAATTTTGGTGTTTGTTGGAGAAATATGGTGTTTGTTGGATAATGATAGTGCCCCTCGCAGAACGCTGCTATTTGTTGGTGTTTGCTGGTCGTGGAGAGTGTTAGGTCAGTGTGATCTGAGCTTTAGTGAATTCTCACCCTAGCTGGGACTCTTCTGTTTGTCCATCAGAGTGCAGAGAGTCCGGAGGAGCCTCGGCTTGAGGCGGTCAGAGACAATAATGTGGAGCTGGTTCAGGACATCCTGAGGGAGCTGAGTCCGTTCACACACCGCAGCAATACGGCCGCCGAGCTTTCGAACATCCTGAACCAGCCACACTTCCAGGTATAACCGCCTCAGATCAAACACCTACTTTCCCTCAGCGCTCATCATGACTGAGGTTTTTTTGTGACTTTACAATAAGTTACCTTATAGTGTTATTCAAACATTATATATAATACAGAATACTATCTGCACTCTCGGTTAAGATGGGTAATGATATTTTTAATAGTTTAGTCTCATTTTTGAAAACAATAAAAAAAACTTCATTAAAAATAATTATTAACATTTGCATTTAGTACTAAATGAAACCTCCTTTGCCAACATAACAGCATTCTAGAACAGAAGCAGCACTTCTATAATGCTTGATGAGACTGAATGAATACAGAGTGCCCAGATCCAGATCCTCCAGGGTCCTAGCTCCTCTCCTCTGGACTCTCCTTCCTCCAGGAGTGGATTTCGTGATTCTGGGGCTCTAGACGGGAGTGGGACCCCCTGGATGCACGTTTTTAAAGTAGTTGATGTTCAGAGCTCCTGAGTGGCGCAACCATCTACACTGCAAATAGTGATATCAGGACAAGTGAAATCATTTCAGATCTAGTCAATATATCTAAAAGCTCCAGGTACTTCATGTTGTCCATGATGCCATGTGGCCTAACAGCCCCAAAACGTCACAGAGCGTCCATCTTACTTAACAGGGGGATGAGGTTCTGTTTTGGGGGCTTTTCTGTAACACTCAGCTGGACGTAAGTGAAATATGACTGGGGGGATTGGTAAATTAGATTTTTGTCCAAACTGTCACTGTACAGAGTCTTATCACTGGTGTGTCTTGATGTGGTTCACAGTCTCTCCTGGAGACCCACGACTCTGTGGCGTCACAGACGTGTGAGACTCCGCCCCCCAGCCCACGGGCCTTCGTGGAGCCCACCGTCAGTCTCCCACCTGTCCCAGCTGATGCTGTGCGTATGGTGGGCATCCGCAAAGTGGCCGGAGAACATCTGGTAGGAGTTCTGGAACGTATCTGTCTGTGTGCATGTCTGTCTGATACTCTTGGTTCTCTTGCTTGTGACCACATGATGCAAACATTATTACATAATACTTTTATGTTAGATCCACCCCTTAGACTGCAAGATTACTGTTATAGATTACTATCAATGATTCAGTGTCTGCTATTAATTATTTAGTGTCTACTATGAATTATTCAGTATCTACTATGAATTATTTAGTATTTCCTATGAATTATTCAGTATCTACTATGAATTATTCAATATCTTTTATGAATTATTCAGTATCTACTATGAATTATTCAATATCTTTTATGAATTATTCAGTATCTACTAAGAATTATTTAGTATCTCCTATGAATTACTCAGTATCTACTATGAATTATTTAGTATCTATGAATTATTCAGTATCTTTTATGAATTACTCAGTATCTACTATGAATTATTCAGTATCTACTATGAATTATTCTGTAACTATTTTGAATGATTCAGTATCTACTATGAATTATTTAGTATTTCCTATGAATTACTCAATATCTACTATGAATTATTTAGTATTTCCTATGAATTACTCAGTATCTACTATGAATTACTCAGTATCTACTATGAATTATTCAGAATCTACTATGAATTATTTAGTATCTACTATGAATTATTCAGTATCTACTATGAATTATTCTGTAACTATTTTGAATTATTCAGTATCTACTATGAATTATTTAGTATCTACTATGAATTATTCTGTAACTATTTTGAATTATTCAGTATCTACTATGAATTATTTAGTATCTACTATGAATTATTTAGTATCTACTATGAATTATTCTGTAACTATTTTGAATTATTCAGTATCTACTATGAATTATTTAGTATCTACTATGAATTATTTAGTATCTACTATGAATTATTCTGTAACTATTTTGAATTATTCAGTATCTACTATGAATTATTCTGTAACTATTTTGAATTATTCAGTATCTACTGTGTATCTACCAAGTTGTAGTTGATTCTTAGTAACTCCAGTAGATGACCTTGTGTGGCTCTGAGTGGTCAGTATGTGCGGTTTTCTTCAGGGTGTGACGTTTCGTGTGGAGAACGGAGAGTTGGTGATTGCGCGGATCCTCCACGGTGGAATGATTGACCAGCAGGGTCTCCTGCACGTGGGGGATATTATAAAGGAAGTGAACGGTAAAGACGTTGGTGATGACCCACGGGTTCTGCAGGAGATGCTGCAGGAGGCCAGCGGCAGCGTGGTGCTCAAAATCCTCCCCAGCTACCAGGAGCCCCATCCGCCCAGACAGGTAACAGACACACTGAAGACACGGCATAGCAGATCATTTTTCTCCAGTTCTAACATTTTTCTTATCCCTTAGAATTAAGTGGGCTATTTTTGTTAATGTGCCTTCAAGACTGATGTATGTAAATGAGCTCTGCTCTGATGAGCTGCCCTGTATATTGTGCCTCTTTTAAAAGCAGTCCAGTTTGAAGTGTGGTATAAACTGTTAAGTTGGGCCTGAAATGTTCAGTTGTGTGTGGAAAACAAAAAGCTTTAGCCACTCCTTTTAGATGTGTGGATTCTTTGGGAGCTGCAATGATCTGTTTGCTTCCCAACAGCCAGAAACAGCACAACGTTTAATCTTTCACACCATTAATTCTGCTGCAGACTGTCTGCATGAACAACACGCCATATCACTTCAGCGAGAATGGGTGGGGCTAAACTGCTGTAGGCTGAATGGGTGGGGCTAAACTGCTATAGGCTGAATGGGTGGGGCTAAACTGCTGTAGACTGACTGGGGCTAAACTGCTGCAAGCTGAATGGGTGGGGCTAAACTGCTGTAGGCTGAATGGGTGGGGCTAAACTGCTGTAGACTGACTGGAGCTAAACTGCTACAGGCTGAATGGGTGGAGCTAAACTACTGTAGGCTGAATGGGTGGGGCTAAACAGCTATAGGCTGAATAGGCGGAGCTAAACTGCTGTAGGCTGAATGGGTGGGGCTAAACAGCTATAGGCTGAATAGGCGGAGCTAAACTACTGTATATGGAAATATGTTCGTGGTTGTGATGTCATAACCAAGAGGAGTTGAAAACAGGCTGTTTTTATGGCTTAATTTCCATAGATGGACCGTATGAACCTGAGAGTGAACATTTTGAAACTCTCACTCTTTCTGGGCTCATTCTCACTGCATGGAGGTGCAGGTTGCACATTTCAAGGTGGAAAACAGTGCAATCATACAGCCAGCCGGTCAGTACTAGAGTGGTCAGTAGCTAGACATGCAATTTGCGTTAATGCTTGCAGAGCTGCTTTTCAGTCTGGCGCTTTGGCGTCTCTGTCTGGCAGTAAGACACAGTGTTTGGTTAATGAGGCTTCAGAAACTCGCCGAGAGACGAGAGGACAGGGACAGGAAGCGTATGATGTCGCCTGTAGTGTGTGTACCGCTTCCCACTCCCTGCTGCTTTCTCGTCCTGGTTGCCATGGAGACGGAGCGGAGAGCTCCCAGCATCCCTGTGCTGTGAGATCCAGCACTGGTTGTATCGCTGGTGGGCGGATGGGCTGAGGGAAGCTGAACTGCGTCACAGGCCACGTCACTGAGAGCATCCCTGTGCAGCCTTCAGAGGAGCTGGAGCTTTATCACTGACAGCCAGACCTACTGTTACACGGGGGACATCGCACACAGACTCGCCTCATCATTTTTGAACATCTTTTGCCTTTGAATAGTAAGAATAATGAGCTGAATCATCAGTCTGATAGCACAGTTTGTGTGTTCGTGACGTAAGCTGCCCATCAAAAGCACCTTTGCTTAGCAGATTGTTTTTAAATGAGTGTTTTCTTTGTTGCTTTGCTGTAACTTAACAGATTAAAGCTGTTAGTTCCATCTTTTTCTTGTAAAACTGAAGGAACAGCAGATAAAAGCCAAAGGCCACTCGTTGTATCCCCTTTGTTGTGATGACGGCGGTCAAACCTTTCAGATGGTTAAAGCACATTTAGACCACACACACACACACACACAGACACACACACACACACATCATCTAAACCGCTTATCCTTCTGGGTCGCGGTGGGGCGCTGGAGCCTATCCCAGCTGTCATTGGGCGGAAGGCAGGATACACCCTGGACAGGTCGCCAGTCCATCGCAGGGCACATTTAGACCAGTAGAGTTTAAATATGTGGTTTTATCAGTGGAGAGTCATGACCGTTGGAGCTAGGCCTTCAGTTTGTCCTATAAATGTCAAAACCTTTTCAAAAAATGAGAAAACAAACCTACCGTGCTATGCTGATTTCTGCTAGCCCCCCTATGCAATTTCCAATAGTATGTTAGCGCTAAGCTAACACTGGTGCACAGGAACATCTTGTTGACAGTTCTAGATTAAACGCAGATTTTTTAAGCTGGTAAAAGTCATTCCATGTGTTTTATTTGAAGCTTCTAACAGACGCTAACGAATATTTGAGCTTGTAAGTATCGGTTTTACAGTGATTCCTTCAGTAAAGAGTTCTGGCTTAGAGCTGCTGCCGCTGTTTTCCATTCCTAACAACTACCTACCTGGAACCTGCTTAGACTACAGCTCATAGTCAGTGACGGATCTAGAACTTCCGGAAGGGCTAGAATGATGCTTTTTTCCTCACAAAGTTGGTGCCACCCAGCTCTTGAAGTCCTAATACAAGAGAGCTTGCTTGTCTGCCTAGATACCACAGAGAAAACAATCCTGATTGGACAGTTTTCCGTTGGCCGTTTCAAGACTTTAACTCTTTCGTTTCAAAGGAAACTAAAATAACAATGAATTTAAAGTATTACAGCTATACTTACAGTTGAAATAAAACAAGCATGATGATCCTCTCAAATAAAAAGTGTTCGCTCCTTTGTGATAAACTCAACTTTGATCGTTTCTACAAAAATCAAGATGTCTCCACAGTTTATGATGTGTGTTCTCTTATCTTGTCTTGTAATAACTGAAGCATCTTTTTCTGCAGGTCTTTGTGAAGTGCCATTTTGATTATGATCCGGCCAATGACAACCTGGTCCCCTGTAAGGAGGCGGGGCTTCAGTTCTGTACCGGAGACATCCTGCAGATTGTCAACCAGGAGGACGTCAACTGGTGGCAGGTACAGCCGACCAAATGAGGAGGACCATAGTCTCAGCAACAGACGCTCTGGAACAACTGAAATTTGGGGAAGGACCAAACTTTCCCATGGCCAGTCAATCATTATGCTCTCTGCCTCATTTTCTAAGCCCTCTAATCACTACTGAGCAACTGTTGCTATCTGCAATTGCCTCAAGCCTTTAGCACATTATCATCATGAAAGCGTTTTACGCTGAAGATCCAGCTCTGGTCAAAAGCCGTAACTGGGAAGCTGCAGAAGTGAGACTCTGGCCCCAAAAGAGTGGGGTTTGTCATTTTCTACCCATTCCAATGGTAGAAATATAAGCCATTCTTTTTCCATAAACACTTTTCATGCTTGCTTCGGCAGTATGCTTTAGCCTAGGATGATCAGGTTTAGGTTTAAGTTTGCTGTGTTGTTTTTCCTCCTCTTTTTTCATCTGTACATCTTAGCTGTCTGATTTTATGCAAGTGGATTATCTTATATCTAATGTCCTCTGAGCCATCTCCTTTAGGCTGGGGCCACACTACGCGGTTTTGTGCTTAATTGCAAGCCCGATTTGCCCATTGCGACATATTTTCCCACTCTGAAGCGATTTTCCAGGTCGGGAGCTCATTCAGAAGTGACTGACGGTGCTGATGATCTGTAGTGTGAGAGGAGAAACGAGTGAATCTTCAGCCCTCCGGTCGAACTCTGAATGATTGAGACCCTCTGATATTATCAAACATGTTTGATATGTACGACTCAAAACGTTCACAAGTCCTGTAGCGTGAGAAGCTCAGAGATTTACTCAACGAGTGATTCAAACAGCCAATCAGAGCGTAGAAACAGGATGTGCAGGCACGCTGTCTGAACAGTGGAGCAGAGACAGAAGAGCTGTATGTAAAACACAGGCAGATAAGAGATATCATGTTTATAGTGTTGGATCCACTCCTCCGGCTCTCGCTGTGATGTCAGCGTTTCTCACCACATATTCATCCCCAGTTGTGCTTTCGCTGTGCATAAAAGCACAAACAGGTCCAGTGAGTTCAGCTCTGTTTGTGTCATGTGATCTGAGGAGATCTGGGAGTTTGAGTTTTTACTCGTAGCCCAAACTCGTGATGCGTGTTATTCTCTCTCTTTGCCCTGTCGTCTAGTCTGAGTGCCTCACGACAAAAAGACGAGAAATTCTGTGACAAACTGAAGTTCGTGATGCTCTGTTTTAGAAATGTACTAGGATTCTAAGTGGTGTAGGATGAGCCCAGCCTTAGATGCTCATAAGAGAAAATGTGTAAGGCAGCTGAGGAGTGTTTGGGTAGTTCTTGTGCGAATGTTAGGGACAGAAGGTCAGTGAGATCTGTGAGAACAGCTGATGTTGGGAAGACACAGCTGTAACTGGCCGGTTTTTTCAAGATTGGAAGGGTGGAAGAGTTAAAGTGACAGTAGGGGCACAAAAGTAAAGAGTGGACTAATAAATACTGATAGATCTGCTATTTAGTTGTTGAGGTTTCTGTGTCATTTCTGTGTTTTCCTGAAGGCTCAGCGTGTGGAGGGAGGGAGCGCAGGACTGATCCCCAGTCAGCTTCTGGAGGAGAAGAGGAAAGCGTTCGTAAAGAGAGACGTGGAGCTCCCGCCAGCAGGTTTACCCTGAGTCCATACACTGCACACTACATCAGTTCATCACATGGCTTTATTCCTTCTATTCTGACTTCAGGCTGGCGCTCTGCTGTAAATGCTGTTCTTAAAATGCATGTCTAATGTTTGGGTCAGAAAATGACCCCCCAAAAAATAAATTAAGTGTGACCTAATTACTAGTTCCAGTAAATATATGAGTCCGACTGAAGGGGGTGCTGTGTTTCTCAGGGACGCTGTGCAGCGGAATTGGGAACAAGAAGAAGAAGAAAATGATGTATTTGACCACCAAAAATGCAGGTTTGAGTTTCCACCGCTTTTTACAGATTATCCAAACTGCCTAAGGCCTGATTCACACATACTGCTTCCGTGTGGCGTAAGCGAGGCAGAAAGTCTTGCTTTTCATTACGGTGCCCATGTTAACTGGTCAGGCTGCGCATGCGAAGCAGCAGAGTCTCGGACGCTGCACTGAAGCGGCGCCGTATTTAGAGAATACACGCGGCAAAATACAGTGAAATAAGCCATGAAAAATCAAGAAAAAAACTGAACAGAAAACCAAATACAAACTCAAAAGTGCTATTTTTTATTTAATTTAATTCATGATGAAATACTAGTTAAACAAACAGTTTTCCTGGTTGGTCGTCCAGGCTTGAAACTTTTTCCTAATCAGAAGTCAGAAAGCTGTTGAGGATAAACAAATATACTGTGCACTTTCATAAATTATATGTTCATTGAGCAGAGTGACTGATGTGACTATTTATCCGTCTGGAAAAGGAACGTCTGTGTAACTTTCTCGCTGCTCAACAAGTGGCTTCACACTGTGTTCAGTGTGGAAGCAGCTTAACTCTGGAACAAACACCCTGAATCTGATGCTGGTGGCTGAATTTGGACTTTCAGATTAGCCTGAGATTTGATCTGATCTGCCAAATATTAGCCCTTCATTGCAGATCTCATTTATTAATGACCTACGATCGTTTTATCTCAATATTTTGATCAGATTAATGAGCTATTTTCTGAAAAATACTGAGCTCATTTTTCTAAATAATTATTTAATTGTTCACCCCACCCACCCCTTCATTTCTTTCTTTTCTCAGAATTTGACAGGCATGAGCTGCTGATCTATGAGGAGGTGGCGCGGGTGCCGCCGTTTCGGAGGAAAACGCTGGTTCTGATTGGAGCTCAGGGAGTGGGCCGGCGCAGCCTGAAGAACAAACTGCTGGTGTCTGATCCGCAACACTATGGCACCACCATTCCCTGTGAGTACAAACGTACTATACTTACAGGCTCCACACAACCTCCGTACAACCATACACCCTCCTCATAACCTCCACACAACCTCCTCATAACCTCCACACAACCTCCTACACAACCTCCACACAACCTCATACAACCACACAACCTCCTCATAACCTCTATACAATCTCCACACAATCTCTATACAACCCCCACACAACCTCAACACAACCCCCATACAACCTCCACACAACCTCCACACAGCCTCCATGCAACCACACAGCTTCATACAACCACACAACCTTCATACAACCACACAACCTCCATACTACCATACAGCCTCCTCATAATCTCCACACAATCTCCACACAACCTCCATACAACCACACAACCTTCTTTGAACCATACAACCTCAATATAACCTCCACACGACCTCCATACTACCACAGAACATCCATACAATGTCCACACAACCTCCATCACACAACTTTTATGCAACCAAAAAAACCTCCTCATAACCTCCACACAACTCCACACAATCTCCACATAGCCTCCATGCAACCACACAGCTTCATACAACCACACAGCTTCATACAACCACACAACCTCCTCATAACCTCTATACAATCTCCACACAACTCTCTATACAACCTCAACACAACCCCAACAGAACCTCCATACAACCACACAACCTTCATACAGCCATACAACCTCCTCATAACCTCCACACAGTCTCCACACAACCTCCATACAACCTCCACACAACCTCCATACAGCCTTCTCACAACCTCCACACACCATTCCCTGTTAGTACAAACACTACACTTACAAGAATTTGACATAATACCTTGAAATAGTGACTTATTTGCTATTTTTTATTTTTATCATTTTGATTTTGTGTTTTTAAGGTGAAATAATGAGTAATTTAATAAAACAAGTGTTTTCAGGATAAGTTGATATTTTAATTAAAAAAATCCACCTTTTCTGCCTCAGACACCTCCAGGAAGCCCAAATCAGGTGAGAGGGAGAATATGATGTACGCCTTCACGTCCAGAAGCAAGATGGACGCAGATATTAAAGCCGGTCGTTACCTGGAGCACGGAGAGTACGACGGAAACCTCTACGGCACCAAGATCGACTCCATCCACGAGGTGGTGGAGGCCGGACGCATCTGCATCCTGGACGTCAACCCGCAGGTAAGAGCGTCCACACAGGGTCAGTGAAGTGTTCTGTCATGCTGTATGGTGTTCATATGGTAGATGCAGTCATCATACAGATTGTAATTACATTACAGAAAGCGTAGGGGGCGATGCTGCTTCTCTTTCTTAATTGTGGGTGTACTGTTTCAGGCCTTGAAGGTCCTCAGGACGTCTGAGTTCCTGCCTTACGTGGTGTTCATCGAGGCCCCTGAGTTTGAGGTCCTGAAGGCCATGAACAGGTCAGGCATTGAGTCCGGCGTGGTCACCAAGCAGCTAACGGTAAGAGGCTCAGACCAGGCAGTGGCTACGTAACTCAAACGTTCTGTAGTGAGCAGAGCTGTTATCATTCTAGCTATGCTAATGCTAACCAGCTCCACTGTCCCAGTTAGCAGCACTGTTTTATTTATCAGTTGTTAGATGGTTTGACATTTACTGACCGATGGCTTGAAAATGGTTCAGTTTTGATTTTATTAAATGTTATTATGTGACACTGAGTAAGGCAGGGGTGTCAAACTCAACCACTAATAGGGTCATATTAAAAAATCTCAACAAATCTGTGGTCCAGCTGTGCTTTTATTTTTTTTTTACTTCATATTTTGACATGACCTCAACTGGCCAGTGTTTATTCAAAATATGCCAAAACTACAATGGCAAAAAACAGACACTGAATTCTTAAACGATTGAAAAATGATTTTAAACAAAACAAAGTGTTTTATTTACAACAATAGACTAAGAATAACGGTTAAACCTCTTTAAACATTCACCTGAACTGGACACCTGACTTTTATTTTTTTTATTTAATTTTTTTTTGTGGTGCTGTCCCATAGATCGTTGCTGGGGAGGGGTTGGGAGCACACATTATGTTGCAGTGCATGCTGGGAACTGTAGTGCAGTTCATGGTGAAATGGGCTAATATTAATAGGGAATTTAAATAATTTTGTGGGCTGGATAGGATTGTGCAGCGGGCCTGACTTGAGTATGGCATGGAGGTGTTTTTTATTTAGAGGGGTTTTTTTTTCTGGTAGTTTTTCTGCTTTATTTTATTTATTTATTTATTTATTTATTTATTTATATATTTAGGCACATACTGTCTTTTTCTAAATGTTATGCTTTTATCACTGTACTTAAATTACCTTTGTAACTATGTGAGATTTCCACCTAAATGAAAGGTGCATTATAAATAAAATGCATTATTATTATTAGTAGTAGTAGTAGTGGTAGTAGTATATCTGTCAAATACTACTGCAGTATATGGGATTTATACATATAAAAAGTCAAATATTGACATTTAAGAATTACATTTTTTACATTTAATATGTAACTTTTTTAAATAGTTTTAATTGTCTTTTTCCTTCTGATAAAGAAATTGAGAATTATAAACCATAAAAACACTCCCAGTGTAACCCACATATGTGAAAGCCCCAAGCAAAGCAACAACAGCTCTGTCTGTATCATGACAGTGAATGTTTACACTGACTTTATATTGGTAGACTAACTACATCAGTACATACTGTTAACCTAGATTAGCTGTCGTTCTGTCAGTTGTGCGGAAATGAAGTTCTTATAATCAGTTTAATCGTAATTACACTGTTCCACCACTAGGGGTTTGTGCATACCTATGGTTAAGAGTTTAGAATGTGCTCACGTTCAAATGATGTGCTTTTGTTTTCATGGTTAAACTGTTTACATGCCAAAAACATTACACTGCTGAAAGGGTTAACAAAGCCGTCCTAATGTTCCTTACCTGCAGGATGCGGAGCTGAATCGGATAGTGGAGGAGAGCAGCCGGATTAAGAGAGCGTACAAACACTACTTTGACCTCACCATCGTAAACGACAACCTGGACGGAACGTACCGCAGCCTGAAGGCGTCTATGAAGAAACTCAGTGGCGAGCAGCAGTGGGTACCGGTCACCTGGGTGTTCTAGACACAAAAAAACATCATTCATCATGCAATTTGGTTCCTTCACAGAGAGGAATATTTGAATTTATTAGCTGAGCGTTTGGAGATTTCACAGGTTCAGGAGCTCTGGTGCTGGGTGTGTGGGTGTGGTTTCTGCTCTCCCTGCTCATACACTACTGATGCTCACACACTGTATGTGTTTGTTGAGCAGCAGAATGTCACAAACATCATTGTTATATGGTTTACAGTTCATTTCAGTTTTGTTTTGAAATAGGAGGGCTGGGTAAAAACATCCTGAACGTTGCTCTCGCAGACTCAGTCTGGCATTACAGCAGATATTTAAAGCTCTATTGGAGCTGGATTAGTTTTAACAAAGGAGGTTGTGCATTGTAATATGTGCCATTTGATTGGTCGATTTGTTTAGGATGAAGTATCTGATTTAATTTCCCCAGATTCCCACTGATAGCCCAGATTGAAAAATCATAGCCCGGATATTTATGTCAGTTTTACACCACAATATGTGTTTAACAACAACACTCCACATAGCTGTGCCTGTTAGCCACGTTGCAGGAGGCCATTCAAACTGGATTAAAACCACTCCACAATTATTACCGTCAGACTGTAAAAACTACACACACTGCAGATTCATACTGGATTAAAATCACTCCACAATTATTACCGTCAGACTGTAAAACTACACACACTGCAGATTCATACTGGATTAAAATCACTCCACAATTATTACCGTCAGACTGTAAAACTACACACACTGCAGATTCATACTGGATTAAAATCGCTCCACAATTATTACCGTCAGACTGTAAAAACTACACACACTGCAGATTCATACTGGATTAACATCGCTCCACAATTATTACTGTCAGACTGTAAAACTACACACACTGCAGATTCATACTGGATTAAAATCGCTCCACAATTATTACCATCAGACTGTAAAACTACACACTGCAGATTCATACTGGATTAACAGCTGTGACTCTAATAACACTGCAGATTCATCACTACATGGTCATTACTCTCAGACTGTAAACAAAAAACATATTGTAGATTAAAACTGGATTAAAAGCAGAGATCTTTATTGTAATATCTCACATTATAGTGTCTCTTCAGGTAGAACTAATCCAGCTCCACAAGAGCCAAATGCAAAAACACAAGATATACATTATAAATCAGAGAAGAAGTCATCATAACAGCTGACATTCGCCAGAATGCCTGAATGTCCAGATCCTCTCACCGCAGCTCAAACCATCCTCAAACATGGCAATAAGAATTATGTTTTTGGTGTTTTTCTGCCAAATTCTATTTTTATTACAAGGCTCTATTTTGTGCAAACGCCTTATGTTTTCTTTTTTTGGATCCCAGTTTCATAGACGTCCACATAGCATAGCATTATTTATTTTAATAAGCAGCCACTGCAGGCTCGTATTTAAATCTCAGCGATGGCGTGTAGATATTCAGTGAGTGTACAGAAGCATACAGTGATAGATTAAACCCATTCACATCGTGTCTTGTGTTCAGAATGAAATCACTGAGCTTGCATCACATTAACCTGAATGTACGCTAAACTCGAGCCAGTGTTTAACGTCTGTTATATTACACTGATCATGAACGGACTTAGTAATAGAGACGAGAACAATGTTAAGCATGGCACTAGAGATGTTTCTATTGAGATCTGTTGAGATGCTGTTTGTGAAGTATTTGCTCACTGCATGTATCTTTGTGGAGTTAAATCGTCCATTTCTCTGCTTAGGAACATCGTCATGTATCTGAGACTCATTGCTATGTGCTTGATCTGATGTTAGACATGATGATTCATCAATATATAAGATAGGGCTGTCACTATTGCCTGTGTATTGATTATTTTTACAGTTAGCAAAGCTTGAACAATAAAAAATTGACCTAACTGACCAATAACAAACCTTTTAAATATTAAAAATAAGCTCCCAGGACAAAAATTAGTCACCTTGCCTGTTTAATGTGGTAGTAACTTCAGGCTCCAGCAGATGGCGTTGCATGAGGATGATTGGGCTATAAATACCTGTGGAGTGTGCGACGGGATTCATAGATTGAGAAAAGGTGGTACAGTGCAGTGAATGTCTAGTTCTATGTGTGGAAAACGAGTCGCAAAGCAGATTTAATGATTGGCCAAAAGGAGTGATAGTATTTGGGCGCCAAAGGCCACAACATGAAGGAAGTAGATGAATTTGCAGGTGTATCGAAGCGTACGGTCATACGGGTCGACCAGCAGCGGCAGAAATCCCAATCTACAGGGAATTCTCCTCAGAGCTGTGGCCGAAAGACAAAAATGGCTTGTGGATAAAAATCACTTCACTTCCAGAGAAGAATTGGTTCTAGAGGTCGACGCAGGTTCTTCACAACCAGTTTCTGAAAGAACACTCCGCACACCATGAACATCTGGAGCAGAGCGGCACGCGAGAGGGCTTCGCTCGCTTCTGCTCACAGAGTTGCCCGGTTGCAGTGGACGAAGAGACACAAATACTGGACTGTTCTTGACTGGAAACGTGTTGTCTGGTCAGATGACTCTCTGTTTCTGCCTGTATGTGAGTGATGCTCAGCATCGTGTTCATCGTGGGCCTCAGGAAGCCTTCAATGAGGACTGTGTGCAGGTGTGGTTCAAGCTGGAGGAGCTCTGTGATGATCTGGGGGTGCTTTAATTACGCAGAAATGGGTCCTTTGGTTGAGGTTACAGGAGATTTGAACTACAGTGATTACATTGAGCTGCTGGACAACCAGGTTGTGCATTTTTATCTTACGGAGGAACATAACATTCCCTTCCCTGTATTCCAGTGCTCACATTCACAGTGCTGCAAATGTGACTGATTGGCATGATGAACGTTCAGGAGGGTACACACATCTGGACCGGCCCACAAAATCCCCAGATTTGAATCCTCCTGGAAATGTGTGAGACCACCTGGAACAGCGAGTAAGACGCCAGTAAAGGCATCCACGAATCTGGCCGAACTGCGAAATTCTTTGATGCAAGAGTGGCTGAACATTGATGTTGCCTACATCCAGAAACTCGTCCAGTCCAGGCCAAATCGAATCACAGCTGTTATTGGTGCTCGTGGGGGTATTACACACTATTAGGTACATTTCAGTCACAGGTAACTAACTTTTTGTCCGGTGATCTTATAAACTTAAAGAATTAAAGGGTCCATACTGCGAAATTTTCCTCACCTTTTGGAAATAAGTGTTTGATAAAGTATGCTAAATTTTAAGTACAATCCATACATGGAAACGAAGCTGCAAAAACAGCCTGTTTTGAATTCGTTGTTTTTGTGATGTCACAAAAACCAGCGCATTTACATATATCTGCTTACGGCCTACAGCAGTTTAGCTCCACCCATTCACACTGAAGCTATAAAGAGTGTTTCAGTGCGAGCTGCATTTTCAACACTGGGGGCAGCCAATCAGACCAGAGCTCATTTACATAGATCATCCTTAAAAGCACAGCCTGTTTAAATCTAAGGGAGAGGATGAAAATTGGGCATGTAAAGGTGAACTATGTCTGAATAAAGTTCGGGTTATGGGCTCTTTAAACAGCTTCATTAAACATACATGTGTAGCAAAAACATATCGCCGCTGTCGGAACAAAACCTTGTATCTCCATTTTTGATGTTTTTCAGTTTTTGACATAATTTGAAAATACCTGTTGTTGTTCTTTATGTTGTGCGTAAATTTAATGATGAATGGACCAAAAGAAACGACCCAAAATGACTTGGAAAAACATCTGGTTCCATTGACTTACATTAAAAGTAATATATATATATATATATATATATATATATATATATATATATCTATATATATCAGTATATGAGGCTCTGCTTAGTGTAAAAAGGAGCACTAGAATTTACATAATATGCAAACTTTCAACGAATCTCTAAAAAGTTCATTTTAAATCAATTTTAATCGATTAATTCAGCGGTAATCGAGTAATCGTGACAGCCCTACCTGCAGCAAAGTTGATCTCCTTTCTTTAAATTTAACTCAATCATTCATGCAACAGTTTTAAGCATGAATACTGGCAGCTATTATTGTAATAAGGGCATATATATTGTTGAGGTATTTGACTAAAGCACATTGAATTTTTTTTTTTTTAAATATTTATCTGAATTTTTCTACGATGTACAATAAATGTATGGACTAGAATCGGTCCTGTTCTGCTTGCAGTGTCAAAAATGGAACATTTTCTGTACATTTTCTGAAATAAAAGTCTGGACCGAAGTGTCTGTGATTAGGCTGTGCAGTGTTGTGCTCATTCTGTTCTGGTCATATGAGTGAAATTAGAAGGGGGAGATTGGAACAGGCTTAATTAATGACATGCTTGGCAAATTGGTTATTTACAGCCTCTGGCTTCATACAGGCTAAGACAGAGGAGTACATTAAGTGCTGTGTAATCGTGTGTGAATAATTCAGCGTCTCATTCAGGGTTTATATAGACGCAGCTCTGCTTCATACTGATTTTGTGAAGCAAGACTAAGAATGGTGCCTTTCACTGTATCCTCATTAGTATTATACACTAGATAAAATGTTACTAGTTTTGTTTTCTCCTCTGTAAATCATATTTTAATATTTTATAAGGTAAATTCTTATCATTAGAAGACACTTAAAGAGCTGTAAACCTCCACCCTGAGTAATCTGCAGGCCTGTGGAAGATGTGGCTGTTGTTTTTGTGTGCGTTATGCTTTGTGCTGGTTGTGGGAGCAGCTCTCTTTGTCCGGAAGACACTGTGGAAGGCCAGTATTTTCTCAGAGGATAGTTTGAGGCCTCCGGCTCCTCTGGTGACTGATGAAAAGCAGAGAGATGCGGTCCTGAAGAAAGGTAAGAAATGACAGACTGTTGTATTCAGTTTCAGTGAGAGGCATCTTGAATGTTCTAGAGGTTCTAGAGGGGCGAGTGGCTCAACCTGCCCACCCACAAGCACTATTAACGATTAATCTTTTACTGAATTGCAGCTTGTTTTTTATACAGTTAACCATTTAAAGGGGAATTCCACCAAATTTTCTACATAATTCAGTGGTTTAGATGTAAACAGAGAGATTCAGAGTGGTTTGGTGTGAAATGGTTCAGATGTCTTTACAGTGGTGGTGATGGGAATCAGGGGTCGCCATGACTACAACACAAATATAGACATTTTATTTACTATCCAGAACCACCAGTGAACCTACACGAGTCTTCTGAGTTTGTACGGAATGTTGATGATGGAAAATAGTGGAAAATCTGAAATAATAAGTTTTCTTTAGGAACTATTTTGCCTCACAGTGCCCTGCATGTATCCCTCCACCATGAATGGGTTTTTAACAATACACTTTAGGCCAAAATCTTCTCAAAACTTTTGTGATACAGTGTCTTAGATATCAGGCAGTGTATTCATGACCATTTCATATACAAACCCTGTTCCAAAAAAGATGGGACAGGAGACATTTAAGACTAGAAACTTTTTAAATGTTCAGAAAACATTTTAAAAGAGGTGAAACATTCGTGCTTGGACGCAATGATGCACCTTCAACCCCTCAAGCACTGCTTTAAAACCGGTACACTTCCGTGTTGCATATCACCACATGAGCTCAGGAATACCTTGGCAAACTGTTGTCAGTAAACACTTGCATCAACAAATGTGGGTTACTACTGTACTATGCACAGTGGAAGTCATATCAACAACATCCAGAAACACTGCCAACTTCTCTGGGCTCAAACTCATCTGAAATGGACTGATACACAGGGGAAACATGCATTGTTGTCTGATGCGTCCACCTTTCAGATTCTCAAGGCCAAAGAAGAAAAGGAGCATCCAGTTTGTTACCATTGTAAAGTTCCAAATCCATGGTCTGTCATGATAGAGGGGGTATTAGTAGATGCCTACCTGTGAAAGCACCATTAATGCTTTAAGGTATATACACACTTTGGAGCAATATGTCGCTGTTGTCGGAAGAAAACCTTTCCAAAATGGTAACTTTACAGGAGAAGGAAAAAACCTGCTTTACTTTTAATGTAAGTCAATGGAACCAGAATTTTTTCCTTGTAGTTTTGGGTCGTTTCTTTTGGTCCATTCATCATGACATTTACCCATAACATAAAGAACAACAGGCATTTTCAAATTATGTCAAAAACTGAAAAACATCAAAAATGGAGATACAAGTTTGTCTTCCAACAGCAGCGATACAAACAAACAACAGAACAGAAACAAACAAAGAAGCATCAGGGAACAGACTGACTGACTCAATGAAGCAAAGAGAACCCAAGACTGAGCACTGAGAAGTGAGAGAGCTCACCTTAAATAGGAGGGGCACAGGTGTTGCCAGTTGCCCTTGATTACTGGTGGTCGAGGGTGGCCTTGCAAGGGTCCCTGCCACAAGCTGGGCTGTTACAGTTCTTAAGATACAACATCAAATATTGTGTTTTTGTGCTGTTTTAAATGTAAGGTAATGCAGGTGGGACATAATTTAGTACTTGCTTTGTTTTTATTGGCGTTTCGCATACTGCCCCCTTTCTGTGAGGGAGCTTTTAGGGGTGGACATCTGGTTCCCATCACCACCACTGTGAACAATTCTTCGGTAAGTTTCTTTAGGAAGGAGTGTTTCACACCAAACCACTCTGAACGACTCTGTTGGTTTTGTTGTATGTACTCGTCTCCATTCATATTGTGATTTCTTTATGATGTTGCATTTATTTCATAAGTACATAATCTAACAACGCTAAAAATTAATAGACTTTTATGTTTTGTGAAGAAAAGACAACACACTTCAGTTGCTGTTGAAACAAATCAATAATAAGTGTTTCCATAGTGATGTGAGTTGTGTTTGAAATGAGTGGCACACTTGCTCATTAGCAATCATGGTGCATCCAACGATAGAGGCAGCATGGAGCTGCTTTTCTACAGTGATAAACACAGTAGCTCACAGAAAGCTCCAGTTCCACATGCTGATCCATTTTACTGACCAGCTCAGACAAGCACACTCACCAGAGACGCTGTTGTAGTCTCTGAATGAATCACCCGCGAGACGTTAGGTTAGGTCTGATAGGGTTAAACGGCACTGCTGCTGTTCCTGCTAAAAACAGCCCAGATCAGCACACATTCCATGCTGGTTCAACTGGTTTATGCTGGTATGGTGCTGGTTTAGCTGGCCACCCGGGATGGTCATGCTGGTTGACCAGCATACCAGCATCCAAAACACAACATATCGCTGTTTGTCGGAACAAAACCTCATATCTCCAAAACGATAACTTTACAGGAGAAGGAAAAAACATACTCTACTTTTAATGTGAGTCAATGGAACCAGACTTTTTTCCAGGTCATTTTGGGTCTTTTTTTTCTGGTCCATTCTTCATGAAATTTACACACAATCTAAAGAGCAACAGAGATTTGGAAGAAAGAATCCATTTGCAGGTTTAATACCAAGTTCAATGATCCAAAAAAAAAACAAAGTCCAAGAACAGGCAGAGGTCAGACACCACATAATCCAAAACATTACAATAAACAGAGTCTAAAAAGCACAGTCCAAAGAGACAAAAGGTCAAAGAGCCAGCATAAAAGTTCAAGACACAGGGTGGAAGGCTCAGAATTGCTAGGAGAAAACAAAGGAGGCAGATTTGGAGAGAGGGATTTGTAGTAGAGGTCATCAGTGAAAAGGGGAACAGGTGTGAGGAATAAGTGACAGCCTCAGAATTCAGTGGATGATGACCTCTGGTGTTCAAAGTTGGTAGTGCTCCTGACAAGATTCCATTAAGACACCATCAGATGCATCTGGAATCAGTCCTAGAACACCTGTTAACTCATTAGAACCCTTTACAGTGTGATATTAACCCATCAGCGTAAACACAAAATAGCATTAGTGACTACTGGACATCACCAGGAACAAACAGAGACGTTTAATGGTTTCTATGATTTTTCTCAGCAGGGTTGGTTTTTTCTTGCAGAGGTGATCTGGAAGCACAGCTACACTTCTAGCAGAGGTTTAAAACAGAGCTGCTGGACCACCTTTAAGATCGAACTCCCACTCAGGGTTTTTTCCTTCAACATCATTTTTTTCTCCGATTTTTTTTCTCACAAACACTTCTAAAATACTCTCACCGGCCACTTTATCAGAAACCCTTGTAGCTCCACCTTGCTGTACAGTTAGAGACTGTACTTCATCTGTTGATGCACAGTTTGTGTTAGCCATCCTCTAGTCCTTCATCAGTGGTCAGACATGGTGGCTCTATATGCAGCAGGGGGTGAGGAGTTCTGTAGGGAGAGCTGAGCATCTGTTTCAATACATCTTTTAACATGTTCTCACCCACTTGGGCCACTCTCAGCAGAACGGGAGGAGAGAGGTTGGTGAGGAGCGGCTTATTCAAAGGGAACTCACTCGCCCTCAGCTAGGTTAGTGAGCTAGTGAGCCCTCAGTGAGCTAATCAGCTAGCCATGCAAACTTTGCAATGCCCAAGGGCTTTTTTCATAAGTTTTAATATAACGTACAAAAAAATTGTGAACATTTGT
The DNA here is from genome assembly GCF_904425465.1 of Colossoma macropomum. Lineage (NCBI taxonomy): Eukaryota > Metazoa > Chordata > Actinopteri > Characiformes > Serrasalmidae > Colossoma > Colossoma macropomum. The sequence goes on along the minus strand of NW_023494801.1, from coordinate 33,436,336 downwards.
CCACTCTGCCTATAAACTTCAGTGTAGTGCCTTTATTTTTGTTGTTGTTAGCCATGTACCCTTTAGCTTAACTAGCATGCTAGCAGAGTAATTAGGAGAACCAGAAGCCATGAATCTCCTAACTAAGCCAGTAAATCTAATATTATAGTTGTGAAATGTCCAGCATTTTAACTTTCTGCTATGGTTTACAAACTTCTGTGCCATTATGTTCGGGTTTGAAAAGTGAAATGGGTCAGATCGCAATGATTTCTGAGCCCCATGAACTCACTTGTGCTAATAAACTCATGAAACGATGGAGTCAGGATTCCCCCGAGGGGAGATAATGAGGCCAAGTGAACGAGGAAGGTTAAGACCAGTGTTTGAAACGGGCAGCCAGTTTGACGCTGCTATGTGAATAGAACTGGTTTGTTGAACCAGCATAGACCAGCATGCCTGGTCACCAGCAAAACCAGCATATGTTGTGTTTGGATACTGGTATGCTGGTCAACCAGCATGACCATGCTGGGTGAGCAGCCAGACCAGCACTAGACCAGCATAGACCACCATACACCAGCTTAGACCAGCCTAGAATGCATGCTGGTCTGAGCGGCGCTGTTCAGCATGGCAGTCACTCACTACGATCTCCTGACTCTCTCACTAACCCACTCAGCACGGTCAGAACGCTCTGGACTCACTCGTTCAGTTTGCTCCATCTGAGTTCATGTGTTGCAGGTTTCCGTAGAGACCGTATCCCTGCAGATCTGGACGCTGTGGTCATCGGCAGCGGACTCGGAGGCCTGTCGGCGGCCGCAGTGTTGGCTAAAGCAGGGAAAAGAGTGCTGGTGCTGGAGCAGCATGACCAGGCCGGAGGATGCTGCCACACCTTCCAAAACCAAGGCTTCGAGTTTGACGTGGGTGAGTTCTCTGACCAACAGCTCGACACAGATCAGATCCAGGGTCATTCTGCTCTGGTTATGGAGTTTACTAAAATACAACGGGCAGTTGCTGAACATTTGTGGACTCTAAACAACATACATATTTTGTCTCATTGTCCATTTTATCAGCTCCACTTACTATATAGGTGCACTTTGTAGTTCTACAGTTACAGACTGTAGTCCATCTGTTTCTCTGCATACTTTGTTAGCCCCCTTTTACCCTGTTCTTCAGTGGTCAGGACCCCCATGGACCCTCACAGAGCAGGTACTATTTGGGTGGTGGATCATTCTCAGCACTGCAGTAACACTGACGTGGTGGTGGTGTGTTAGTGTGTGTTGTGCTGGTACGAGTGGATCAGACACAGCAGTGCTGCTGGAGTTTTTAAACACTGTGTCCACTCACTGTCCACTCTATAAGACACTCCTACCTTGTCAGTCCACCTTGTAGATGTAAAGTCAGAGACGATAGCTCATCTGCCGCTGCACAGTTTGTGTTGGTCATCCTCTAGTCCTTCATCAGTGGTCACAGGACGCTGCCCACAGGACGCTGTTGGCTGGATATTTTTGGTTGGTGGACTATTCTCAGTCCAGCGGTGACACTGAGGTGTTTAAAAACTCCAGCAGCACTGCTGTGTCTGATCCACTCAGACCAGCCCAACACACACTAACACACCACCACCAAGTCAGCAGCAGCTATTAACACAGAGAAAATAAATGCTGTTAGGAGCCATGACATAAGCACAAATGATGTTGTAGGATATGGGCCCTTTAATAACAGTTCAATTAAAAAATGACGTGTGGCAAATCTATTGTGGAATAATGAGAGTTTGAAGAAGTTGGAAAATGAAAATTATGAATTACAACCACTTTTGGTGCATAAAATCACACAACTATGATACGTAAACATCTGGGGAAGTATAAAACACATGACTGTAGTGTTTAGCAGTTTAGCAGACGAAGTGCACAAACCATGTACTTGAGTTAAAGTAGAGAGACCCAGGGTAAAATATTACTGCAGTAAAAGTAGAAGTTCCTCCCTTTAGACCTCCACTTGAGTAGAAGTACAAAAGGATTTGCCTTCAAATGTACTTAAGTATCAAAAGTAAAAGTACTAAAAGATTAATTATGACTTTAATGTCCTGTTATCATTTTTATAACAAGACTGTTGCTTTATCAACTCATTTTAGGTGAAAATACTCCAGTGTCTCTCTTGGTAAACCAGTCTTTTAATAGAGTCATTAATTAGTGACGCTGATGTCTATTAAAATTATCATAAACGCAAAACACTGAAGGCAAACAGTTTCCATCAGGTAGAACTGAGTGGCTCTGAAATCACTTTTTACAAACAAGCAAAGTTTCAGTTTAAGATTTATTTTCAACTTAGTTCAATAAAAAATTGTTTAAATGAAAACAAGTTAAAGCATAATAAAATCTTTAAACTCAGATTCACAAATGAGTTTCCTTTACTAAACTGCATCTGTAGGTCTCTGTTCATAAACATAAACTAGCCAAAACTAATTTACTATAAAATGAAAGTGTTTGTATAAATTCAGAATAAAGACGCGTCAGTCACAACTGCATACGAGTACATATTTCTATATTGTGGTCTGTTTACACAAAGTTAGGTTAGTTCATCATTTATGTTGAATAGACTCTCCCAAAATTTTACTCTGCTGCACTGATGTTGAACCGTGTGCTGCACTGGGTTAGTATGACCAACAGATCAAAACAAGCTCAAAACAAAGTGACCGCTGTGCCCTGATTGGTGTTCTTGCTTTGCGCTTCTTTCATTTTGACATGTTACGTTTTTATTCACACAGAAACCAAAAGGAGCGACAGATTTCTCAGAATGTCGTGGAGTAAAAAGTGAGATATTTGACTTTGAAATGTAGAGGAGTGAAAGTAAAAAGTCACCAAAATGGAAAAACCTCAGTACAGATACAGGAAAAAACTACTTAAGTACAGCAATGGATTACATTTACTTCGTTACTGTCCACCACTGGTGTTTAGAGAGCTACTGAACAGCAAAATAAATAAATACCCATTGTTAGATTTTAACGCCTGCCCATTGGATCCCAGGGATCCACTATGTGGGTCAGCTGCATGAGAACAGCCTGCTGCGAGTGGCCCTGGAGCAGATCACTGAGGGTCAGCTGCAGTTTGTCCGGCTGGAGGAGCACTTTGACACGGTGCTGCTGGGTCGGGGGTCAGAGCGCAGGGCCTTCCACATCCACGCCGGCAAAGAGGAGATGAGAGAGAGTCTGAGGAGACAGTTCCCCAACGACACGCTCGCTGTGGATCAGCTGATGAGCCTGATGAAGGTACCGAAGCGTAGTGGTCAGTGTGTGTGCTGAGTTCTGGATATAGGTGTATTAGTCTAGTTATGTATCTTAAGGCTGGGTTTAGGATTAGGTTTAAGTGAGGGTTCAGGCTAAGATTGAGTTTAGGTTTAAGATTAAATTGGTAACTCCAGTATATCGTATGTGCATAAGATAAAACTGTAGATCTTCTATATATCACTGTTGTCAGAAGAAATCCTCGTATCTTCATTTTTGTCAATTTTTAGTTTTTGACATAATTTGAAAATGCCTGTTGTTCTTTACATTGTGTGTAAATTTCATGATGAATGGACCAAAACAAACGGCCCAAAATGACTTGGAAAAAAGTCTGGCTCCATTGACTTACATTAAAAGTAGAGTATGTTTTTTCCTTCTCCTGTAAAGTTACCACTTTAGAGATACAAGGTTTTGTTCTGACAACAGTGATATACAGTGCTGTGCAAAACCTAAGAAGAAAAAGCTGCTTATCTGGGCAGTAAACATGTATTTGTTCACCATTACAATAAAAACGAATAAACAATCCGTTGTGATTACGTTAGTTTAACCATTTCCCCTCCTGAAGGAAGTCCAGTATTTACAGTTACCATCCAATACCTGGTTTATCTAATCGATCCGTCATTAAATTAAATGAGGTGCTGCCATGAAATGGCTGGAGTCCAGCAAGAAGTCAGGAACCAAATCTGTGTTATAACTGTATTCATCTAACCTACATAATCATAACTGACTGAAAGCGGCACATTTTTTAATCCATTTTACTGTATTTATATCTATTTCTTATTTATTTCAATGTCATGTAGTGTTTTTACTGGCAAAACCACTTTACTGCCCACATAAATGGACAATACACAACACTACAGGCATCGTTTTTCAGATTTTAGGTTCAATCGTATCTGTAACATCTCTTAAACTGTAATCACAAGAAAACTCAACAGAAATATATTTCAGCAAGTTTATTCATTTAGTTTCGATTAGCGTATTTTAACCATATTTTCCAAAAGTTCGCATTAATAAAGCTTAGCTCCGCCCACACCTGGCACAACCACATCAATGTCATACATTGTTTCCTGTAGAATCACATAACGTGGTGGTGGTGTGTTAGTGTGTGTTGCGCTGGTGCGAGTGGATCAGACACAGCAGTGCTGCTGGAGTTTTTAAACACTGTGTCCACTCACTGTCCACTCTATTAGACCTACCTTGTTGCATGATTGAAGGGTTCTTTGCATCATGAAAGCGTTCTTCAGATTGATGTAGAATGTGCTATAGATGGTTCTATATAGAACCTTTTTGAAAAGGGCTCTATATACCACCAAAAAGGGTTCTTCTATGGTATCAAGCTTGACATCGTAACAATAGCAGAACCTTTTTTGTTGTTATATAGAACCCTTTTCAAAGAGGTTCTGTATAGAACCATCTATAGCACATTCTACATCAATCTGAAGAACCTTTTCACAATGCAAAGAACCCTTCAATCATGCCATAAGTTCTTTAAGTGTTTATGGTTCTGTATAGAACCATTTTCATATCAAATAACCCTTGCAGAACCATCTTTTTGAGTGTGTTTAGGATCACTTTGTGGTTCTACAATTACATTCTGTTTCTCTGCTCTGCCCCAAGAGAGCAGGTACTATTTGGGTGGTGGATCATTCTCAGCACTGCAGTAACACTGACGTGGTGGTGGTGTGTTAGTGTGTGTTGCGCTGGTACGAGTGGATCAGACACAGCAGTGCTGCTGGAGTTTTTAAACACTGTGTCCACTCACTGTCCACTCTATTAGACACTCCTACCTTGTTGGTCCACCTTGTAGATGTTTAGTCAGAGATGATAGCTCATCTGCTGCTGCACAGTTTGTGTTGGTCATCCTCTAGTCCTTTATCAGTGGTCAGTGGACCCCCACAGGACCACCACAGAGCAGGTATTATTTGATTGTTAATGTTTTGACCAGAGATTAAATAAATGGTGTACTATAAAAGAGTGTATTCAGCTCTTTGTGGGGAGCAAATCCCTTCAAAATGAACCTTTTGTGGCTGTTTTCAGGAAGCAGCTCGACACACTCCCCTGCTGGCCTGTCTGAAGATGGTGCCGCTGTGGCTGGTGAGGTTCCTGATGAGGATGAAGCTGCTGGGTCGGATCTCCTGCGTGTTCGGCCTTGCCTCCTCCAGCCACTCTCACCTGATGGCCAAACTGACGCAGAACAAAGACCTGACCGCCCTCTCCTCATACTTCTTCTATGGTAAAAGCCTCCTTTCCAACAGCTTCATCAGCACTGCTTCAGCAGTTATGAGCTGCAAGTAATGTGTGTCTGTGTCCTGCTCAGGTGCGCCCCCTAGAGACTCCAGTTTCCTCATTAACGCTCTGTTCCTGCACCACTATAAGCGGGGGGCGTATTACCCCCGTGGTGGGGCGAGCGAGTTCGCCTTCCACATCATCCCGGTTATCCGGAAGGCAGGGGGCGCTGTTCTGGTTCGAGCGCCGGTTCAGCGAGTCCTGGTCAATAAAGAGGGCACCGCATATGGTGAGTAAACTCTTTTGTAGAGGAGCACAAAACCACAGAATGTATTTCCTGATACTGAATAAAACCAAGGCTAATATCTAATTATCAGTACTGATTTCATGCACACATAAAAAGGGGAAGTCTTTGTGATTTGTGCAAAACCTTTTTCGATGAAATGACATACGTGAGAGGAGGACCACGTCTGAAGCTTCTCCTCCTTTGTAATCTGACTTCATATGAGTTTTTCACATCCCACCACCTCCTCATCTCCTCCCTGTTCCTCAGTTCTATCTCTCAGTCATTCATTTATCATCTTAATCCGCTTGATCCAGCTAGGGTCGCGGAAGCAGTAGGGAAAACAGAGAAGCCTAGACGACCCTGTCCCCCACAACTTCCTCCAGTTTATTCCGGAGGATCCTGAGCCGCTTCCAGGCCAACTTGGAGATATAATCCCTCCAGAAGGTCGTAGGACGAACTTGGGTCTTGTCCCAGCCAGTCGTGCCTGGTAAACCCTCACCAGGAGGCAGCCAGGGGTCCACTTCAACTGGCTCCTCTCAATGTGGAGGAGTAGGGGCTCTACTTTCAGCTCCTCCCCCTAACAAGTAGAGCACGTGTGTCAGGTTCCAGTCCTCGTTGGCCAAAACACTGCAGACTTCAGCACACACACCTGATTCAGCTCATCAGCTAATTAGCAGTAGGGAGAGCAGGGAATCCCAGTTGACCCTGTCCCCTGCAACTTCCTCCAGCTCATTCCGGAGGATCTCGAGCCGCTTCCAGGCCAACTTGGAGATATAATCCCTCCAGAGGGTCATAGGATGACCTCGGGGTCTCGTCCCAGCCCGGTTGTGCCTGGTAAACCCTCACCAGAAGGCAGCCAGGGGGACACCTCAACTGGCTCCTCTCAATACGGAGGAGTAGGGGCTCTACTTTCAGCTCCTCCCCCTAACAAGTAGAGCACGTGTGTCAGGCTCCAGTCCTTGTGGGCCAAAACACTGCAGACTTCAGCTCATCAGCTAATTAGCAAGGCCTTCATGAGCTGAATTCAGAGCGTTAGATGAGGGCAAACGCTAACTGGCACTTTGGTCCAGAAGGTCCCCAGGTTGGCATGCCTGAAGTAGAGTGTAGCCGCCTACCTGCAAAGAAAGCTCATTTCCGCTGCTTGTATCCACGAACTCATTCTTTCAGTCTTTACCCAAAGCTCATGAGGGTAAGATGTAGACCGACCGGTGAACAGAGAGCTTTGCCTTATGGCTCAGCTCCCTCTTCACCACTACAGTCCGGTACAGTGACCGCATTACTGCTGCCGCCTGTCCCAGCCTGTGGCCGATCCCACCATCCCTCTTCCTATCTCTCATTGACAAGACCCCAAGATACTTAAACTCCTCCACCAGGGTCAGGTCCTCTTCCCCTTACCCAGGTGGCATGCCGTCCTTTTACAGTCCTGCCTCTTAATCAAGGAGGAGCAGGGTGGGTGTCAGTCTACCAGTTTAACCCCTTAAATGGCAATGGTCCACCAGCGGGCCCAGAGTTTTATTGCATACTTCTCTAATCTAAGAATAGCTCAGCCAGTTTGCATTGAAGTCCCTGTAGTTACAGAATAATAATCCTTAGTGTGTAATAAACATGGGATTTTAAGGGGTCAAAGCAGAAGCCCCCCATAATTCCAGCTCAAAGAACTCTTTCACCTCCTTCACTCGTGAAGTCTCCTCTCATATTACAGCCACTTGTTGAAGGTGAGGTTTGGACAAATAAAGTGGTCCAGAATCACTTTAAAAAGGCTCTTTATTGCATTGACATACATTACAGGGCACCTACCAGAATACAGTTAGAAGAACACAGCTTGGGTTCCTGTCTTCTCGCTGCTCTCCAGCCATCAGCAGCACCTGATTTAATTTAATGAAGGACTGATTAGATAATCTTGGTACTGGACAATATCTGTAAGTACTGGACTTCCTCCAGGAGAGGGCAGGAAATGGTCACTCAGACACAGAAAACAATCACAATGGATGCTTATGTGTTTTCTATTTTTATTCTCGAATGTCAGTTTTGTTAAGAAATAATTCCATTGTATAAAGTTGTATCCAAACGTTTGAGGACCCCTGGTTAAATGGCATGTTTTGTTGATTTTCTAATTGAAAATGAGTGAACACGTCCTCCACAGGGAACACAGTTAAATAGGGCAAATTTTAGCGCTCAATTTCTGTTTATTCCAATGTGTCATTCGACCAGGGGTGCCCAAACTTTAAACGATGACTATAAATGATGAAAACCAATGAAAACTTATTGCGGCAGTCGTGGGCTGGAGGTGAGGGAACCAGCTCTGTGACCGGAAGGTCGCCGGCTCAATCCCCTGATCCGACAGTACGTGACTGAGGTGCCCTTGAGCAAGACACCTAACCCCCAACTGCTCCCCGGGCGCTGGGGATAGGGCTGCCTACCACTCCGGGCAAGTGTGCTCACTGCCCCCTAGTGTGTGTGTTCACTAGTGTGTATGTGGTGTTTCACTGCACGGATGGGTCAGATTGTGGAGGTGAAATTTCCCCGTTGTGGGACTAATAAGGGTCACTTAATCTTGAGTAATAAATGTCTGTGGCCTTTACTGTCCTCTCATTCAAATACAGCTTTTACTTGATGCATCCATTGATGGGCTCTCTTTAAACCAGGGCTATTTCTTGCTACTGCCATGAATTTGTTTGTCACTGAAGTACGTTGAGTCTGGTATGATTTGTTTATGTTTAGCACTAAAACGAATTCCCGTAGATGAATCTACTGACTTCCAAAGTTAGCACTCTTTTTAGTTCATCATGTTGTACCTCAGAACATGAAGAACCTTCATTATTTGCACAAAAATATGAGACAAAACGTTCAAGAGGTATCAGGAGGGCTTGATCTCAACACTGCGCCCTTTCAACCCTGGCAGGTGTGACTGTGAGGAAGGGTCAGGAGGAAGTGGAGGTGATGGCTCCGGTGGTCATCTCCGATGGCGGCATCTTCAACACCTTCCAAAAGTTTTTGCCTGAAGAGATTCAAACCAGACCAGGTGAGACTTCAGACAGTGAAGACGTGAACTCGTACATGAATAAACAGTCAATGTTCTTTATGGGTTTTCGGTTTTGCTGAATGTCACGCTGGGTGAAATGTTCCTCCACAGAGATTCAGTCTTTGCTGGGTTTGGTTCGGCACGGTATGGGCTCCTTCCTGGTCTTCGTGGGTCTGGATGGAAGTAAAGAAGAACTTGGCATCGTTTCCACCAACTTCTGGATGTACAAGCACAACGACTTAGACCAGCTGTGAGAAGATGCTCCGAAACACCTTTCATCTGTACAAAACTAGACAGCTAGAATAGCTAAATATGCAAATTAGAGCTTTCCTTAAAATTTAAATCTGTGTAATTTGACACACTGCAGACTTTTAGACAAATACAATTAAATGAATACTATTAAATAATAATATTAAATCAATGGTAAATATTCATACTGTCTCTTTAAGCCTGTCACCCTTAAAAATGGTTCTACCAGGGTTCTTTTGTAAAGGCAGTGGTTATATAAAGAACCATGAACACACAAAGAATGATTTGAATGCTTCTTTCTATGATGGAATACCTGTTGTATATTATGATTCTTTCTATAGTTTTTAAGTATTTAAATTATGGGATTATACAAAATCAAAAAGGGTTCCACTTTTTAGAACCTTTAAAGAACGCTTTTTGCTAAGAGTGTACATGTGAGGCGAAATACAATAAAATGCTATTCATTATTTATAACATTATATTTAGCATGTGTGTTCTATTAAATATAGCTTTATATAATATACTGTATAAAAATTATATATTGCATTTTATAATACATTTTATGATTGTTTCATTTTAATTCAAATAACTATGTTTTAGATTAAATACACTCTTAAAAATGATGGTCCTTCAAGGGTTCTATAGTAAAGAAAATGGTTCATCATTAAATGGTTCTTCAGATTGGTGGAGAATGTGTGTTAAATGGTTCTATATAAAACATATATATATATATATATATATATATATATATACTTCTACACACTTAAAATGATGATTCTTCAATTATTAAAGGGTTCTTCAGATGGAGAACGTGTTTATATGGTTCTGTATAGAACATTTTTGAGAAAGGTTCTATATAGCACCAAATATGGTTCTTCTTTTGTTAGAGGCCTGACATCTTTGTAATAGAAGAACCAGTTTTTAAAAATGTTCTATATAGAACCATATAAAACACGTTCTCCATCTGTAGAACCCTTTAACAATGTAAAGAACCCTTGAAGAATCATCATTTTAAATTTGATATATATATATATATATATATATATATATATATATATATATATACATATGTGTGTGTGTGTGTGTGTGTGTGTGTGTGTGTGTAATGAGCCACAAGGGGGCGGAGTTTCTAACTGAAGGTTTATGTGGGTTCTGGACTCTTCAGGATGGAGCAGTACAGCTCTCTGAGCCGTGAGGAGGTGGTTGGGAATATTCCCATGATGTTCCTCACGTTCCCCTCAGCTAAAGATCCAACATCCAGCATCCGTCAGCCAGGTAAACCCCACCCCCCACCTCCCCACAGTCAGCACCACATCTCTCAGGCTCTCTGGCTCAAGGCCTTGTAAATCTTTTTCCGGTGTTACAGCGCCCTCTACCTTTATACACACGCCATGATTTTCTGTTTTTTTTAATAATTCAGCCTAATATGACTTTCACAAGGGAAGTCCTGCATGACCCTGCTGACCATGGCCAAGTATGAGTGGTTTGAGGAGTGGAAGGACACGAAGCTGAATAAAAGAGGACCTGAGTATGAGGATCTGAAGATGAGCATGGCCAGAGAGCTGCTGGACTGGGCTTTAGAAATCTTCCCTCAGCTTCGTGACAAAGTAGGCAGGGCTCATAATAACACCTGTAATATCAAATACAATAATAATAATAATAATAATAATAATAATAAGAATGATAATAAAACCAGTGAGAATACCCATATGTTTGACTTTTTGTGTCAACAAACATCTAATATAGTTTGATTCCTTTAACAAACATCAAATGCTGTCTTAGAACTGTTAACAAACATCTAATACTGTCCTATAACTGTTAATAAACATCTAATACTGTCTTATAACTGTTAAAAAACATCTAATACTGTCTTATAACTGTTAATAAACATCTAATACTGTCTTATAACTGTTAAACATCTAATACTGTCTTATAACTGTTAACAAACATCTAATACTGTCCTATAACTGTTAATAAACATCTAATACTGTCTTATAACTGTTAAAAAACATCTAATACTGTCTTATAACTGTTAATAAACATCTAATACTGTCTTATAACTGTTAAACATCTAATACTGTCTTATAACTGTTAATAAACATCTAATATTGTCTTATAACTGTTAATAAACATCTAGTACTGTTTAATACTGTTAACAAACATCTAATACTGGCTTAAAACTGTTAATAAACATCTAATACTGGCTTAGAACTGTTAACAAACATCTAATAGTGTTTTAAAACTGTTAATTAACATCTAATACTGATTAATACTGTTAAAACAAAAAGACATTAAATACTTAAAACTGTTTAATACTCTTAAAATACACCAAATACTGTTGTAAAGCTGTTAACATCACTCAGTATTGTGTACAGTCTGTCTGTCTGTTGGACGGGCTTGACTTTAGGTCTAAGTTATCTGTCTAACTGAGAAATGTGGCTCTGTAAAATACCCCTGTTTAGACAGCTGCTTTGAGATCCTATTGACTAGTTTTGTTTATTTGTTTGTTTGTTTGTTTCCCTACCTGTGTTTGTGTTCAGATAGTGTTTATGGACGCTGCTACACCGCTCTCTAACATGCACTATCTCGGGGCCCCGTGTGGGGAGATGTACGGGGCGGAGCATAACGTGGCTCGCTTTAGTCCAGACGTAGTGGCCAAAATCCGGCCACAAACACCAGTGAAGGGACTTTATCTCACAGGTGAGGCTCACAGCTGTAGATCAGCGCATAATCTAATTGAAACATGCACATTTGCAAATATATGAGAATGACCAACACAAACTGTGCAGCAGCAGATGAGCTATCGTCTCTGACTTTACATCTACAAGGTGGACCGACAAGGTAGGAGTGTCTAATAGAGTGGACAGTGAGTGGACACAGTGTTTAAAAACTCCAGCAGCACTGCTGTGTCTGATCCACTCAGACCAGCACAACACACACCAACACACCACCACCACGTCAGTGTTACTGCAGTGCTGAGAATGATCCACCACCCAAATAGTACCTGCTCTGTGAGGGTCCATGGGGGTCCTGACCACTGAAGAAACAGGGTAAAAGGGGGCTAACAAAGTATGCAGAGAAGCAGATGGACTACAGTCTGTAACTGTAGAACTACAAAGTGCAAGTAAAGAAAATGGTTCTATATAGAAACCATGAATATTTAAAGAACCTGTTGCATGATTAAAGGGTTCTTCAGATTGATGTAGAATGTGTAAATAGAACCTTTTTGAAAAGGGTTCTATATTGCACCAAAACGGGTTCTGCTATTGTTACAATGTCAAGCTTGATAAAATGGAAGAACCCTTTTTGGTGCTGTATAGAACACTTTTCAAAGTACTATGTTCTATGTAGAACCATCTACCACACATTCTCCATCAATCTGAAGAACGCTTTATTGATGCAAAGCGTTCTCTGAGTGTTCGTGGTTCTACATAGAACCATTTTCTTTACTAAAGGACACTTGAAGAACCATCTTTTTAAGAGTGTATGGCAAGTGGAGCTGATAAAATGGGACAATGAGTGTAGATAGAAGGCAGCTGTTCCTAAAAAAGTGCTCAGTGAGTATCAGAATAACATTAAGGCTCAATCCCATTTCACCCCTCGCCCCTACCACTGAGCCCTTAGCCCTCTGTTTTGCATGTTCACATCTAGGGGTAGGGTGTCCCAGTTTTTGTTGAGATAGAGGGGGAGGGTGAAGTGTTAGAGCTACATCGCCCTCCAAACGGAGTGTTATGAGAAAAAATAGAAAAAACAAAGAAATGTGAGAATTTTCTCCATTAAAAATTACGATAATCACTGAATTATCTTAGTTTAATGTCGTTTCAGTGTATTATGGTCCTTTTCTTCATAACAAGCACAAAAAATCGCTAATAGCATGCTGATGTCTCGGTAGCTAACTAGCTAACTTCCCCGTTCCACCTTAAATAGTACAGCAGTTCTGATGCCTGAAGCGCCAGAATGTAACTGCTGCTCCATTTAAGGTGGAACAGGAAAATTCTAACAAGAATCTGGAGAATATCTGACTTCAGCTTCATATCACTGAAGAGTTGGGGTGGGTGATAATAAATAATTGCCCCCCTCTTTGAAGGCATATGATGCCCTAAATGTAACTAAAGCCCAGCAGTGAGGAGCTGAACTTTACCCTCCTCTGCTGTCACTGCAGACTGGCAGGGTCGCCTACAGAGCAGCTCTAGTAGCTGTTAATGAAGTGATGCTCTTTTTATCTGAGGGTCCCATTTCAGAGGGAAGATTTCAAACACTACCCCTTATAACTCAGTTCCAAAGGGTTAGGGTGACTCTTGAAAACAAGGGGTAGGGGTAAGAAGGAGATGTTAGTTGTGTCCAGAATGATGAACAGAGCTGTATATGATTCTAAAATGACCGTAGAACATCAAGAATCAGGTTCTGATAAAGTAAATATCCAGAACAGATCATATTTCAGAATTGCAGATCAAATCTTACGGCACTTTATAAAAAGAAAAAAAGGTTGTACGTACATATTTACAGTATATTATCTTTTATTCACTACATGTTCACAGAATTCTTGAAAAAGAGTTGAATTAAATATGTGTGAATACGTTTTGGTGGATAGTTTGTAATAATGTAAAAGTTATTATTGTGTATAAAGATCAAAACTGTAAATACGGCAAGGGAGTCTGAACTTGTGAACACCAGTGTATTTATTTTATTTAAGTATTTTGTTTGCACATGCTCTCGTATGTGAAGACGTGCTTTGCTAATAGAGGATTCTGTGCTGAAGGTCAGGACGTGTTCAGTAACGGAATGGCCGGAGCTCTGCACGGAGGCCTGCTCTGCGCCTCTGCCCTCCTCAGCCCTAAAATCTACATCGACCTGCTGCAGCTGAAGAAGAAGCTCAAGAGGAAGACGGCCAGGAAGAAGGCGTGACCTCTACGCTTACCTTGACCTGACTCCAGAGAGAGAACTCAACCCTCAGCCCTTCCTTCAGTTTTCTTCAGACGGTGTAGAAACTGATGAGTATGTAATGATGGCCCCATTAAAATCTAATATATTTGTCAATGCTGTCAGTAAACTCAAAAATATTAATAGAATATACTGTAATATATGTTTGAAATATTCTATTTGGGAGGAAACTTTGTGAGGGAGAAAATTTGGTCACAAAGCAACATACAGTCCTGTGCAAAAGTTTGTGCACCCCTAATTTAACTCCATGTTTTGTTGACTTTCTATGTGAAAATAAGTTTCCTCTACAGTGTGTGTCAGGCTCCAGTCCTCGTGGGCCCGAAACACTGCAGACTTCAGCTCACTGCCTTATTAAACACACCTGATTCAGCTCGTCAACTACTTAGCCAGACCTTCATGAGCTGAACTCAGGGGGTTAGATGAGGGTAAACGCTGATCTCCACAGCACTTTGGCCCAGGAAGCACCTGAAGCAAGTGGTTCATGGGAGGAAACCCACCAACATAAGAGCTGAAGCTGTTTTATACGGAGGGGCTAAAACTCCACCAAGCCGATGTGCAGGACTAATTAATAGTTACTGGAAACGTTTAGCTGCAGTTATTGCTGCACAAGGGGGTCACATGAGATACTGAAAGCAAAGGTTCACATACTTTAGCCACTCACAGATCTGTAATCATTTGGATAATTTTCCTCAATAAATAAATGACCAAGTCTAATATTTTTGTTTTATCTGTTCGATTTGATTCTCTTTATCTACTATTAGGACTTGTGTGGAAATCTGAAGAAGTTTTAGGTCAATATCAGAAATATCGAAAATCCTAAAGGGCTCACAAACTTTCAGGCACCACTAATTACACCACGGTTGTAAAAATATGGCGCTTTGAAATCGGATGAATCATTTTGAATAAGCCTAGTATAGTATTTTCAAATTATGTCTATATATAATGTGTATATATATGCAGGGTAATTAAAAAAGATTCTTCCGATTTCAAAGCGCCATATTTTTACAACCATGAGGAGCCTAGGAACCAATCACAATCCAATTGTAAGAAGGGGTCATAGAGTTTCTGACTGTCAGTGGAAGATGGCTCCCTTCAGTCTGAGAGGAGATGAGACCCCTGAGCAGAAAGCGTTCTGTGTTCTCCACTTCAATAAGAGTGAATCCGTCAAACTGTGTGTGTCAGTATGAACCTTAACAGCTCAGGCGTTCGACGTTGTTCCACACACGGATGATCCCGAAACGCATGAAAGAGCCGTGAGTGCAGCGACACCCGACACGCTCAATCCAGTATGGGATGAATCTGACTATGGTGTTGATGTTGTCTGTACAGCTGGAGGAGGTTCATACTGAGACCTTGTACAATTACATAATAAACTTTATGCTCATTTAAACCATTTACAGTTCACTGCATTGTTCTGTAAAGATTTACAAGGGAAATAAGTCATTTTGAAATTGGACGAATCTTTTTGAATCAATATATATATATGGTTCATATTCAGGTGAAAATTCTTTTAAAATGATACTTTTGAAATGATATCCAAACGTGTAGCTGTTTTCCCGCTCTACCAAGAAAAGAGTGTCAGTCACATGCTTTGATGTAGGAAGTGATGTCGCAGTGACGTTGCGTTTTACTGGTTACCGGAACAGTCACTGGGTGTGTTTTATGGCTGGGAGCTCTGGAAACGTCATGATGTTGAACTTTGTCCCTCCATCACATTCCACAGCAGAGCGTTTGAGGAAGTTATACACTCGAACCATTAAAGCGCTACTGATGTTTTGCCCTCTGAGCTTCTGCTCCTTGTTTGTATCTGGAAACAGATTCACGTTTCAGAAGTAAAGAATGATTCAGCAGCTCTGGAAGGAAAGCAGGTCACGTTTCCCTCACTGAGCTCTCCGATGGTGGCGGATATTAATAATGCGGAAATAAACAGCATCCGTCTGCTACAACACACAGCGCCTTGCCTTGACATTCAGACGTCTTATTTATTAATAAGCCTGTTTATTTTTGATAATGTCTCAGAATAACCTGCATTTCCTGACCCTGAGCCTTTTACGCCAGTCTGGGTTTCATATTCATTAAATACAGTAATTCAAAGTCACTGGTGAAGCTCATACACCTGTCAAAAGTCTGGGGACACAAATGATCATCTTCACCCTCTTCACTCTTAAAAAAGATGTTTACACAACATAAAAGAACCTTTTTGGTGCTGAATAGAACCCTTTTCAAAAAGGTTCTGTATAGAACTATATAAAGCACAGAACACCTTAAACACTCAAAGATCACTTCATACACAAATGATCATGTTTTCTCTTTTGGGTTTGCAGATATGTAACATATTACAGCCTACATTCTTAAAACATGGTTCTTCAAGGGTTCTTTAGTCAAGAAAATGGTTCTATATAGAACCATGAACACTCAAAAAGCTCTTTGCATAACTAAAGGGTTCCTTATAGCACTCAAAAGGGATATCCTACTGTTGTGATGTCAAGCTTGTAACATAGAAGAACCCTTTTTGGTGCTATATAGAACCCTTTTTTTAAAAGGTTCTATATAGAACCATATAAAACACAGAACACCATTAACATTCTTTGCATCACGAAATGGTTCATCAGACTGATGGAGAATGTGTTTTATAGGGTTCTATATAGAACCTTTTCAGGTGCTATATAGAACCCTTTAGTTATGCAAAGAGTTCTTTACTAAAGAATCCTTGAAGAACCATCTTCTAAGAGTGTAGGTGAACCCCAAAGAGAAAATATGATCATTTGTGTGTGAAGGGTTCTTTGAGTATTCACTGTGTTCTGTGTTTTATATGGTTCTTTATAGAACCTTTTTGAAAAAGGTTTTATTTAGCACCAAAAAGGGTTCTTCTATGTTACAAGCTTGACTTGACAGCAATAGGATAACCCTTTTGAGTGCTATATAGAACCCCTTAGTTATGCAAAGAGATCTTTGAGTGTTCATGGTTCTGTATAGAACCATCTTCTTTACTAAAGATCCCTTGAAGAACCATCTTTTAAGAGTGAAGGTTTTAAGACATTACATATCTGCAAACCCAAAAGAGAAAACATGATCATTTGTGTGTCAAGGGTTCTTTGAGTGTCCATGGTGTACCGTGTTTCATACGGTTCTATATAGAACCTTTTTAAAAAGGGTTCTATTCAGCACCAAAAGAGTTCTTCTATTGTTACAAGCTTGACATTGCAAGAATAGAAGAACCTTTTTGGTTGCTATATAGAACCCTTTAGTTATGCAATGAGTTCTTTAAGTATTCATGGTTCTATATAGAACCAACTTCTTTACTAAAGAACCCTTGAAGAACCATTTTTTAAGAGTGTAGGCTTTGATATGTTACATATCTGCAAACCCAAAAAAGAAAACATGATCATTTGTGTGTCAAGGGTTCTTTGAGTGTTCATGGTGTTCTGTGTTTTATATGGTTCTACAAAGAACCTTTTTGAAAGGGGTTCTATACAGCACCAAAAAGGTTTTTTTTATGTTACAAGCTTGACTTCACAACAATAGGATAACTTTTTTTGGTGCTATATAGAACCCTTTAGTTATGCAGAGAGTTCTTTGAGTGTTCATGGTTCTATATAGAACCATTCTCTTTTTTAAAGAACCCTTGAAGAACCATGTTTTAAGACTGTAGGCTTTAACATGTTACATATCTGCAAACCCAAAAGAGAAAACATGATCATTTGTGTGTCAAGGGTTCTTTGAGTGTCCATGCTGTTCTGTGTTTCATACAGTTCTACACAGAACCTTTTTGAAAATGGTTCTATTCAGCACCAAAAAGGGTTCTTCTATTGTTACAGGCTTGACATTGCAAGAGTAGAAGAACCCTTTTGGGTGCTATATGGAACTCTTTGGTTACGCAAAGAGTTCTTTAAGTGTTCATGGTTCTATATAGAACCATCTTCTTTACTAAAGAACCCTTGAAGAACCATTTTTTTAAGAGTGTAGGCTTTGATATGTTACATATCTGCAAACCCAAAAGAGAAAACATGACCATTTGTGTACAAAGGGTTCTTTAAGTGTTCATGGTGTTCTGTGTTTCATATGGTTCTGTATAGAACCTTTTTGAACAGGGCTCTATACAGCACCAAAAAGCATTCTTCTATTGTTACAAGCTTGACTTCACAACAATAGGATAACTTTTTTGGGTGCTATATAGAACCCTTTAGTTATGCAAAGAGATCTTTGAGTGTTCATGGTTCTATATAGAACCATTTTCTTTTTTAAAGAACCCTTGAAGAACCACCTTTTAAGAGTGAAGGCTTTAAGACATTACATATCTGCAAACCCAAAAGAGAAAACGTGATCATTTGTGTGTCAAGGGTTCTTTGAGTGTCCATGGTGTTCCATGTTTCATACGGTTCTATATAGAACCTTTTTGAAAAGGGTTCTATTCCGCACCAAAAACGGTTCTTCTATTGTTACAAGCTTGACATTGCAAGAATAGAAGAACCCTTTTGGGAGCTATGTGGAGCCTTTTGGTTATGCAGAGAGTTCTTTAAGTGTTCATGGTTCTATATAGAACCATTTTCTTTACTAAAGAACCCTTGAAGAACCACCTTTTTAAGAGTGTAGGCTTTGATATGTTACATATCTGCAAACCGAAAAAAGAAAACATGATCATTTGTGTACAAAGGGTTCTTTAAGTGTTCATGGAGTTCTGTCTTTTATATGGTTCTATAAAGAACCTTTTTGAAAGGGTTCTATACAGCACCAAAAAGGTTTTTTATGTTACAAGCTTGCCTTCACAACAATAGGATAACTTTGTTTGGTGCTATATAGAACCCTTTAGTTATGCAAAGAGATCTTTTAGTGTTCATGGTTCTATATAGAACCATTCTCTTTTTTAAAGAACCCTTGAAGAACCATGTTTTAAGACTGTAGGCTTTAACATGTTACATATCTGCAAACCCAAAAGAGAAAACATGATCATTTGTGTGTCAAGCGTTCTTTGAGTGTCCATGCTGTTCTGTGTTTCATACGGTTCTATACAGAACCTTTTTGAAAAGAGTTCTACTCAGCACCAAAAAGTGCTCTTCTATTGTTACAAGCTTGACATTGCAAGAATAGAAGAACCCTTTTGGGTGCTATGTGGAACCCATTAGTTATGCAGAGAGTTCTTTGAGTGTTCATGGTTCTATATAGAATCATTTTCTTTACTAAAGAACCCTTGAAGAACCATTTTTTTAAGAGTCTAAGCTTTAACATGTTACATATCTGCAGACCCAAAAGAGAAAAGGCCAGGACCCCCTGGCCCAAAGTTAGTACACACTGCTATAACCTAAGAATAGCTCAGTGAAGCGAAGCCCCTGTAGTTACTGAGTAATAAGCCTCAGTGTGTAATAAGCCTGGGAATTTAAGGGGTTAAGTAGGAGGCAAAGCATCCCCAGACTTCTACCAGGCAGTGTGTATTTGCAGACCTTTTCCTTTATCGTCCAGCAGTGAGGTTGAGAGATAAGCTGTACCAGCAACATTCGCTCCAGGGCTTTGACAGCATGAGGACAAAACTCACACAGTCACGCTGTGTCCTACAGGAGTTCCTGAGGACTTTGGCCCTGGAGGGCGCAGCCTGTGGGGGCTGGGAGCTGATGGAGAAATTTACAGGCATGCAGCAGAGAGAGGTTAATTGCCGCTCACTTTATACGGGTAAATGTTTAACAGCCGGATTGAGTAACTGCACGGAAAGAGCAGCAAGAGGCTTTTACAGCTCCACCAAACAATAACGGCTTCTGCTGGATGGGATCGTCTTGTGGTCTACAGAGTGTCGGAGGCAGCTGGTGGGGATTTCGAAATCAAGATGCACTGTTTCTCATACAGAACAGGCAGAAACTACACGAAGCTGAAGTTTTTGAGTTTGACCAAATTTTTTTACTGCTCCTTTTTATTATTAGACAGTTTTTGTCATTTGTTTTGGTCATTTTCACTGGAAAAAATTAGGTTTGCCCAACTTAAAACGATACAGTGACTGTTTACATGGCTTTTCTTGAGTTGACTCAACTTGAGTTCACCCAGCTCAAACCTCTTAGTTGAGTCCAAAATTCTTCTAGCTCTGCATCTCAGTTAGATAAACAAAACAGAATTGGTGTTATTTTACTCAGTTTCCCCACTAGCTGGCGCTCTGTCTATCACACAGTCCCATCTGGCATATTCTCCTCTTGGGCTTCTGGATAGGGACAGCTGTGGTGTTGCTGGGATTCAAACTCACAACCTCCTGATGTTGGGATGAATCATTAGACAGCTGCACCACATGAGACGATGCTTGAAAGTTAAAACGACACATATTTTCTCCAGTGTTTAAAACATCTATAGACACTCAATCTGAGCTGCTTCATGTGTTCCTGAGTGGTGCAGTGGACTAAGCTGTCACCCCAACAGGAGGTTGTGAGTTTGAGCCCCAGCGATGCCACAGCCATCCATAAATGTGTACTCAAGAGGAAAAATGTCCAGCAGGACTGTGTGATGGAAAATTCCTGGCTAGTGGGGAAGTTGAGTATAAAAAACAAGCTCACTGAGATGCGGAACTAAACAATTAAGAGAATTTTTGACTCAACTAAGAGGTTTAAGTTGTGTCTACAAGTTGAGTCAACTCAAGAAAAGCCATGTAATCAGTTACTGTATCATTTCTCATCTTTAACAGTGTTGACATTAAGAACGTGGTCATGTGTGAAATCGGGTTCTTTAAGGGCTGCATATGTGCTGTATTTGTCATACAGAGCATACAAAGCTATGTTCAGCTTGAGCAGGTCAAGCAGTTGAAAATTAAAATGCTACAAAAATGGAGATCCTTGTTTTTGGACTGTGATGTTATAGTAAACTTTGTTTGAAAGTGCCTAAACAATATATTGTCTTCCATAATGTTTAACTACATCTTTTACGCTTTGACTTTTTTATTACACTTTTATTATGACAGGATTACGTTTACTTCATCAATCCCGTTTTTCTATAATGCTTAGCTACATTAGAAATGCGAGTCACCAGCAATGCACCATGAGTTTAAACAAAGGTTGATAGACTGACTGACTGACAATGACTGACTCACTGACTGATTGATTGACAGACTGACTGTTTGATTGACTGATTAACTGACTAAATGACTGACTGATTGACTGACTGTCTGACTGATTGACTGTCTGACTGACTGATTAACTGACTGACTGACTGCCTGATTGATTGTCTGACTGACTGACTGTCTGATTGACTGACTGGCTGACCGACTGAATGGCTGACTTGTTGATTGACTGACTGGCTGACTAATTTACTGACTGACTGACTGACTGAATAAATGAATTGATTGATCGACTGACTGACTGAATGACTCACTGACTGACTGTCTGACTGACTGATTGATCGACTGGCTGACCGATTGGCTGGCTGACTGACTGACTAGCTGAGAGTCTGATTGACTGAATAAATGAATTGATTGATTGACTAACTAAGTGGCTGGTTGATTGACTGACTGGCTGACTTATTGACTGACTGGCTGACTGACTGACTGGCTGACTGGCTGACTGGCTGATTGACTACTAAAACTACAAGCTACATGCTACATATGCCATAAAGCCAAACAAGCAAAACCTACATGAAGCTCCAGACGTCACATTTTTATTTCTTATTATTTACATCTTTATTGTTCATTTATAAAGTTAACAAAACCTATTTACACAATGTACAGACATTTACATATTTTCAGTGCTCTTCTCAAAATCCACACTCTTAAAACTCAAGGTTCCTGAATGGCTTCTAAAACATATGGTTCTAGAAAAAACTGTTCATTGGTATAGAACATTCACATCATGTGGAGGTTCTTTAACCTTCAAAAAAGTTCTGTACACTATATATTATTTACAAAAGATTTAAAGAACCTTCCATTTAAGGTTCTGTAGAAACGAAATGTGGCATTTTCTTTGGCACCATGTATTTTTTCGAGTGCAGGAGTGGAACAGGCAGAAAAACAGCAGCTGTGGAGTCTCTCCATACGCAAAGCTCTCAGGTCTGGGGTTTTTAACCTTGGTGCAGATAACGGAAGCCCTGGCCTGAGGATTCTGGGATGAGGTGACAGTGTTTCCAGAGTTTTATTCAGTCTCTGGACCGGCTGAAGAACTGGTCTCTGCTGGACTCGACTCAGAGACCTCATGTAGTGGAAAAGAGGTAGATTCTGAGTACGCAGGAGGAGGATCACGAGGAATAAAGTCAGGCTTCAGCTCCAACTGCAAAAGACAGACAGACAGATAGACAGTCAGACAGTCAGATAGATAGATAGACAGACAGACAGAACGACTGATAGACAGATAGACAGGCAAATAGACAGACAGACAGACAGACAGACAGATAGATAGATAGATAGACAGACAGAAAGACTGATAGATAGACAGACAAATAGATAGACAGACAGACAGACAGACAGACAGCTAGATAGATAGATAGATAGATAGATAGATAGATAGATAGATAGATAGGCGGGCAGGCAGGCGGACAGAACGACTGATAGACAGACAAATAGACAGACAGACAGACAGACAGACAGACAGATAGATAGATAGATAGATAGATCAGACAGAAAAACTGATAGATAGATAGTCAGACAAATAGATAGATAGATAGATAGATAGATAGATAGATAGGCAGGCAGACAGACAGACAGATAGATAGATAGACAGACAGATAGACAGAAAAACTGATAGACAGATAGACAGAGGATTATTATTAATCTCAGAAGAAAACTCATTACAAGTACACACGAAAACTTATAAGGACGCTACTACAAATAATAGACTTAATTAAACAAAGAACCCCCTAATTAACTTTTTGGAACCCCTTCATGTGTCAAAATCAAAATTCTGGGGAGTCTCTGAATATAAACTCATGACATAAATCTGTCCATTCGGGAAAAACAGATGCTCAAATACAGATTCAGTAAAGTTTAATGCTTATCTGCTTCAGTCACAATCAGCTTCTGTCTTTGTTAATCTTAACTAGAGCTGCAGCACTGCTCTGCCTCAGGGTGGCGCTGTAGCAGACCAGTTCACCTAGTTGGTCCTTAATAGCCTAGAAACTGTAACTCTGCCCTCCTCGGTCTCCTTTGAGCTGCTGAAGATTTAGCATAATACAGTATTGATTAGATAAAGCATGTGTTGGATAATAACTACAGTTAATACTGATCTTGATGGGCTGGAAATGATTAAACAAAACACTGACATACATAAAATCACTTGTTTTATTATGTAATATTAGTGTTTTTCTGAGAAAATCAACACTGATCAGATAAACAGCTTTTTTAATATAATTTTCTCAGGTGCCTGAACCTTTAGTGAAGGACTGAATACCATTATATATTTGCAATAATCTCATATCTCCATTTTTGTCATTTTTCAGTTTGACATAATTAGAAAAATGCCTATTTCCTTTTACCTAGTGTGTTGAAATTGCACGATGAATGGACCAAGAGAAACTGCCTTTTGTTTTTGTGTATATATATATATATATATATATATATATATACACACACACACACACACACACACACACACATCACTGCATGGACTCAGAAACACTTCTGAAAAACTGCCACCTTCTCTGGGCCCGCGCTGATTTAAAATGGACTGAGGCGAAGTGGAAAAGTGTCCTGTGTCTCCCAGGCTAAAGACCACTCAGCTTGTTATCAGTGCAGTTCAAAAGCAAGTATTCATGATGGTATAGGGGGGCATTAGTGCAAAAGGCATGGGTGACTGGCACATCTATGAAGGCACCATTAATGCTGAACGATATATACACGCTTTGGGCAACATATGCTGCCATCCAGACAACGTCTTTTTCAGGGAAGGCCTTGATTATTTCAGCAAGACGATGTCAAACCACATTCTGCATGTATTACAGCAGCATGGCTCCGTATTAAAAGAGTCCGGGTGCTAAACTGACCTGCCTACAGTCCAGACCTGTCACCACTGAAAATATGTGGCACATAATGAAATTAAAAATATGACAAACGAGCCCCCAAACTGATGAGCAACTGAAATCCTGTATCAAACAAGAATGGGAAAACATTTCACTTTCAAAGCTACAGCAGTGTCTCCTCAGTTCCCAAACGTTTACAGAGTGCTGTTAAAAATAGAGGTGATGAAACACAGTGGTCAACAGGCCCCCGTCCCAACTTTTTTGGGCTGTGTTGTTGGCATCAAATTCAAAATGGGCATATATTTTTCAATAAACAATAAAATTTCTCAGTTTCAACATTTGATATGTATATATGTATGTTAGGGGTGTTATGATTCTCCAAATCAATGGTTCAGTCCAGACTTTAACTTTTGAGCCATGCTTCATTTCATACCTTGATTTTTTTGTTTGTTTGTTTGTTTGTTTGGTTTGTTTTGTTTTTTGAGTAGGGTACAGGGTGAATAAGTAAAAAAAAATGGAAAAAAAGTTCTGGGTTTTATTTAATCACCTACAATTTACAACACTTAAGAATGTGACAGATTAACTTCACATAAATGAACTACGTGAAAAAAATAAACAGAATAATAATTCTGTGATTTAGTGTTAACTTTAGAATAGAAAATGAGTTTTGTTACAATAGTAATGTAATGAGAGCTCAACAGGCTGCAGCTGCAGCGGCGCCAGCGAGTTTGGGTTGAGGGGGCTGGTAACACGGTTTCATTTTACCGAATCGCGACACGAGACTGTGGACGTTTGTATCAAGGTTTTGACCTCGCTTTCAGAATACTTAGACCCCTTACGTATCGCTGCTGTTGGAACAAAACCTCATATCTCCAAAATGGTAACTTTACAGGACAAGGAAAAAAACCTGCTTTGCTTTTAATGTAAGTCAATGGAACCAGAATTTTTTCCAAGTCATTTTGGGCCGTTTCTTTTGAAGATGATGTCCATTCATTATGAAATTTACACACAGTGTAAAGGGCAACAGGCATTTTCAAACTATGTCAAAAGCTGAAAAATGACAAAAATGGAGAGATGAGGTTTTGTTGCGACAGGAGCGAAATATATATATATATCAATAACACTGTTTCCATGTATATATAAAATATAAAAGGATATAAAAGAATAAATCCACATCCTTTACTGTGGCTTTTAATAGCGCTGAAATTCTAGGATAAAAGTCAAGGATAAGATCATAAAGGTCGGGGATAAAACCTCATTTTCAGTAGACTTAGCACTCAGCACTTTAGCAGGAGAAGGTTCCTGCATATCTAGTTCTAGGAAAAACCTCTGATCAGTATAGGACCTAGATTATTATTACCACATCGCCTTCTGTCACAAGAGCCTGATGGTGGTTGGTTACAAAATCTACTTTTTTTCTCGTAATAATCATTTTCTCATTCTCCTGATGCAGAAAGTGAGGTGAATGAAGGTCTTAGTGATGTATTCAGTGGTAACGGCAGTTACCTCGTGATAAGCGGGAGGGGGGCTGTAGTGGTCCACTGTAGCAGTGCTGTAGTGTGGGGGTCGACGCAGCTGCTCGTCAGGTGGTGAAAAGGGGATGACGAAGATGGATGGCCGCTCTGGAGTGCTGAGAGTCCGAGTCCGTGACTGGCTCTCCAGCTGCTCCCTGCGGACCCTCTGGAGGGCCTTACAGAGGGAGAAGCAGCAGAGAATCACGATAGCGAAGGCAACTACCGGAACAAAGACCCTGCAGGAGAACGCAAGTGTTTACAGGGTGTGGAGAGGAGACCAGAGATCAGTGTCCACTTACTGTATCTTACACATCATCTTCTATGAATGATTCAGCATCTACTATGATTTATTCAGTATCTATTATGAATTATTCAGTATCTACTATGAATTATTCAGTATCTACTATGAATTATTCAGTATCTACTATGAATTATTCAATATCTATTATGAATTATTCAGTATCTACTATGAATTATTCAGTATCTACTATGATTTATTCAGCATCTACTATGAATTATTCAGTATGTACTATGATTTATTCAGTATCTACTATGAATTATTCAGTATGTACTATGATTTATTCAGTATCTACTATGAATTATTCAGTATGTACTATGATTTATACAGTATCTACTATGAATTATTCAGCAACCACTCCAAATTATTCAGTATCTACAACTAATTATTCAGTTTGTACTATGATTTATTCAGTACTATGAATTATTCAGTTTGTACTATGAATTATTCAGTATCTACTACAAATTATTCAATATCTATTATGAATGATTCAGTATCTACTATGATTTATTCAGTATCTATTATGAATTATTCAGCATCTACTATGAATTATTCAGCAATTCAGCATCTACTATGATTTATTCAGTATCTACTATGAATTATTCAGTTTGTACTATGAATTATTCAGCATTCACTCCAATTTATTCAGTATCTACTATGAATTATTCAGTTTGTACTATGAATTATTCAGTATCTACTATGAATTATTCAGCATTCACTCCAATTTATTCAGTATCTACTATGAAATATTCAGTTTGTACTATGAATTATTCAGTATCTACTATGAATTATTCAGTATCTATTATGAATTATTCAGCATCTATGAATTATTCAGTATCTACTATGAATTATTCAGTATCTACTATGAATTATTCAGCATCTACTATGAATTATTCAGCAATTCAGCATCTACTATGATTTATTCAGTATCTACTATGAATTATTCAGTTTGTACTATGAATTATTCAGTATCTACTATGATTTATTCAGTATCTATTATGAATTATTCAGCATCTATGAATTATTCAATATCTATTATGAATTATTCAGTATCTACTATGAATTATTCAGTATCTACTATGAATTATTCAGTTTCTACTATTAAAATAATGTGCAGGTTCTGTCGTTATGAGAGTGAGGAACTGAAGTGCGGAGTCCACATACAGACCCTTCGAGTTAAAAGCGTTAGAAAGGGAAGAGACACTTACTGTATAATAGGAAAGGATCCATTTGATAACATCATGCTGCAGAAATGCCCAAATCTCAAAGGAAATCTGAGGAAAGAAAATTGATTGAAAATCAGTCTGAAATGTTATTAATTTTTTAAGCTCACTCTTACTGGAATATTCAGACTTAGCAATGTGAAACGATAATAACTTTGTTTGGATGTACTGACCCTTCCCTCTAAGGGGACAAGTGGCCAGCAGAATGCAGCACACAGCATAACAAAGCCACCAGACCTCCTCGCTGTAGGGGTCAGGCCCTGTACTGTCTCTTGGTGTACACTGCACATGCACTCTCCCACTTACGGAGAACATGGTGAAAGATGAAGGATCTGACCAGATCACTGTTTTCTCATCTCTTTTTACACCACTGACCTCTCAGATGGTCATTCATCTTTGTAATGAGGTGCAGCCTCTCTATGCAGCTGTGGATGGACTGTTCTGCATTGATGATTGAAAAGCTGCTCTCATGTATTGCACTGATGTATGAGCTTCACGCTCACTGAGTGCAATTTCAAGCACAATTTCCAGCCCTGCTTACTGTCTTTCCCACAGATCTACAGATCCAAGTGCACAGCCAGTGGAGCAGTCACTGCCACTGTAGCTCCATCAGTGCCCCAGTAATGAACCCTCAAACTCACTTAGATATTTTCTTCTTGCCATCTTGATCCACACTGCACTGTTTCTCCACGTATTTATTCAGATTCGCCTTTAATTTGTCACTCTGTATAATCAGAATAAGCATTAGCACACATACTACAAACGATTCAGAACTGCTCTGCTTCTACAGAGCAAAACATGGGTTCTCTAGTAAAGACAATGGTTCTGTGTGAACCATGAACGCTCAAAGAACCATTTGAATGCATAAATGGAGCTGCGCTTGGTGAAATGGTTCTTCAGGCCGATGGAGAATGTGTGGTATATGGTTCTATATAGCTCCAAAAAGGGTCAACGATGTCAAGCCTGTGACAAGAAGAACCTTTTTTAGTGCTATTTAGAACCCTTTTCAAAAAGGTTCCATACATAACCATCCTCAACACATTCTCCATCAATTTGAAGAACCATTTCACCATGCAAAGAACCCTTTAAGCATGCAAACTCAGGTTCAAACTACTTTCCTAACTGAAGAATCCTTGAAGAAGCATCTTTTTAAAGAGGGTAGGATACATTGGTTGGTTGCCAGTGGTCATAAAATCAGTCAATGTCACTGATTCAAGGTGACCAATGGATGAAGAGATCTGATAGGCCCTCAAAGGCTCCACCCTCTTCAAACATCCAGTTCCCTCCAAACATCAGTGCTAACAACTACAGGAGGGGTCGGCAACACACGGCTCTGGAGCTGCGCTTGGCTCTTTTACTGCCCTGTTGTGGCTCCACAGAATCAGATTAGTAGGTAAAAATAAAATAATCCTCCTCTACAGTAAAATAAAGCTCTGCTGATCGTTCAACACAGTTTAACAATAAATGGTCTTAAACTCTGGAGTTAATGTAGAACTGCTAATTCACCCTTTAACCCTGAAGATCAGCGCAGACTGCTGGTCACCATAGCAACACAGACAATCTCGCCTAGCTAGTAGCTAACGAAACGGCAAAGAGAGAGATTTAAGACGAACATCGATAATTTGGAGCTGAATGGACTTATTTGTGTTTATAATCACTCCAGCTGGTTTCCTGATACGTTTAATCTGCAGTGAGAAACTGATGAACACTAAAAAGTCAGTTTCTCATTCGCCAGCTTCTCGTTGTCATTTTTCCCGTCCCATCTTAAATGATGCAGCAGTTACATTCAGGTGCCTCAGGCGCCATTTAAGGTGGAGCGAGAAAATCCAAAATAGAAACTGGTGAAGGAGAAGCGACTTCAGCCTCGTAAAAAATTTAATATTGACATTTTACAAGAAACTGTTCTACTTTTGAGGAAAAGTTTCCTGCTGGAGATGCGAGAAAAGCGGCTATAGCTGAGCTAAAGCTTAAAGCAGAGCAAAGTAAGTCTGTGTTTTCATTTATATTTTTTAGCCTATACTAGAACATCAGCACCTACCGAGACAGATTTACAGCCAAGATGGTAAAATGGACATAAAATGTTGTGGCTCGAAAGAACAAAATGGCTCTTCTTAACATTTGGGTTGCAGATCCCTGATTTACAGGAACAATAATGAGGAACAGAAATGCTAAATTGATGTATCAGTCGCATTACTGAGCGTGATTTGATCTACCTTCAATGTTTTGCATTAGCTGCCTCAACGACAGCTGTAAAAGTGCAGCTCTTCTAAAAGCTCCCCCTAGTGGGGAAAGTACAGCCTGCTCAACATGTGTGAGTGAGTTACAGGCCAGTTCAATGAGGTGCATCTAAAAACAAGGGAGGTTTATCATTTACTGCATGCAGTTACCTTAGGAGATGATGCACGCCTCACACTGAGCCAATTTACTGTACTCTCTATTTTCATTTACAGCTCAATTTAGATGTGGCCACTTTGCTGGTTGTGAGATGCGTATCACAATGTGTCCAGACATTTTATTAAGTGACTCACTAAATAAAAACATCCCGTTTTCCTACACGTCTTATTTGAATAACGTTACGGAAAAACAAATACTAAGCTGAGATTGTCGGTTTCACCTGGTGGGCCTCCGGAGTAAAAGTGTGCCTGGGGCCTCCAAGTCTACAGCCAACCCTACTGACCATAGACTAAATCTCTTAATGTAAAGTAAATAAACAGGTGGCAGTTTAATTACCTAATCATGATCTGAACCATCCTAAGCTCATAATTCTCCCACTGGAACCATTTGTATTGGGTCAGAGTTGAGCAGCAATGATCTTTTTTAAAGAGCACGTCCTCTGTTTAATGCTTACACACCGAATTAGCAGTAAAAAACTACAGGCAAAGGAATAAAGACCAATAAACATTTCATTTAACAAGCTTTTCTCAGAGCAACGAGGAAACCACGTTTGTCTAATTCATCATATTCCTGTCCAGAATTATGTAAAACATTATCTCTTAATGGCTGGTGGCACCAGCACCCTTAACAAGCTCTATCAAGAACTGTTTTTTATTGGCATCGCAGCCATTTTTGATCTTAACTGTGTTTGTTCCCAGAAATAAAATCCAAAAGGTCATGAAGGAACATAAGCTCGGCGTAAAGGAGTAATAAACCTTCTTAAACAGACTGCAGCCAACTTCAACAGCAAATGTAAGAAGATTAGTAGAAATCTTTTCAACGGGGTTTATATGCTGATTCCCAAACACTGCTGAACGTTTTCCTGCAGGGTCTGTAGTATAAACACATGGAAATATCTAGGATTTGTACCAAAAGGAAACTTTACCAGCTATACTTTTCACGTTTGATCAAACAGCCAGCCGCATTACGGAGCTTCCACAATGACGATTACATAAAGTCTAGTTATTTATTGGGGCCCAATCAAATGCAGTATCATGTGTGCAGAGCTAGAGCTGCCAAATCCACACCAGCCATCCAGCTGTGGTTAGAATTTTACATTTAAGACACAAAATGCACAACTTAATCCTTAGAGCTTCACATTTACTGTGCAAAATTAAGAATTTGTATGTAAAACTTTATATCTAAGCCATAAAACAAAATTTTCATCTTCAAAACTTTACATTTAAGCAGCAAAATTAAGAATTCATCAGCAAATCTTTGCACTTAAGTGAAGAAATGTTTAAAAAATCTTCACAACTTCACATTAAATCCACAAAACAAAAATGTAATTTTCAAAAACTTTACATTTGAGCTGCAAAATTAAGAATTCACCTTCAAATCTTTACATTAAATCAAAAAGAATCTTTACAACTTTACATTAAAGCCACAAAATAAAAATTGAATCTTCCAAACTTTATATTTAAGCAGTAAAATTAAGAATTCATCTTCAAATCTTTACATTTAAGCCAAAAAAAAAAAAAAAAGATCTTTATAACTTTACATTAAAGCCACAAAACTCATTCATCTTTAAACCTTTGCATTTAGGCTAACAATGAAAAATTCATTTTTAAAGCCACAAAATACACCACTTAATCCTTAAAGCTTTACATTTACTGTGCAAAATGACAAATTTGTCTTTAAAACTTCACATTTAAGCCATAAAACAAAAATTTAGTCTTCAAAACTTTACATTTGAGCTCCAAAATTAAGAATTTGTCTTCAAATCTTTACGTTTAAGCCAAAAATAATCAAAATCTTCACATTAATGCCACAAAACAAAGATTTAATCTATAAAACTTTATATTTTAGCAGTAAAATTAAGAATTCATCTTCAAATATTTACATTTAAGCCAAAAAATGAAAAATATCTTCAGAATTTTACATTTTAGCCACAAAACTCAAAAATTTGTCTTTAAAGCTTTGCATTTAAGCAAAGAAATAAAAAATCATCTTGAAAACTTTACATTTAAGCCACAAAATTAAAAAATCCAACTTGAAACTTTTAAAACTACATTTAAGCTAGAAAAGTCTGTCATAAAAACGATTATGAAGGCCTTTCTCCTACTTTACCTACAACATCTGTCCTCATCATCACTATATTAATATTGTTCATCTGTATTCTCATCTGTTTTCAGTATCTTCATCTTTTTCTGTTAATTAGTCGTTATTCTTTACTGTTTTTGGTTAATAGTGATGGTTTGCTCTGCCACTGTAAGCATCTTTACTGGAAATAGCTATTTAAATGCTATTGTTAATATTACTGTTATTGTTATTAATTACATTGTACACAATTACATATACATTGACTTTATTAAAAAGCATCACATAGCAAAAATTATCAACAGAACAGCTCTGTAAGAATCTTAAACTGAATATAGCAGAAAAGATATTATCAAAAGGCCAAACTGACCTCATATAGCAAGAATTCTCTGTAATATATATTTAAAGAAACAGCCCAGTAAATACTAAACAGCAGCACAGAGTGAGCAGGTGTCTTACCTGTACCGGCGCAGGTGATTAGGTGACTCAGATGAGGACGTTTGGCTCTGAGTGCGTGTTATCTGACTGAAGGAGTACGGTCAGTCCAGTTTTACAGTGTTTATGACCACACGCTGCTGGTTAAAGATACAGCGCCTGCACCTGCCGTGTCCTCAAAATAAAGAGCGTGAGGGACGTGAACCCTAACCAGTCAAGGAGAACGGCTGATATCATCAAAACACTCACCTGTGAGAACCTTTTACTTCTGCGCTCCTGAGCCGCCGTCTGTTTGTGTACAGTTATAATATTAATGCAGATATCTGTGATATCAGTGGGGGAACAAACATAATGTATTAATACACAATGCCCAACAAAAGTTTGTCCTCTTTAGAAATTTTTGGAGTATTGTTTGCTTTTTACTGTTACTTTTATAAACTTTATGTACATGAATAAACCTCAATTCATCCCCCAGTGAAAATAAGTTACACATCCCCTACAGGGAACATACTTAAATATGACTTTTTTTGGTGAAATATTTCTATTTTTTTAATTTAGTAGAACATATTTTGAAAAAAAGGGCCGCAACTTTTTCACAGATCATAATTTGTTTTGTTTTTCTTCAATATTTAGAATCAAATAAACAGTAATTATATATATATATATATATATATATATATATATATATATATATGTAAGACATCCATCCATCCATCCATCATCTAAACTGCTTATCCTTCTGGGTCGCGGTGGGGTGCTGGAGCCTATCCCAGCTGTCATTGGGCGGAAGGCTATATGTAAGACAATGTCGCTATATTAAATATTATACATAGAAGATGTACCAACTTCTAAGACTGAACTTAGACTTATTGGAACAACGAAGCAATATTTTAATTAATGGCCTTTTGACTGGAAACTATATTAACCAAGAGTGGTCATACACACCACGTATCGCCCTTTTTCAGTTTTCAAAATAATTTGAAAATGCCTGTTTTCATTTACATTGTGTGTAGATTTAATAATCGTTAGACCAAAAGAAACGACCCAAAATTACTTGGAAAAAAACTCTGGTTCCATTGACTTACATTAAAAGTAAAGTAGGTTCTATCTTCTCCTGTAAAGTTACCATTTTGGAGATATAAGGTTTTGTTCTGACAACAGCAATATATATATATATATATATATATATATATATATATATATATATGTGTGTGTGTGTATATATATATATATATATATATATGTGTGTGTATATATATATATGTTTATATTATATATATATATACACATAGATAGATAGATAGATAGATAGATAGATATGTATATACACACATACAGAGAGAGAGAGAGAGAGAGAGAGAGAGAGAGTATATTAAAACTCGGACGCAAAGTTCTTAAACAGACTTTACTGAACTTTTACTCTTCACTTCACATCCAACACAACATTTAGTAAAATCTTTAGAGAAACAGATACACTCCTGTCTGTATTAATCACTTGAGCAGAAAATAAAGAATAAACTAAACTAAAATAAATATTATACATCTGATGTTTCTCCTTGATTTGCATTCAGCTGCATGTCGTTAAAACCAAAGATTCGATCTGAATAACAGCAGCAAAACAGCTCATTCATTCACACAAATAGCCACCATTTCACCTGCGTACAGTCATCGTTTCTAAACCAAAGACTGAGTGGTCGCTTTTGCTGAGTTTCAGAAATGAACTGAAGTTCTTCCACAGTGAAGCTGAACGTATCTGTTAATTAAGCCTACAGCTTTAAGAACAGCACGTGATTGAAGATCAAAATCAGTCACATGATAAGGAAACTAGGGCCGAGCTCTTATCAGCAATGAGTCACTGTTAGTTGCTTTATTTGCTGTAAATAAATATCAGAACTTAGTACTAAGTAGAAAAATAATTACAGTAATCATTGCTTAGTCAGTGCAGAGACAACTAAAAATGCCATTGATTTAAATTCCAATATAAATATCACAAGTATCATAATATAATGATTCATATTATTTATTATATAACAGTGCTGGGCGATATACAACCTAGACAGGCAAATCTTTTGAGTGGCAACGTTTGTAGCAATGTGTTTGAAACCTAATGACCCTATACAACTGCAGCATCTACACCGTTAGTAATAAAGGTTCTGTTCAGGTACGTTTCTCGTTCATCAAGGTACAAACAGTGTAAATGTTCCCTCAAAGGTACAACAGTGGTTTTAAGGTCTGATTGTGAGCCTTAAATAAGTTTCTCCAGGTGAAAAGTTCGTATTTGTACCTTTTCATAACCGAATGTTTTAAAACCGAACAGTAAAATAAAAGTCTGGAGACGAGACGGGGTGTGTGGAGTCAGTACAGCTTAGAACATATCATTTCAGTGGATTATGGTTCAGTTATGTTCCCTGACTGAAGGTACTGAGATGAACCGTTGAGGGTCCCACCCCAGTGATAAGAGGGGGACTGACCCAGTGACAGTTTAGTACCCTTTTTTCTGAGAGTGTGTGATGCCATGAGGTTTGCTGACGATTTACTTTAACATAAGCCATCGACTGTGTGTTTCAGATTGTATTAAAGGACAGATTTAAATCATGTAAATTAAAGATACAGTAAGTTTCCTTTCAGTAAACTGTGTAATTTCGATGTAACTGTATTAGAAACAAGCACAAAAGCATGGACCCATTTACTGTATTACTTTATACATAATTAAATATCATCTAATACAGTGAAACTGTCATAACTTTGGAAAATATGGTGATACTGAATTTTATCAGTACTGCCCAGCACGGCTATATAATGTTATATAAATGCTGAATCATCCTTCTGCTATAAAAATGTCCTTGAAAAGTAACACTATTCGCTATAATGTGGTTTTTGTGCATATGGCACTGTCCCTATTTACTGAATATCCTTCCAGCAGCCCCGCATGGCCATGGACGCTGATGTGGTCACTTAGCTGGTGGTCTGCACGTAGTTTCCAGGGAAATATCCCTCCACTCCGTTCAGGACCCCTTCATACCAGCCGTCCTCATTCTTCTTGGTCACGTAGATGATGTCGCCAGTCTGGAAGGCCAAGTCCCCTGACTTGCCGGTGTCATAGCTGTACAGTGCCACCACTTGGCAGGAAAAGAGAATGACAATAAAGTGAGAGGATGACATTTCAGTTCTCAGGACAAAAGACACACAAAATTCACTGTTTTAGCTACAGCCACATGCAAGAGTCTCGGGACAAGGCGAGATGTTTTGTTGATTTGAAAGTAAGTGCAGGGAAACGAGCCTAAATGTGGCATTTTCGGCGAATTTGAGTGCATAATTTCTGTTTGTTTGCTGTGTTTAACGTACTGGAAAAAATAAAACAAAAAAAATGTGTCATTACTTTTGCACAGGCTGCATTTTATGTTTTATCTTTTCCAGTGTGTTAAATTAGGCAAATATGAACTAATTGTGTACTAAAATGTGCAGAAGTGTGAAAATAAAGCAGATGTTCAGGAAGGACACTGAAATTATACAGCTTTGAAGATTGGCTGTGACACAATGACAGTTTTGAAATGAGTTCATTTTTTCACTGTGTCACTTTTAAAGTTTCTGCTGAGAGTCAAAACCGCTGGTTAGATGTTCCCATATTTGCCCATGGGGTCCCCTAGCGGCTCGGGACCCTGAGCATGCATCCATAAACCCCAACGGATGATGTAGGCATCGGTTCTTAAACCAGTCCACATTTTCTGCTCCATTTTTGTGTGCTGTAAGTTGAGTTAGAGCAAAAATGTGGAACGTCTGGTCTGGTTTGAGAACCACTACTACAATGCAGTTTTCTGAGCTGCTGCTCAAGGTTTGTGTTTTTTTTTCGCAAAGATAGTTTTACTGCAGTCGTTATTGTAACAATACCGTTACGGCTTCAGTGTAAGAAACTGCTTTAGCCTATTTGTGTTAGAAAGCACATCAGACTATTTATTACTTAGTAAGTGTGAGATGATGTAGTCATGCCGACTTCATGCTAACTGATGAAGGTATAAGCTTCCATTACTTGTTAGCTACATTAGCTTAAGAAGTTTATCCAAGTGTGCTGTCAGTATACAAGAATCCTTGGCTTATACTTACAAGTATACAGAAAAGTTTAAGTATATGCAGCCTATACTTGTACTTAAACTTTTGACTGAGATGTACTTAAGAAAAGTATTAGTAAGTATAAAGTATATATATATATATGAACACACACACACACCGATCAGGCATAAAATTATGACCACCTCTTTGTTTCTGCGCTCACTGTCCATTTTATCAGCTCCACTTACTATATAGGTGCACTTTGTAGCTCTACAGTTACAGACTGTAGTCCATCTGTTTCTCTGCATACTTTGTTAGCCCTCTTTACCCTGTTCTTCAGTGGTCAGGACCCCCATGGACCCTCACTGGGCAGGTACTATGTGGGTGGTGGATCATTCTCAGCACTGCAGTGACACTGACGTGGTGGTGGTGTGTTAGTGTGTGTTGTGCTGGTACGAGTGGATCAGAAACAGCAGTGATGCTGGAGTTGTTAAACACTGTGTCCACTCACTGTCCACTCTATTAGACACTCCTACCTTGTCTGTCCACCTTGTAGATGTTTAGTCAGAGACGATAGCTCATCTGCTGCTGCACAGTGTGTGTTGGTCATCCTCTAGTCCTTCATCAGTGGTCACAGGACGCTGCCCACAGGACGCTGTTGGCTGGATATTTTTGGTTGGTGGACTATTCTCAGTCCAGCAGTGACACTGAGGTGTTTAAAAACTCCAGCAGCACTGCTGTGTCTGATCCACTCAGACCAGCACAACACACACTAACACACCACCACATCAGTGTTACTGCAGTGCTGAGAATGATCCACCACCCACATAGTACCTGCTCTGTGAGGGTCCATGGGGGTCCTGACCACTGAAGAACAGGGTAAAAGGGGGCTAACAAAGTATGCAGAGAAACAGATGGACTACAGTCTGTAACTGTAGAACTACAAAGTGCACCTATATAGTAAGTGGAGCTGATAAAATGGACAATGAGCGCAGAAACAAGGAGGTGGTCATAATGTTATATTATATATATAATTTCACTTGTGGTATACTTTTAAAGTATACGTTTATAAACTAAAAGTGGGCCAATTCAGTCCCAAGAAGTACTGAAATATACAATTATAAGTATACTACTAGTACATTGATATTAGTATACTTAGTACATAAAGTATACTTGAACTTTACTTAAGTTTGCTTAATAAAATACTTCTTTTTGTAAGGGTAATAGACGCAACCCTTATATACCAGTGCCACAGACGACTTTCCAGTTCAGATCAATTTCATAGAGTATAAAGTATTCAGGTGTGATCAGATAAGATCTGCTCTGCTCTGAGTGGGGCTGTACCTTTCTCCAGGTAGTCAGCAGGTGCAGAGGTGTCGTAGTCCACCGGCGGAGGCAGAGGAGGAACGTCATCGAAGCCGTCCATGCAGTCCATGGGCACAGGAGGCGGAGGGGCAGGAATCTCCAGGTCTGAAAACACGTCAACACACAGCTCTAAAGACCTGACCATCACTGTACATCGTAACAGACACCTGGAACAGACTGCAGATTAAAGGCCCAATATTCTAGATTTTTCCTGTATTTTTTTCTCTAAGAAGTTCATTTGTAGGGTCTGTGTGGTTTTAAGTACCAGACTGAGCTGAATTCTACTTTGTATGAGACCATTTTCTAATCTCTCTCTCTCCCTTTATATCTTAGAATATATAATTAGAACTATAATTTAAAACGTAGAATAATTCGAATTATATAATGACTCAATCTTGATGTACTTATACGATGACAAAGATGTTCACATTCGTATGTGAGAATTAGTTGTCTTTGCTACTGCGCATTCAAATTTTCTATATGTAAATGAGCTCTGTTCTGATTGGCTGCTCTGTACAGTGGCTCAGTTCAAAACCAGTACAGGCTGAAATGTGGAACAATCTGTTAGGCTGGGACTGAACTCCTCAATAGTGTGGGCAAAACGAACTTTAAACCACTTTCAGATGCGTAGATCTTTTGGTGATGCATTTGCTTCCCGACAGCCAGGAAAAGCACAACGTTCAATCTCTTAATCTTCCACTCCCATAATTCTTTTAAAGACTAGCTGCGCTCCAAAGCCTGGGCTGCAGCCGAGGCAGGGCGGGGCCTCGGTAGGACTGTCCCATGAAGACTCCTGCTTAGTAGCCGATTGGTCACACAACTGGAACAGTCCTAACGAGGCTGCGTGGTGACGTCACCAGAAACTTGCTATGGTAGCTAATACGCCAACAAGCTTATGTAGTACGATAAACCACACAATATACAAATACTTCTGATTAAAATACGATATATGGGCGTATTCTTTTATCAATCATTTTACACTCTATAAGGTAACGAAGACGAATTCAAGGGCGTGAGCAACTTACAAAACGAGCTCTGCTCCAACGGCTTCGTTTTGACACTGTTTTTTTTTCCTCGGCATCGTATGTGCGCAAAGGACTGTGGGTAACCAAAGGCCGGGAAGGATACATCAGTTGCATTCTCGAAATCACATGGATTTCTAGGCTGCGTATGAAGGGTCCTTCGCTTTGGACCAGCCTTCTAAGACGTAGCGGCCGATAAACGCAACCTACCTCGGCTGCAGCCGAGGCTTTGGAACGCAGCTACTGTCCGCAGGAGCAACACTACGCATCACTTCAACAGGAATGGATGAGTCTAAACCGCTGAGGGCTGAATGAGCAGTCAGCTGTGACATCACAAACCTGATGTTTTTAAATGGGGCTGTTTTTGCAGCCTAGTTTTAACATATAGACTGGGCAGTAGTTCACATACTACATTTAAGTCTTTTATTGTAAGGAAAATCTGGAGTTCCAGGAAATGGGCCCTTTAAAATGATATTCCCAGTAACGCAGAAAATCGTCTGGAACATTTGAACGGATCAAAGCAAGTTACCCAAAACAGCTGGGACAGCATTTTTCATTTAATTCATGCCGAAGTCAGACAGGCTGATACAGAGCTCAGAGTGTAGGAGGAAGAGGAAGATGAAGAGCAGAGAGATGAAGCAGTGGGCCGGACTCACCCAGGTGCTGCAGGCGGGCAGGGATCCGGCACAGCGGACTCAGAGAGGCGGGCGGAGCCATGGGAGGAGGATATGGAGGGGGCGGGGGAATCATGACTGACAGGTGATTGTAGAGAAATGGACCAATCAGAGCATTTTTATCAGCTGAGGTGTTTTAAATGAGCCATTCAAAGTGCTGAAATGTATTATGTAACTGTGAATTCTGCAGTCAATATACTTCACTTACTACTTTAAAACAGGGGAAAATACACTGTATGTCCAAAGGTTTTCAGACACTTTCTGAAATGAACTCACTATGAATTAATAGTGAGTTCGTCCTCTTTGCGGCAGTAACAGCCTCTGCTCCTCTGGGAAGGCTTTACAGTAGATGTTGAACATTGCTGTGAGGATTT
The DNA here is from genome assembly GCF_904425465.1 of Colossoma macropomum. Taxonomy (NCBI): domain Eukaryota; kingdom Metazoa; phylum Chordata; class Actinopteri; order Characiformes; family Serrasalmidae; genus Colossoma; species Colossoma macropomum. Next base: position 33,397,028 of record NW_023494801.1, on the reverse strand, counting down.
GATGGAGCATTAGTGAGGTCAGGTACTGATGTTGGATGGTCAGTTCTGGATCACGCCAGTTCATCTCAAAGGTATTGGATGGAGCCCCATCACTCCAGAAAACCCAGTTCCACTGCTCCACAGCCCAATGCTGGGGGGGGCTTTATATGCTTGGCATTGGACGTGGAGAACTTAGACTAATGTGTGGCTACTCCAGACGTTCTATTGGTCAATGCATTGTTTGTTTGAAGATAATACTGTAAGCGACTGAACGCCTGTGTCAGACTCTCTCAGAGGGTCTTGTCGCTACCTGATCTGCATCCCCTTCCTGTTCTACACTGTACATGTGTAGAGGACAATACTTGTACCAGCACCAGCCAGCATGACCCAAACCGTACTGCACATGTAAGCATATTACGGCAGTGAAAAACTGTACTTGAGCATTTCAAGAACACCTGTGTTCCCCACAGTAGTTATGTATGTGTTTTGCACTCTTCTCTGCTTGGCTGAAAGTCATTTGTCTCATATGTGCGTCTCTCACACTCGAGCTTTAACCTATGAGCTTCAGACGTGGCTGGAATTTAGTAAATATCACAGCCGTTCACACTATCAGGTTTAGCTGAGGAGCTGTGGTAACTCTTGGCTTGAAGTCGCAGAAGCTGCCGGCTGAGCAAGGTGCACCACAGGCGGTGCACATGGAAAGCCGGCCGTGTCCATGCTAGGCTAATGGCTAACAGCTAACCCCAAGAGACTGGCTTTTCCTTCCACTCTCTTCCCCCGCTTTAACTCATTACAATCTGAGGTCGCTCTTTTGATAATAATCCGGACTAACTGACCTCAGGCTGCAGCTCATTACATGAGAGGTGAGGGAGTTTGTTGCATTATATGCATTTAAGCGCATAACTGTATAACTTATTGATTTAACGGTTTATTGGTACCTTCTTATTATTATAATATTTATTATTTAATTATAACATATAGCAATTATAACAACTTCTCAATTCCTGATTCCTGTATTACTCGGATGCACTGTAAAAGAGGGTCTCCCTCAATGAATTCCGAGTTGACTGACCGATAACGGTAATGCATGCGGGACAGTGGTGCACACAGTGGACACTTTTGGACATATAGTGTAGACATAAGTAACACAGTAGGACCGTGTTGTTTAAAATAAATGGGACAATAGGCAATATCAAATTTATATATTCAATGAGCTGTATATTTATTACTTCTGTATTTCTAGAACAGAGGTCACTAATAGGCAGGCCGCGGTCCGAGTCCGGACCCAGGCGCTGTCCTATGCGGACTTGGGTCTATAACTAATAAACTAAGGAGAATTACTTAATTTCGACTGGGTGGTCCTATTTTAATCTGCGTAACATTTCTAGTCTTTAGCGGCCCTGGAAACTCACAGACCAATCGCTTGCGTTGTAAAAATCACACGTGGCGCTACTCAGCCAATCAGATCTGTGCATTACGATGAGCACTGAGACTCGAGTGAGTGACGCACACACAGGGGAGGGATGAGGCGAGAAACAGCAGTCAGAGAAGAAAGTGAGTCAGAGCGAAGTTATTTCACATGTCGTGCTCTAAAAAGAGAAAACTGACAATAAATATTGTTGAAATATGACTGAACTGTACTTTTTTTGATTTGACATTCAGTTGTTGGCTGCATAAGATGTTGATAGAACTACTACTTCAGTATATGGCACTGAATCATAGTGCAAGTTAGACAAAGTTTCCGGACCTTTGCTCTTTAAAGACCTCTGTTCTAGAATAAACAACTTTCTGTCTAAAAGCATGGAGGCCTATACTCCACCAATTATATCAAAATAATGAATAATGCAGACAAAACGTGGTTGCTATGACACTGAAACGGCATTAAAATGGACAAAAGCCACCTTTTTGGGAAGCATAAGTAGATTTACGTCAAGTATCATGAAAGTCTCATGAACGCTGCCCTTAAGTAAAGCGCTAGCCAGACTTTTCATAAACAACAGTGAGTCATACAGTGTCAGAAACCACAAAATCAGGGCCGACAGATTACTGAAGAATTCCACACAGCTTGACGCGAGTGTGACGATTTAGGCTACTTTTACACCAATCGCCTTTCGGGTAGTAACAGGAACTAACAGACACGCCTACGTCTCCCCATTCGCCTCACTGAGACTACAACAAAGCAGGTCACACAAAAGTTGAAAACATCTGAACATTTTGTGACCCCGCCTATCTGCCACAGTGCGCCCACTGAAAAAAAATGTGTTTGAAAGCTCAGTGGTGATAATTAGAGGAGTATAAGCGTCCATCGCTCTTTTTAGCCTCTTAGCCTCGTTAGCTCGAGTGCTAAAACAGAAGAAGCAAACTTCAAACACCAAGCATGTCATGGCTGACCGATGTAAAGAGGGGCTGGAGGGGTGCAAATGAGATTTTTTGGCCAAACCATCTCTTTAACTCTTGAGACCTGTTAGATTAGCTGAAGAGTAGCTGTTGTCTGAGTGAAGGGCGTAACGAACAGTGGCGGATGTGGTATCTGGGCCTTACGTGAGCGGGTGGAGGGCAGGTAGAGCGAGTGAGTGTAGAGGCAGCGCGTGGCGGGATCCCGGCGGAGCCTCAGAGAGAGAGAGCGTGTGCTGGGGGGCAGACGAGCTCTGGAGCGCCGAGAGCGACGAACTGAACAGCAGCACAGACAGAAATAAAGAACTTGCACATATGAACCAAGTGGGCTCCAGAAGTCTGAGACCGCATTGAAGATCTGGTATTTTTCTCACTTAAACTCGGAACAGGAAAATTTGAAAAGCGTTCATAAGATAAAGTTATTATAAAGTGATGATCATTAAAATGAAGAAGAAATTTTCAAAATTCTGCACTTTTCCTCAATCAACACTCATATTTAAGCATATTTATGAATTTGACTGTTTTTTGGTCTTATTCCTTCCAGTGAGGATCGTGCTCAGACGACTCTCAGCAGGATTTGATGTGCTTATCAGAGGCTCTTGGAAAAAAAATTGTATTAAATTAGAAAGAAATGCAAAAAAAGAAGCTTCTTCATCAGCGATCTCAGACTTTGACTCCACTGTACACTTCAGCTTGAACAGCCACACCAGACAAACACACTGCCATAAAAGGTCTGGGGACTCCGAGCTTTTACAAACTGTTCTTAACATTTATTTGGTGAACTGAACTTAACTGTTTTTTGTTTTTGGCAAAATGTGGCGGCACATTAGAACAGTAATTAGTAATCAGATAGCAGGTAGAACCAATCAGCGAATATATCTAGGCCTGTCCCAATTATTACATAACCACCCGACATAATCAGGCAAATATTTGAGATAATTCCAATTACTTAAGCATAATTATGCAATTATGTTTCCATATCACAACAATCTGAAAGTCAGAAATCAGACCTGTAATTATTTGAGACAATTACAATTACTTGAGTAACTGTAATTATCTTCCACAGTCATTCCGTATCACAACAATCAGAAAGTGAAATAGATGCGTTTTCATCAGCTCAGCTGAGTAAAACAAGTTATGGGTCTTGCAGAAACAACAAAAGTTCTAAATTCGCTCTTTCAGAGTTTCATGAAAAACATGTCCGCTTTGGTGGACTCTACATATGATCCTCTATACCTGCAGACTTGTGTTGCTGTGGACACAGAAGAGTATATAATGAGTATATAAAGTATATAAAGAGTATATAATGTAAGCTGCGTCGTTGCATCATCCCACCGAAGGTTTCTGTGGTCCTGAGCGCGGGTAGCTAACTGAGTTTGGCTTGTAAGCCTTTCGTGTTGAAGTGTATGTGTTTGGAAAAGCCACTAGAACTCTCTGTGCTCAGAACCGCTCAGCCCTACAGTGGGAAAGAGGCTTCAACAAGAGCGCTGAAGATTAATAACTCAAAGGATTAGCACAGAGCTGTTGTACGGTAACTAAACCTTTAAAGTGATTCCTTCTCTTTAATTAAAAAGGAACCCTAAAAATCACACGAAAGAAGACAAGGAGTCACCAAACATTTGATGGGCAGTGTACGCCAACTTGCACAGAGACATATCATTTTGCACACATACACAGACAGGTGAACTTCAGCGCACATATCGCTGCCGTCAGAACAGAACCTCATATCTCCGTCTTGGTCATTTGTCAGTCTGACATAATTTAATTAAAATAAAATGCCTTTTGCACTTTTTCACTGTGTGTAAATCACATGATGAGTGGACCAAAAGAAACAGCCGACAATCACTTAGAAAAAGTCTGGTTACTTGGACTTGAGTATGTTTTGGGCACGATGTGGAAAATTTTGTATAGTACATCTACAAATCCCTATGATCAATTAATCCATTACGAATCACCCTATGAAGATAATTACATGCCCTAATGGTGACCTGTGTGTCCACTCAGCACCCAGTGGTCATTTATGCATATGTATTCGGGTTTTTCTGGAAGCAAGTATCTCGAACCCTTTCAGGCACACATACAGAATTTCTTTCAAAATACCAGATTTGTTGATAAGAACCATTACAAACCATTAAACTAAACTAGATTTTTTAGGTTCAGGGTCAAAGGTCATTTCTGAGGTGGGTTCTCTGAGTACTGAGATCTCTAAGTCCACTGTGCACTAGGTGGTGCTGACTATGTCACTTACATTTTTCATGTAATACTCAGCTTGCTCTCGGATTTCATTGTTTTGTTTCAGTTTTTGTGACAAAGATAAAATCAGTTCTTTGTCTGGCTGATGCTCAGCCCAGCGTTGCACTCTGCGCACATCTATTTTGAGCAATGCAGACCCTTCTTAGTGCTGCACTCGGCATAGTGTCTCCATACGCTTTACACTGGGAGATGAGCGGCTTCAGATTTGTGGTTCCCCCTTGATATGTATGGGTTGTAGTGTGGGAACTGTGCTCTTCTGTCAGCTGACAGTCTTCAGTCTTTATTAGAATTAATCTTGCCCTTTACTAAACCTGTTACCACAGAGCAACGGACGTCCCTTAAGGTCATCTTGTCATTTGGAAACTGCTTGCTTTACAGAATGTGTGCATTTACAGCTGGGTCACTGCCCTGGTCACTTTCACTACCTCTGTCGTTTTTATTTCCCTGGATTCCATAACTGCCCTGATCTCCCTCATAATCCTTTCGACTGCTCTCACTCTCACTGCATGAAGAATCTGATGGAAAGGCCTTCCTACCTCCTCAGCACTCATTTAGGTTTTCCATGATGCACTATGATATACAATATCAATCAAATTAGCTCTGTGAAATATCTCTAGTTTTGAATAAACAAACAAATAAACACAATGTTCTACTATAGGCACAATGTCTTTCACCATTTCTCCATGTGATTATGTGTTTGTCCTAAATGCACTGTGGTCACTCATGTGACCATCTACTTCACTTATATTCACAGTGGTTACAAGGCAAAACCACCACGTTTTAGCCTTATAAAATGAATATATTAGTTATTTTAATTATTATTTTGTACATTTTCATTCTATGGCATGTTATCTACAATTAAAAACTACAATCATACATGCACAACCAACCTGGATCACCTGGTAAGCAGTTTTGGACAGGCTCCTCCAACAACCATGCAAACCCAGCTTTGCCGAAAAACTACAGTTCTTACATCACTTCCTGTGTGCTACTTTTTTAACTGTCCCAAGAACAACATTAAACATTTTCAGAAAATGTACAGGTTCCCTATTTAAACACTAATGCAAATTGAGAAATGAGAAAAAACAAAGCGGTTTCTCACAGTGACCACTGTGCCTCAATGGGTTATGAAACATACTTGAAATTAGTATCCCACTTTGTTTCTACTTAATGACGACTCCTCCTTAGATTTGTCTTCTCATAGATAGACTTGAGAACTGGGCTGGACTCTCAGGAACTGTCCTAAAATGGTTCCGTTCATACCTGCAAGGAAGGGACTACTTTGTGGAAATAGAAAATCATGTTTCTGAGAGAGTGCCATTGACCTGTGGTGTCCCCCAGGGTTCAATTCTTGGGCCACTCTTATTCAATTTATACATGCTGCCTCTTGGCCAAATCCTACAAGACTACGGGATATCTCACCACAGCTATGCAGAAGTGAGATAATTAGATCAGGAACTGGTCAGTTACTCCTGTCGAAGGTAAAGACTAAAAATGGAGAGGCCAGTTGACCGACAGGATTCTATTCTCATTTACTTTTTAAAAAAAAAACTCTGTATTTTCTTGTTTATAAAGCACTTTGAATGACAGCAGTGTATGAAATGTGCTATATAAATAAACTTGCCTTGCCTGTACTCTGTACTCTATTGTCTGGTCTCACCGCCGCCAAGAAAATAATATATATATATATATATATATATATATATATATATTTAAAAACTGATCAGAAAAAAATGAAGTACATTTTTTCCCTTCTACTGTAAAGTTATCATTTTGTAAATACGAGGTTTTGCTCCAACAGCAGCGATATGTTTGTCAAGAAAAGCACCAGCAGTGTAGACTCGTCCATCGTCCATACAGCACACAGAGCACAGCACCGCAAAGCTTCATACAGAGTCAAACAGCTGGAGCTTCCTCTCATTTACTCAGAGAGGTTTGCTTTCTGTACCTTCTCCGTTCTCCTCTCCAGGTAGAGGTGGAGGAGCAGGAAGGAGCAGGCCGTCACTGTCCGGAGGAGGCAGAAGATCACCAGGACATACTGGAGGAGGCAAACTGTTCTCCTCGGGGACTGAACAAGCAGGAAAAACAGTACAGCTTAAACATCCACCAGTCTGACCTAAATTTGAGTCTGGATGATAAAATAACAAATCAAAATCAAACCAGTTTTCATTCTGAAACCAGAGTAATGCAGTAAGGCACTTTTGATGCATCATCAGAAAAGGCTAGTGGTCACTTATATAAAATATCTTAAGTAAAGTCTGGCCTTAAGTTTCCCCTTAAGTGAGCTGTGAAAAATGTCTTCAGGGAATCATTAAAGTGGAAAAAAACTTACAAAAAAAATCTGCAAATGCACTGAAATCTGAACATTCAAACAGCTTCAAACTGTAACGCTGGAAGAGACAAAGAGAATTCATGCGATGAAACAAAGAATGAGACCAAGAAAACACTAGACATAAAAATATTTGAACTAAAAGAAAACTAAAGACTAAGGAACATGAAGGGAACCAAAACACAGCAAGGAAAAAAACAAAAACACCAAACGCAAGAAAAACAACCAGCGGTATATATACAGTGTAAACGAGAAGAAACAAGAAACACCTGGGGCTAATGAGGGGGCGGGGCTATAGACTAGAGACAGGTGGGACAGATAACCAGGAGACAGGACAGGGAAGGAGACAGGAACAAAAACAATGACAAAAGGACATGGCTAGACTCACGAGGGAAGGTAAACAAAGACAGACAAACAGAAATAGAGCAAGGATGTTACACTACTTCAGTACACTAGATGGCACTGTGCACATTTTCGTCTGTAGATGATGAGAGAGAAGTAGTCTAGCTGTTCACTCACAACATCAGAAAACCTAAAAAGGCTGCAATTTCGAGAATAACATCTTGGAAAAAGATTTAAAAAATAAATAAATAAAAAGGTCTGCAAAGTGGAAAAGGTTCAGTTATATTGATAAATAATATTATCAATATTATCAATATAGAAAAATATATTGTGAGATTTTTTTTTTTAATTTCACTTTTTTATTTTATTTTATTTTTATTATGATTGTTTATCTTGTGTTTGTGTTTTATTATTATAACTATTATTATGTTATACATTTTAAAACGTACGTTTGATCTCCTACATGCATGAAAAGTGGTCTATAAAAAAGCTCCTCTATGGCAACACAAATGTCTGCTCATATTAATGCACAATAACTGTTTATTTGCTGAATTTGACATATTGGGGGAAAAATGATAAAATGTTGCCTGTGCAAAATATTTTGTATGTTCAAAAAACATCATAGACATATAATGAATAGCACCATCACTGCCCACATGATTGACTGACCGTTTGATTCCCCATTAATGCACAAATGCTATCAGCACAGTAACGTTTCCATGGCTGCCTGCCACCACTGGTCACTGTTTGCACCAGTTCTGTAATAAGACTCTCACCTGTCTCCAGTGGAGGGGCTGGCGGAGGTGGGGGAATGTTGCTCACGTCGGGGGTCTCCACTGCTGGGGGCGGCGGTGGGGGTGGCAGGAGGTCGCTTGAGTCCATTGGAGGCGGCGGGGGCGGAGGGGCGCACGCCTCAGGCTCGCTCGGTGTCTCTCCCTCCAGTGGCGGGGGAGGAGGTGGGGGTCCCTCGTCCAGCAGACTGGTGATGATATCAGCCTCGGGGGACGTAGGCCAGTTGGGAACCACCGGGGGTGGTACGGCTTTACCGAAACTGGACCTGCTCGAAGACAAGAACAAGTCCTTAAAGTGACAGAGTTTCCCTTCTTACCCAGTGGAGGCAGCGGGGGGCGGAGGGCCGCCCGCCTCAGGCTCGCTCGGTGTCTCTCCCTCCAGTGGTGGGGGAGGAGGTGGGGGTCCCTCGTCCAGCAGACTGGTGATGATATATGTAGTCGATCGGCCAAGACATGTTCGCTTCTTTAGCAAGGAAGCTAATGTAGCTAACGAGTAATGGAAGCTTGTATGGCACCGGTTAGCAATAGTCAAAAGTACAGGCAGAATAAAGGCTTTAAGTTGGCTCTGGCTACTGTTTCAAGTATGCTGATGTACATTAGTCCATATTTATAGACAGCAGTGAGTCTTACTGTGTCAGAAACCACATAATCAAGTCAACAAGTCTAGTCAACAAAGCTATACACTCCACCGATTAGCATTAAGTTGGCTGCTTCTACTGTTTTTAGCCACGCTAACGTACTTTAGTCCATGTTTATGGATAACAGTGAGTCGTTCAGGGTCAGAAACCACATAATCAAGACTATTAGAGATACTGAACACCTCCACATGGTTTGAGGCGAGTGTGATGATTTAGCCTTTTCTGCAGGCCCTCTAGTGGCCATTCTGAAAGTGAAACAGAGATTAATATGGATATTTATAAATAATATACTGGAATAAAATGTTTACTTTCACCTTAACTCTGTTAGCAGATTAACTAGGACAGGGGTGTCCAGTCTTATCTGGACTGGGCCGGTGTGGCTGCAGGTTTTCACCCCAAACAAGCTGGATCTCACCTGATTCTACTTGTCTAAACATTTCATCAGGTGACCTCCTGTTTTGTGGGAGTGAAAACCCGCAGGCACACCGTCCCTCTGCGGATAAGAGTGGACACCCCTGAACTAGGACTAACTGTTAACTGCTGTCTGTCTGTGTGTGAAATGTTGTGAGTCTGCGGCTGTGTGCTGTCTCATGAGTCAGTGCCTCAGAAGGCAGTGTTATGATTACGGTGTCTGCAACTGAACTGCATTTATAACATGCTTTGAGACATGAGAGCTCACTGCTAGCTGTTAGCATCAGAGGTTATCATCTTTCACCCACAAAATGTCGTTTTAGAAGGCTAGCATGCAGACCTTTCATAGCCAAAAGGAAAAGCATTGTATTTGTACACGAGCTGGTCTCTCTCCTCCACTGTCTCACTGCTGGTGGTATTTTTTTTGGCTATTTTTCCATCTGCATCTGCGCCAACACAAAAGGTTATGGGTCATGCGGGGCAGCGAAGGATACATCTATACTGTCTTCAAAAAAACAGCCAAACTGAGGAAGCATTTTGTACAAACATTTGATCTGGTGCCTTCCTGCCTCAGAATACGGTATATAATACGTATCATGTTCTATTATATATTTCACTGTTAGAACAAAACCTCATATCTTCAGAATGATAACTTTACAGGAGAAGGAAAAAACATACCTGACTTTTAATGCAAGTGAATGGAACCAGACTTTTTTCCAAGTAATTTTGGCACATTTTTTTTAGGTCCATTCATCATGAAATTTACACACAATGTAAAGAATAACAGGCATTTTCAAACTGCATCAAAACTGATAAATGTCAAAAATGGAGATATGAGGTTTTGAACAGTTATTTATATGTATATATATATATATATATATATACACACACATATATATATATATATATATATACATATATATATATATATATATATGAAAATGCAGCATCTGTTACTTTTCAGACACAGTCTGTGTTGAGCTGCTAGCGAGCAATGGGAGATGAAATGGGAAAAGTTAGACCCCCTGCTGTGAAAAACACTTCACATCTCCCCACAAAGACGTCCGAGCCGAGATAAAATGGACAGCTGCAGCTTTCTTTATATTAATCTTGTACAACTGACATACTAAACAAGCACTTTTATAAATGTTGACCTGCTCAGTGACCAACAAAGACCAAAATCCGTCTTCCGTTTTTTTAAATCAGACACTTTTGCATCTAAACGGAGTCCATCAACGTTACCAAACAAACAAAAGGCACAGTATAGGAGCTGACAGATGGAAAATGCATTTTTTGGCTACTGTAAAAAGAGGTTAGGCCTTGTTAGTTCCAGTAGCCTTTAAGCTCCAGTGCAAAACTAAAGAAGCAAACATGTCTTGGCTGAATGATTACATTCAAGGTAATGAGGAAAACTGTGCAAATTCACCAAACTGTCACTTTAAAATAACACTCAGTAGAAGATTAAGTATCGAGCGAAGTGTGCTTACGTGGCAGATTTATCACTAAGGGAAGTCTGGGATGCTCCCCGGGACAAAGTGGGCGCCACTGGACACTGTATAGGCTCTGCAGGCCGACTGTTCCTACTGCAAAAACAGGCAAACACAAACAAACACAAATATAAACGCAGTGAGGCAACAGTACAGCAAAAAACATGCTTATGAGCCACACTCTTCTGTGATGATATCAGTTAATACCTATTTATATCTAAAACACTGTTCTGTTCTGCACTGTTCTATGCTTCTCTATTTACAAGCAGCTACAACAGAAACACTAAAGCTGTGACTAAAGGTTTCCTCAAGTCACTGTATGCGGAGCGTGCAGAGGAAGTGGTTTGAGCAAAACTGAATGAACTTCCTGATAAAGACACGTTCTTGCAGAACCGATGAGGGCGGTGAATGCTGAGGAGGTCGTTTCACGCTTTAGACAAGAGCGCACTTCTGCTTAAAGGACAATTCCACTGATTTTTCAAAGATTTCTGCAGAGTTAAACTGATGATACCTCACATTTTCTAAATCCAGTGACAGCAAAGAAAAACACGCAGGACACAAAAAAAACAACGTTCAGAACTGTTCACAGTGGCGGTGATAGGAACCAGACGTCCCCCTCTAAAAAGACGTCTCCCTCAAAGAGAAGTGGTTATGAATACACCGCCTGATATCTGAGACACTGTTTTACGATAGTTTTGAGGGGATTTTGGGCCTAAAACTTATTTTTTAAAGCTATTAAAGGTGGAGGGACACATAGAGGGCATTGTGAGGCAAAATAGTCCCCAAAGAAAACGTATTATTTTAGATTTTCTACTAATTTACTATCATCAACATTGCATATGAAACTCAGAAAACACGCTTGGGTTCACTGGTGGTTTTGGATAGTAAATAAAATGGCCATATTTGTGCTGTAGCCATGGCGACCCCTGGTTCCTATCACCACAAGCTGAATGTTTACATCTCAGTGACTGAACTTGGGGTGGGCAATATTACGATATACTACTGTCTTTGAGAAAAATGTACAAGGAGAGCCGTAATAGGTCCTGTTAACTGGATTTAATGTTGAATAGAAATTATTGTACTCATAATTGTTCATAAACTGAACTGACATAATGTGGCAGCATGTAGGCATGTAATAGACACGGCCATACACATGTAATACACTGAAAAAAGTGCTCTTGATCCAAGTTTACTTTTCACAGTAACTGTATTGTTGTATTTTATTCAAATGGAAATGATGAGCACCTTTGAATCAAGTCATTTCAGTGCAGCTCTTTGAGCAGCAAATAATAATCATAATAAACTTTAACTTAACATTAAATGAATGACATCATTAAAACCTTCTGTGGTGCAGTTTATAGGTTAATACAGTGCCTGACATACCCCAGAGTGCCGCTCTGCTTGCGCTTCATGGTGGCCGTTCTCTCCTGTGGCTTCTTGGAGTCCTGCGAAGAGCAGAAGGGGTTAAGAGCCGGTGATTAGTGCGTTGTAGTCTTCATTCATTCTAATGGTGGGCAATGTTGCTATGATCTCACAATATCACGATACATTTCATCACAATTAACATTTCTGAGCTGGTATCATCAATAAATTAAACTAAACAAATGATGTTTTGTTAAGATGCTTCTGAGTGGTGTATCTGTCTAAGGCCTCTATGACCTGGAAATGGCAGAAAAATTAGCCAAGGAGCTAAGGGTTCTAGACCAACCCCTGAAAAGCAACCCCATATCATCATCCCTCCTCCACCAAACTTTACAGCTGGCACAGTGCAGTCAGGCAGGTAACGTTCTCCTGGCATTCTCCAAACCCAGACTCGTCCATCAGACTGACAGATAGAGAAGTGTGATTCATCACTCCACAGAATCCGTTTCCACTGCTCCAGAGTCCAGTGGCGGCGCTTTACACCACTCCAGCCGACACTTGGCATTGTGCATTTTGATCTTAGGCTTGTGTGCAGCTGCTCAGCCATGGAAACCCATTTCGTGAAGCTCCTGACGTGCAGTTCTTTTGCTAATGTTGATCCAGAGGCTGTTTGGAGCTCTTTAGTGATTCAACAGAGAATAGACACTGTGCGCTTCAGCACTTGACAGACCGACTCTGTGAGCTTGCGTGGTCTACCGCTTCGTCACTGAGCTGTTTTTGCTCCTAGACGCTTCCATTTCACAGTAATAGCACTTACAGTTGTCTGGGGCAGATCTAGCAGGGCAGAAATCTGAGGCAGAGGTGGCATCCTATAACAGTGCCATGTTTAAAGTCAGAGCTCATCAGTACGACCCTCTACTGCCAGTGTCTGTCTGCAAGGCTGTGTGCTTAACTTGATCCACCTGTTAGCAATGTGGCAGAAACACCTGAACTCAATAATTAGGGGGGGCGTCCCAATACTTTTGTCCATATAATGTATATTAACAAAAACAGCTACTTTTACCAATCTATCTGTAATATCTGCATAATAACACCTTTAATATCTATATAGTATCTGTGTGTAATATCTGTATTTAATCAGCCAGTATCTCCAACCTGTATCTGTAATATGTTACTTGTGACATCTACAGTCCTGGTGTGTTGATTGTGTTCAAATATCCGGTTCACTGGTGGTTTTGGGTGGTAAATAAAGTGTCTATATCTGTGTTGTAGTCACGGCGACGCCTGGTTCCTATCACCACCACTGGAAAGACATCTTATAGTCTATAAGTTTCCCTACACTGAACCAATGTGAGTGACTCACATCTCTCAATGTTTGCATCTCAATGACTGAACTAGGGTGGGCAATGTTATAATATATTACTGTTTCACAATCAAATAAAACAACGGCAATACACTCAAATCTAATGGTTAATATGCTTTAAAATGATAAGTTTTAAACTGAATATTTAAAAAAAAAATCATGTGCCTTTGCTGGATTGTTAGCTCATAACAAACCACGACTGTGCTGCCACAAATACCACCAAAATTGTGGCTGTGCAACTCTGATGTGACGTTGTGATGATTGTGACGTGGTGTGTCGTTACCTGAACACTTTGAAGACAATACTGTGATAACAGGATAAGTAATTATTGTGATTTTATATGCGCACATGCCTAATGATAGCTCGAATAGTGATGCTGTACTTGTGCTGTATTGACCACTCCTATGACTCCTGTCCATTTCATACACCAGAATAAACCAGAGGAACCTCAGAATGCCTCTAAACTGCTAATATGAACTGCTTTTCATGCTGTTAGATGGAGAGAACTGTGTGTGAGGGTCAGGTTGCGCCTCTTTCAGTGGTCTTGTGTCTCTGTGTATTTGCAGGACTGCATTCTTCCAGACGCCTGTAGTTTGGTGCCCGTTCGCTGTGGACGCAGTCAGGGCTGTGTGAAGGCATCAGTGAGCCAAATTAGTCTCCACAGCACCGAGTGATGCCTCTCACTGTTTTCCCACGGTGCTATGTGGCTGCCTGCCAGCCAGTCCGCTGCGTGTGTGTGTGTGTGTGTATATTTGAGACAGAAGCAGAATAAGGAACAGAGCGGGTGAAAAAGCTCGCTCTGAATGCACAGCTGTTCCTGCGTGTGCATGTACTGCTAATTGCTGTTGGCTCGGCCGCTCTACATGCAGGATGTGGTGAAGTGCGTTAGTCCGGAGAAATCACACTAAAGCGACATGCTAACATGTGATTTTATACATTTAGCACCATCTGGGTTTAGCAAAAACTGTCGCGCCACTAAACAGCATGTCACAGGGTGTCAGAAACCACATCAGCGATCTATTTCAGACGGCGCGAAAAAGCTAGCGCGCCATAAGCTTCCATCACCTGTTAGCTACGTTAGCCTGGTAGCGTTAGTGTTAAACTACAAGACACTGTGGATTCAACTGCAATGCTACATTCATAGCAGTTACTAAATAATTCATTCTGGCTACAGAAGTAATTATTTAGCAATAATTCATAGCAGTTACTGAATAATCATAGTAGATACTGAATAATTCATAATGGTTACTAAATAATTAATCATAATTGCTGTAAAATTGGTAGTAGACACTGAATAATTCGTAGTAGTTATTGAATAATTCATAGTATTTATTGAAAAATGAATAGTGTTCATTGAATAATTGTTCCTGTTTACTGAATAATTGATCGTAATTGCTGTAAAACTGGTAGCAGTTATTGCATAATTCCTACTGGTTACTGAATAATTAATCATAATTGCTGTATAATTAGTAGCAAGTTACTGAACAATTCATACTGGTTAATGAATAATTAATCGTAATGGTTGTATAATTGGTAGTGGTTACTGAATAAATCATAGTGGTTACTGAAAAATTAATCGTTATTGCTATATAATTGGTTGTGGTCATTGAATAATCTGGTTACTGAATAGTTCATCATAACTCCTGTATAATTGGTAGCTGTTACTGAATAATTCATAATGGTAACTAAACAATTGATCGTAATTGCTGTATAATAGGTAGCAGTTACTGAATAATTCATACTGGTTACCAAGTAATTAATCATAACTGCTGTAGAATTGGTAGTGGTTACTGAATAATTCATACTGGTTACTGAGTAATTAATCATAATCGCTGTATAATGTTCAGTGTTTACTGAATAATTTATACTGATTATTAAATAATAAATCATAATTGCTGTAAAAGTGATAGTGATTGCTGATAAAATTCACACTGGTTACTGAATAATTCACAGTAGTTACTGCAGCTGGAACAGGCTGAGCAGTGAAGAGTGTGTAGTGTGTGAAGAGGCTTTCAGAAAGTAGCTGCCCGTGTCCTGTGTGAGGTTCAGAGCGAGGAGTGTTCTGTGTTTTTACCTTCATGCCGTGGCCGAGCGAGTCCAGTGCGGTGTATGAGATGGGTGTGCGGGTGTATTTGGGTTTGGGCTCTTTTCCCCCTGCTGGTGGGATGATTTTGTTGCTCCTCGTGTATCTCTTCGCCATGGTAAAAACGCCGATCTCTCTGCGGGCCACTTTCTCCCTGTGCATGTCCACCGTCTGCACACAGACAGATTCAAACACTCGATAAGCATCAGCACATGTAACTCGTACACTCCGAGGCACCCCTGAGCACTCCTGAGCACTCCTGGGCACTCCTGGGCACTCCTGAGCCCTGGGATGTTACTTAAAACAGCCTTAAAGAGGAATTCTATCTTTTTTTCAAACTTTTTTCAAACAACAAAATTCATTTGTTGAGATGTAAAATTGGAGTGGTTTGTTGTAAAGTGGTTCAATGGAGAGACTCAGCTTGTGGTGATAGGAACCAGGGGTCGCCATGACTACAATACAAATATAGACATTTTAATTACTATCCAGAACCACCAGTGAACCTACACGAGTCTTCTGAGTTTATATGGAATGTTGATGATGGGAAAATAGTGGAAAATCTGAAATAATAAGTTTTCTTTGGGGACTATTTTGGCTCACAGCACCCTGCATATAATGTATCCCTCCACCATGTCTCAGACAGCAGGCAGTGAATTCATAACCATTTCATGAAATACCTTTCTGTGAGGAGCTTTTAGAGGTGGACATCTGGTTCCTATCACCACCACTGTGAACAGTTCTGACTCAGTAAGTTTCTCTAGAACTTAAACCACTCCACTCGTGGTGATAGGAACCAGGGGTCGCCATGACTACAACACAAATATAGCTATTTTATTTACCATCCAAAACCACCAGTGAACCTACACGAGCTTTTATATGTAATGCTGATGGGGACTCTTTTGCTTTACTGTGTATTCATAACCGTTTTATCTAATAACTTTCTGTGAGGGAGCTTTAAGAGGCATTCAGTTTCTCTAGAATGGAGAATTTTACAACATATCACTCTGAATTATTTACTTACTTACTTTATTTACATGTTAACCATTTAATTAAGAAGGAAAATCAGAAAAAAGTTCTGAATGGTGCCTCGAAGCACCTCATCTTACATTTAGTTTAATTATTTTTCACTTTGAAACAAGCAGAGAAACTGTGGGGAAAGTGCAGATTTGTTTTTGTAAGTATAAGAGGAGATATTTTGAGTTGAATTTAACCAAAAGTTATAGTTGTGTGTACAGTCTTCCTTTTGTGGAAAGAAACTCAAAAGTGCAGACTGAAACCTGTCGATATATAACATAATTATTAATGATGTACAGCACTGTGCAAAAGTCTTAGGTAGCCAAGAGTGTGTGGGCAATAAGTGGGGTAACTTTAGAACAATGACAAATGAACAGAAATACAGTAAAATGTGAGAAGAACGTGTTGTTTTCAGTAAAGTTATGAATATGTACATTACATAAATACAGTTAGAAGAACACAGGTTTGGTTCATGACTTCTCGCTGCACCCCCGCCACCTCACTGATTGTTTATTTGAATTATTCTAATGTATTTTTTCGAACAAATACATTTGGACTGTCCAGATGAATAGCTTTAGATATAATTGTCAGTTTTACACAGAACTGCACTGATGCAAATACATGCAAACATTACAGATGTTGTCAATAAACACCATCCATCGCTGCATCCACAAATGCAAGTTAAGTCTGCACTATACACAGTGGAAATCATATATCAACAACATCCAGAAACGCCACCGACTTCTCTGGGCATCTGAAATGGACTGATGCTGAGTAGAAATGTGTACTATGTTCTGACAAGTCAACCTTTCAGATTGTTTATGGAAATAATGGACATTGTGTCCTCTGGACCAAAAAAGAAAAGGACCATCCTGATTGTTGCCAGCGTAAAGTTAAAAATCCAGCATCTGTCATAGTATGAATGGGTTTTAGTGGATAACCTGCACATCTGTGAAAGCCCCATTAAAGGGGAACACAATTCATACTGGTAACTAAATAATTGATCATAATTGCTGTACATAATTCAATCATTCAGATGTAAACAAAGTTAGTCGGAGCATTTTGATATATAATGCATAATTCTAAAGAAACCTAGAGTGAGTTTCTCAGAATGGTGGTGATAGGAGCCCGATGTCCGAAGCATTAAGTACTTTTAAAAGCTACATCATAGAAAGTTCTTACATGAAATGGTTACTGATTTGCTGTGTGATGCTTGAGACATTGTTTTACTGTGGTTTTGCTATAAAGATTTGGCCTAAAAACATGATTTTTAAATTCCATTCATGACGAAGAGGGTGCTGTGAGGCAATACAGTCCCCAAAAAAACGTATTTTTTGGATTTTCTGCTATTTTACCATTTTTTTTTAATTTATTTGTATACATATTATTTATGTATTACACACATAAACTCAGAAGACACGTGTAGGTTCACTGGTAATTTTGGATAGCTACATTTGTGCTGTGGGACATTGTGACCCCTGGTTCCTATCATCGCCACTGTAAACAAATCCAAGTCTGTAGGTTTCTCTACAACGAACCATTTCATAACAAATCACTCCGAATGACTCTTTACATCTCAACCACTGAACTTTGAAGCAATTTTGAAATATCAGTTGATTTCCCTTTTAACACTGAACATATTTTGCAGCAACATATGCTGCCTTTTAGATGCCGTCTTTTTCAGGGATGTTCATGCTTATTTGAACATGACAACACAAAGAAACATCCTGCACGTGTAACAACAGTATGTCTGTGTAAACAGAGTGTGGTAAGGGTGCTAAACTGACCTGCCCACAGTCCAGAAGTGTCTCCCACTGAAAACATGCCTTACTAACCTCAAAATACGACAGTGAAAGCTCTGTACAGCTGCACAGCTGCAGACTTGTATGACAGAAGAATAGCAAAAAACTTTTAAAAACTTTTAAAGACTTTCAAAACTGCGTGTCCACTTCCAAAAGTGTTAACAGGAAAGGAGGCGTAACACAGCAGAAAAATGCTCCCTTCCAAACTTTTTTGGAGGCAGCAAATTTAGAATCAGCATATACTTAGAAAAACCAATAATGTTCATAAGGTAAAACAGCAAATATCATGTTTTGTACTGTTTTCAACTGAATTCAGGTCAAACAGAATTTAGTAATCACTGCTTTCTGTGTTTATTAGCATTTCACACACTGCCCCAACTTTTATGGAACTGGGTTTGAACTTAATTAGCAGCATTTAATTATGGGTTATTCTCCATTTGCAGTGGGAAACTATGTCACAAAGGCTGCAGGGCTTAAAAAGATGCTTAAAATATTAGACACAGCTCCAAAAGTCAGTATGTACATTTATACAGTTGACCTGAGATTAAATAACACTTTTCTCTTATGATTCTCTGATTTTTCATAGTCGTTCTGCGTCTGTAAAAACCAACTTTCAACCATTTTTAATATAAAACAATATTATTAAGAGGTTTAACTTTGGAATTTGTATAAAACAGATTCATGTTTACTTTTTATATCATTAACGTTAAACTACATTTAAAAACATATGTATTTTATTCAAAAAATTTGTTTGTCACAGAGATTGTGGTCACTGGTGACTCTTATCAGGACTCTTATTTTACATTTTAACACAGTATTTTCAGCTCTATTAAACTGCTTCTTTGGGTCGAGGCTCATCAGAGAGGAAGCGTCTCAAGGCGTGAGAAGGCGAGTCACACTCGCTCACTATATTTCATTAATTTATTAATAATCTTGTTCATCAGGCAGCTCAGAACTTCTATGCGTCACTGGTGTTTTGTGCTTTAATGGCTGGGTAATTAAAATTTTGCCAAAATAATGACATATATCATTTTTATTACTGATTTAAAATACACTGATCACCAATGAGTCAGTGACATTTACCCAGAATGTCACTGGAGTCACAGTCACTGGTGTTACACCACATTCATACAACACCAGTGACTGTGACATATGTTTGGAATTAATCTCCGTTCTGTATATATGATCATAGGAGATGTTAATGGACATATTAAGATTATTTAGTTTTGGGATGAAAGAAGCTGATTTTTTTAAAAAATGTATCCACCTGAATTCCCACTGCAAATGGAGAATGACCCTTATCTGGACAAAGCCTTCATAGATGTGCTGCGGTGTTGTTCGTTACTGACAGCGCAGCCAGGCTAACAGATTAGACACTTCCTAAAACGCAGATCTCTCTCTGTTCCCCCTGCAGACCTTCACACAGTGGAAAAGGGGCGCCCCTATTTCAGGCCTTTTCTGGGTGCACAGCAGACAATAGACAACATCAATCAGGGTTAGCATTTAGCGCTTAGCCTCCCAGCATCTGAACACTGGTCCTTTCATTCTCTGCCTCTGTGAGAACCACTTTAGCAGTCTGTCTCAGGTGACCTGGTTAGGCAGGCCGGGCACGGAGCTTTCTGGAATGCCATGCCGGGTCCATGCCAGAGTGAGGAAACAGAGGGAAACGAAAGGAAGGGGGAGCGAATAAATAGACTCAGAGTAGCTGAGATTACCCTGCTAAAGGCCCCTGCAAACAGCCAGACTTTACTGAGGTCCCCAGTACTGAGCCCTGGTTCACACCACACTTAAAGGAATGTACTAAGTTAAAGGGGAAATCCCACTGATTCCCAAAATTTATGTGTAATTTAATGGTTATTAAGCAATACCAGTTTATAATAAATAATATGTTGTGCGGCTCCAGCGGCACAGAAAGAAAAGTCATGTTTAAAGGGCCTGTATCATGGAAAAACAAAAATTCCTCTTATTTAAGAAATGCAATTTTGACGCAGTATGTAAACGCTGACATGCCGCTTATTTCCTAGTTCATACAGTACAAGTACAGAAACTAGGCCTGATTTAAATTCACTGATTTTGTGATGTCAAAAAAAAAAACAAACTCATTTAAATGTCCACTTATTCAGCCTAAAGCAGTTTAGCTCCACCCATTTACGCAGAAGCTGTAAAGAGCGTTTCATCCTGGACTGCTTTTTGAATGAAGTGCAATACAGAGCAGCCAATCAGAACAGAGCACCTTTACATTTATGAGTATTAAAGGTACAATAAGGTTGGAAAATGGGCAAGAAAAAATAAAAAAGTCTGATTTTGATGCTTCTCAGAAATGTTATAAATGGGCATCCAGTGACAAATAAAATAGAGAAATATAAATTGTGGGATTTGGGGGCCCTTTAAGTGATAAACAGGTAAACAAATAGGAAGAAACGGTCGTGTTTTAGAGCTTTCAGTCATACACTGAGAACAAAACACCTTTAAAGGGCCCAAATCTTACATTAGTTTTGTATTTTTTCCCTTGAGGTCCACTTATCATATTTGTGCACAGTTCATACATACAGGTTTTATTTCATAACTTATATTACATTTTCCAAACTCTCTATATGCCTTAAAATTAAACAGGACATTTTTACTGTGCCTTTTAGACTGAAATATGTAAATGAGATATGTTTAGATTGGCTGTTCTGTATTGTGCTTTGTTTAAAAGCAGTCCAGGCTGAAACACTCCTTATAACTTCAGTGTGAACGGGCGGAGCTAAACTGGTATAGGTAGATATATGTAAATGAGTTCATGTTTGTGAAGTCGCAAAAACAGTGAATTCAACATGGGCTGTTTTTGCAGCTTAGTTTATGGACTGTGTGGACCGCAGAGTGACCAGTACGTTTTGAAACTGTAACAGTGCTTAGACACTACATCGAACTCTCGGCTCAAAACAGGTGGACTTAACACGCTTACAGTAAAACATTTAAATCAAAGGGCATTAGGCTTTTTTAAACCTGCCTCAAAAAACTTCAGAAAGCATGACTGAAAAGACACGGAACCACGTGATTAATCTGAAATCCATACCAGTCCAATCAGGTTGACGGAGGACTCGATCTGGCGGAGCTGCGAGCTCTGGGCGTCCAGCAGTTTGAGCACATTGGTAGCTAGGTTGCTGATCTGATAGGCCAAGCTAGCCAGAGACTGAGTGGTGAAGGCCTTGGTTTCCTCAAGAGCTTTAGATGTATCAGCGCCGGCCTGTAGAAGCAGAGAACAGAAGAAGTCAACCCAGTTTTACCTTTAGAGCTTCCAAACCTGCTAAATTACACTGACTTTTACAAATTTCTGCATAATTAACTGGTTAAGATGTAAAAGGGTCATTCTAAATGGTTTGGTGTGAAACGCTCTGTTCTAGAGAAACTTACAGAGTCAGAACTGTTCACAGTGGTGGTGATAGGAACCAGACGTCCACCTCTAAAACCTCCCTCACAGAAAGTTACTACATGAAATGGTTATGAAGAAGTTAACTGACACTTATTAGTCCCACAACGGGGAAATTTCACCTCCGCATTTTGACCCATCCGTGCAGTAAAACACCAAATACACACTAGGGGGCAGTGAGCACACTTGCCCGGAGCGGTGGGCAGCCCTATCCACAGCACCTGGGGAGAAGTTGGGGGTTAGGTGTCTTGCTCAAGGGCACCTCAGTCACGTACTGTCGGCTCAGGGGATCAAACCGGCGACCTTCCGGTCACAAGGCTTGATCCCTAACCTCCAGCCTACGACTGCCCCCAGAAAATGCTGCCTGACACACTGTTTTCTGATAGTTTTGAGAAGATTTTGGCCTAAAATATATTGTTAAAATCTATTTACAGTACATGCAGGGCATTGTAAGGCAAAATAGCCCTCAAAGAAGACTTTTTTTTTAGATTTATCATTATTTTATCATCAACTCATATCGCCAAATTGCTAACTTTATAAGAGAAGAACAAAACATTGTTAACTTCTAATGAAAGTTAGAGGAGCAAGATCGTTTTTATTTGCAATTTTGGACCATTAATGTTGGTCTAATTATTATGAAATTTTAACACAACACAAAAGGTAACTGAAATTTTCAAATTAGGCAAAAAAAAAGTTATGGCTTGGCAGTAATGATATAAAAGCCCCAAAGACTGTAGGTTTCCTAGTGGTTTCGGATAGTAAATAAAATGTCTATATTTGTGTTGTAGTCATGGCGACCCCTGGTTCCTATCACCACCACTGTAAAGAGATCTGAACCATTTCACACCAAACCACCCTGAATGACTGAATGTCTACATCTCAATCGCTGAATTATACAGAAATTTTGACAAATTTGGTGGAATTCCCCTTTAAGAGATGATGCGGTCTGTTATTGTAAGTACATGCTTCTGATCACCATCCGCATTTTTGATACTGAACTGAGAAGCATGAGGTTTAACTCAGGTTTCATCTCTATTATTATGAGTTATGCAAAGTTCTCTTTCTGATTTCACACCTTATGTTGGCATTGTTTGATTCTGACAACAGGGCTCCTTATAAGGAGAGTCAGAGAGTGAAACCTTCCACTTCCTCTCCAGTCACGCTTGTCATTTTACTGCTCGGCCTCAAAGCCAGTTTCACTCTGAGTGACGTTCGCAGCAGGGCGGGTGCAGTTTAAGCTCAGTCTGACTGTTTCCATGCGATAACATGGAGCCTGTTTGCCGAACCCAAATTAAGCCTAAGCCGAGACTAAAGATACTTTTTTAAGGCGATTCACCGCTGGCATTGCAATTTAGTCTAAGGCTAGGCTTAAAGGGGAATTCCACTGATTTTTCAAAGTTTCTGCATAATTAACTGGTTAAGATGTAAACAGAGTCATTCAGACTGGTTTGGTGTGAAATGTTCTGTTCACAGTGGTGGTGATGGGAACCAGACGTCCACCTCTAAAAGCTCCCTCACAGAAAGTTACTACATGAAATGGTTATGAATTCACTGCCTGATGACTGAGACACTGTTTATGATATATTAAAAAAGTTATAATATAATTCTTTTGAATCCATTCACGGTGGAGGGGTACATGTGAGGCAAAATAGCCCCCAAAGAAAACTTTTTTTTTCAGATTTATCACTATTTTACCATCATCAGTATCCATATAAACTCAGAAGACTCGTGTAGGTTCACTGGGGGTTCTGGATGGTAAATAAAATGTCTATATTTGTGTTGTAGTCATGGCAACCCCTGGTTCCTATCACCACCACTGTAAAGACTTCTGAACCATTTCACACCAAACCACTCTGAATCACTCAGAGTTATGCCAAAATGTTTCAGGTAATGTTCTCATACTAAACCAGTGGAGCTCACATCTGGCCCTGAAGGGCCACTGACCAGCACAGTTTGGTGCTCAAACTAAGCTGATTCAACTCAACATTTCGATTACAGCTTTTATGATTCCACACAGCTTAGTAGGTGCCAGAGCAGGTAAAACTGACCACATGATGCACAAAAAAGGTCGAAATTGCCAAGCAACGGAGAACTCACACCTCCAACTTGAACTGAAAAGACAGCATCTCTGAGTTAAAGGAAGATTTCACCAAAAATAAATTTGTATACTGCCTTACATCAAACATCGTCAACTGGACAAAACTTGTTTGGTCTCTTCAGTTTAGCACTGGAGCCAGGGTCGGTTCTGGCTATAAGCGATACGAGCAGTAGTCTCACAAGGCAGGGATGGACGATACAGCAAAAATATTATATCATGATACTTGAAGACATTTTCAAAATACACGATATGCATCACAAAATAGAAGCTGTAGTGCCACTTTTAAAAAATACTACTAAAAATAACACAATAAACTTGCAACTACAATGATTTTTATTCAACCTCTCACAAACTGTGCTGCGCTAAATCCAATTAAAACCACTATTTATGCTCAGTTTATAACGAAACATGCGGCTGGTCAGTGTTGTTTCAGTACTGACGATATCGACGATGTGCTCAGAAAAACATATTGTGACAATTTATCACGATAATGATAAAATATCAGCGTATTGTCCACCCCGCAGGTCCAGATGTGCTCTCTAACAAGAACATCTGGGGACAACCATGAGAAAATGCAGGTAGGAGCAAATAAAAGTCAAATTTCTAAACCAATCCAACATCTTGTGAAGGCAAAGCGTAAAGCAGGGGGCGCTGTTGCGCTCATTAACATGCTCTGGGGAAAGTGTTTGAATGATATTTCAAAGTACATAGAATACAGTATAGAGTTGTTTTATTCTCTTTCGCTTTTAATACCCTTTTACTGAAAACATGAACTCTTTTATGTCTTTGCATATAAACCAGCTGGGGTGGGTGGGCTGTCACTTAAGGCCCTCAAATGTTCAGAAGCAGCCCGACTGGAGATATGAGGCTAATGTGTCTAATAAGTAATGGAAGTTAAAGAAAATAGACCTGCATTATTGTGCCTTCGCTGATCGACTACGTTTGATGTAAGGGAAATTTTTTTTTGGTGGACTATTCCTTTAAACTCAATTATTTGCAATTATATCAATCAAGAGAAAATGTTAAGGATTTGTGCTCTTCTAGTTTCAAATATTTTACTTATACACAAGTATAGGTTGCAGAAAGTGATCAGCGTCCTGCTCAGTTCCCTCAGCGTTTAGTTCCTAATTCTGTTGAGGGGTTTAATTTCATTCTGTGGTCACTTTGCTCACTTTGAGGCCTTGTTATTTTATATTAAACCAAAAAGGGTCGAAAAAGAGTCTGATAGACGTCAGTTCCTCCGCTGATGGGCGCTGGATGGACTAAGAAGATCTGGAGGATGTTTTTTTTTACTCAAGTATGGGTTTAGGCCCATACACTGCATCAAAGGGGAACTCCACAAATTTTTCAAAATTTTGGCATCAGAGTGGTTTGGTGTGAAATGCTCCGTTCTAGAGAAACGTACAGAGTCAGAATTGTTCACAGTGGTGGTGATAGGGAACCAGACGTCCACCTCTAAAAGCTCCCTCACAGACAGTTATACATGAAATGGTTATGAATTCACACTGTTTAACAGTAGTTTTGTGTTAAAATTGTGATCTAAACATATTTTAATGAATCTTTTTTTAATCCAATCATAGTGGATGGATATATTTAGGCAAAGTTGTCCCCAAAAAAACTTATATTTTCAGATTTTCCACTATTTTCCCCATCATCAACATTCCATACAAAAGCTCAGAAGACACGTGTAGGTTAACTGGTGGTTTTGAATAGTAAATAAAAGCTCTATTTGCATTGCTGACATCCCTGGTTCCTATCATCACCACTGTAAAGACATCCGTTTCACACCAAACCACTCAGAATGACTTCGTTTATACCTCCACCCCTGAATTTATACGGAAATTTGAAAATCTCGGTGGAATTCCCCTTTAACACGAACCTTCAGGCTGAACCTGAGCCACAGCAGAACGCAGGAAGCTCCTCACCTTAAAGTAGTTGTCCTCGCAGTACTTGGCCACATTGTGCAGGTTGTTGTAGTTGTCCAGAAGCGCTTGCCGAGCGGTGGGAGCCTCTTGGAGGATCTTGGCCACTTCTTCGGAGCAGTTTTGGTCCTTCATCGCGACGCACGGTGCAAAGAGCAACTCCGGAAAGCCCTCTGGCTGCTTCTGAGTGGGTGTGTTTTTCTATAGGCGCCGCTAGGGGGCGGGAGAGAGCGCTTCCTAAACAGTGACACTAATTCAAGTCGAAACAGCTGAGGCTATGAAACTGTTAACCTTATTGGGCAGATTTCATATCCACAAATCCAGAGTGATGGTGTTGGTTCCTCATTATATGCTCTTCTGCAGTGAACTGGAATCTTTATGATTTATAAGGTCATTCACCCTTAAAAAGATGGTTCTTTAAGTGTTCTTTAGGAAGGAAAATGGTTCTGTATTGAATCATGGAAACTCAAAAAGCCCTTTGCATGATTAAAGTGTTGTTTGCATGGTGAAATGGTTCTTCAGATTGACGGAGAACGTGTTGTACATGGTTCTCTGTAAAACCTTTTTGAAAAATATTTTGTGCACCCAGCTTCTGTTATGATAGGACACGTCCATTAACAACCCCTATTAACCATGCCAGTAGCAACCACCTGGGATATCATAGCCACCACCTATCAACATCCTAGCAACCACCTGGGATACCATAGCAACCACCTATCAACACCCTAGCAACCACCTGGGATTCCCTAGCAACCAACTAGCAACACCCTAGCAACCGCCTGGGATACCATATCAACACCCTAACAACCACCTGGCATACAATAGCCACACCCTAGCAACCTTCTAGCATACCGTAGCAACATCCTAGCAACCACCTAAGATACCATAGCAACCACTTAGCAACGCCCTTGTAACCACCTGGAATACCATAGCAACCACCTATCATCATCCTAGCAACCATCTTGGATACCATAGCAACCAACTAGCAACACTCTAGCAACTACCTGGCATACAACAGCAACATCTTAGCAACCACCTGAGGTACCATAGCAACAACTTAGCAACACCTTAGCCACCACCTGGGATACCATAGAAACCACTTAGCAACCACCTGGCATACCATAGCAACACCCTAGCAACCACCTGGGAACTATAGCAACTACATAGCAACACCCTAGCAACCACCTAAAATAGGCCATTAGGCTGTGCAGTCGCTCTGCATTTTCTTCATGAAATGCACTTTTCCAGTTTATTTTTATCTCATTTTTAATTTGGTTTTACTTTGTTATTTAAGTGTGGATGTCCAGGATGTACCGCCCTTTCATTTGAACAGGTTCACCTGTATGTTTAATCAGCAACCCCTGCACATGATTGTTTAAATATCATTCAAAATAAAAAATAAAATAAATAAATAAAAATAAGAAGCACACTTCAGTTCCCTGTTCACTGTCGAAGCAGAAGTCTGTCGGTGGGGAAAGGAAAGTGCAATCTAATCTACTTCTTCTTCCACACAGCCTGCTAGCCTACTGAAGGGGTTGCGCAATATCCCTGTTTATGTTGCAGGGTTTGAGTTCTGTGCACTGCTGATGTGAATCGACGCTGTTATAACTGCCACCACACTGACCAAGACACACAGCGCGCCTGGTGTTGTTTATTCTTCTTCAATAATGTGACCCAAGCAAGTGTTTCAGAAAAATAATCGCATTTTATTCATTTCCTTATTAACACAGCTTTCTGTCAGCTCACACAGAGCAGTGAGGGACTGTATTGCTTTCATATTTGACCCTGAAAGTAACACGATAACGCAGTACAGCCTGTGGCCAGTAGAGGGAGCCCTGCAGCCTCACACCAGAGATTCTGTTCTACCAGGTAAATATTCTGTCACGTTGAAATGCTAATTAAGTTCAATCAGTTCAAGCAGGAATAGAAACAATTGCAATTCAATTTGTAATAAATTAACTTGAATATGTAATAATTAGGATTTCAAGCTTTAGTTTTTATCTGTGAATATTCACTCAGTACAGCCTACAGACTAGTGGGTCGTTCTCCAGTTGCAGTTGGAAACCAGGGCTTAAAAAGATGATTAAAATATGAGGCACAGCTCCAAAAGTCAGTATGAACATTTACACAGTCGACCTGAGATTAAATAACTCTTTTCTTTTATGATTCTCTGAATTTTCTTTTCTTATCCTGTTTATTAGTCGCTCTGCATCTGTAAAACAGCTCATCACAAAACCGATTTTCAACCATATTTAATATAAAACAATATTTTTAAGAGGTTTAACTTTGGAATTTGTATAAAACAGATTCATGATAACTTTATATATCATTAACACTAAACTACATTTAAAAATATATGTATTTTATTCAAAAAATTCATTTGTCACAGAGATTGTGGTCACTGCTGACTCTTATCAGGACTCTTATTTTACATTTTAACAGTATTTTCAGCTCTATTAAACTGCTTCTTTGGGTCGAGGCTCATCAGAGAGGAAGCGTCTCAAGGCAGGAGAAGGCGAGTCACACTCGCTCACTATATTTCATTAATTTATTAATAATTGTGTTTATCAGGCAGCTCAGAACTTGTGTCACTGGTGTTTTGTGCTTCGATAGCAGGGTAATTAAAATTTAGTCAAAATAATGACGTATATCATTTTTATTACTGATTTTAAATGAAGAAGGTCACCTGATCACCAATGAGTCAGCCAATTTACAGAATCCTCAGTTTTAACCAGAAAGTCACTGGAGTCACCGTCACTGGTGTTACACCATATTTATACAACACCAGTGACTGTAACATATGTTTGAATTAAGCTCTCCTTTCTGCATATATGATAATAGGAGATGTTAATGGACATATTAAGATTATTTAGTTTTGGGATGAAATAAAAAAAAAATTATTTCTACTGGAGAATGGCCTAAATACATAAATAAATAAATAAATAAATAAATAAACAAACTGGCAAAAAACATGAATTCTTGTTGAGAACTGAAATCTTACATTCATTTCCGTTAAAGCTGAATTTTGGCTTGTTACAGTTTGTTATATATGATATTGACGAGTTTTTACTTGTTCAAACTGAATTACTGATATCAAGATTAAAAGCTAAAAGCTAAAAAAGCTGTAGTGCATGATGGGCCTGTAATGAGGCCTTGCTCTCCTGCTGCGCTGGACTGATATCAGAGCGCCCCCTAGTGAGCCTTGCTTGAAGTTCATGAACCCGCTGTCTCAGCTGTCTTCAGGGTGGAATTTAGTGGCTAAAATGGTCTTGATTCACTGCCCTGCTTCCTCCTCAGCAAACCCCACAAATATATCCAGATAGGGCGCAGGGAGCGACTGATCCTGTTAAGAAGTGACAACTTTTCAAAATCTCAGTGTTCGAGATGTGATTAGAGAGATTCAGAGTGGTTTGGTGTGAAATGGTTCAGATGCCTTTACAGTGGTGGTGATAGGAACCAGGGGTCGCCATGACTACAACACAAATATAGACATTTTATTTACTGGCTCCTACTATTCATGTGCAATGCCACCCAAAATGACGGGAAGCGCAGTGTTCCAGTTTAGCCCGTGAGTGGGTTCACTGTAACAGACAGAGGGTCAGTTTAACACCTGGTAGAAAAGTCTGGTCAATCAGGGCAAACAAAGTTAATTCAGTATAATTCTGTGTGGTACTATACAGAACCATTTTCAAAAGGTTCTATAAAGAACTACATGCTGCAGCATTATAGGCAACAAGATGGGGATTACAGTAATGTGTACTTGCTGACTTGACTGGCTTACATGCCCTGAAAAAACTCTTTGGCTCAGATCTCTTCAGAACACTGACCAATCGCTCTGAAATTTGGTGGGAGGTCAGGGCTAGAAAATGTGGTAATGTGGCCAAAAGCACATGTTGTTTGACCTTCTAAAACATAAGAAGTGTGTGTTAAATTGTGCCCCATGTTAGGCCATTCCTCGCGCTCCCCTACTATCCAGCTGATATTATGAGACACACTCGTAAAAGCACCAAAGAAATTTCATTATATTAGGAGATGCAAATATGTTTATTAGAAAAACAAAAAATTTTTTGAGTAATTTCTCAATACGAGGCCCTTCCTTCCTTGCTAACATTCCACATGAACCTGAGCGATATAATGAGCAGAAACACAGCAGTGAGGAGCGCGTAGATGACCAGGATGGCCTTGACGGCGAAGATAGACTCCGGGTCAGAGATTCTGCGCATCCGGCCCAGCCGTGAGTACACTCCGAGTTTGATCTGTGCTGCTTTTTTGCCTTGGATCCAGCAGAAGTAGGTGCCTTTATCCTTCAGACGGACGGGTCTGATGTGCAGGTGGTGACCCACGTCTATAAACAAACGCGAGCTCTGATTCAACCCCTCCATGAACCGAGAACGGTAAAGCGGAGTGGAGCCTTTATCCCAGGCCACTGCATGCTGGGGCTTCATCCCAGGGCAGGAAAGCACGAGATCTGATTCGACCGGATGGTTATGGTAGTAAACAGAAAGTCCTGGAGATTTCGGGTCATCGTAGCCAAGGAAGTCCAGCAGGGCCTTCTTCTCCGGGCTGACCATTGCACGTTTTGGTGGGCAAGGAGTGTGGCAATCTCTCACCACAAGCTCTGCTCCATAGCCGCTGTTAGCTAGCCCAAAGCTTAGAGGAACCGCAGAGGAACCGCAAGAGGTCACGTTGCTTGACTTGCGATGATACCTCACCTGCAGGTATTCGCTCACGACATAGCAAAGTCCAACTCGCGTCTGTTCGCCTCTCACGCCACAGCGATCGCACACGGACCACGGCCAGTGACTGGCAAACACCTGGAAAGGTTTATTTGGGCTGCTATCATCTTCAGAAGGTTTCGTTTCATTTCTCCGAACAAGGTTCCAAGAAAACAACACTTGGCGGACCACCTGGACGTCCACATCGTAGCCGTAGAAGAACTCCCCCGAAGCTGTGCCGCAGATATAATGACCAGAGTCGTCCTCCTGCACCCGGAAGACGATAAGGCTGAACAAACGGATGGAAAATCGTCCACGCAAATCCGAGTCTCTACCAATTTTGGACGAATCCACGATGGCAGTGCCGGCAAAGTCAGTCAGCACTCTGGTGTCCTGAGTGCCGAGATGTTTCTGGTAGTACCACACGACTGAGAGCGCCTCCTCTGGCTTACAGTGGCAGGGCAACTCTATGGTCATATCAGCCGGGTACGCCACGCTGTCGAAGACGAGGAACGCAGGACATGCTCTGCTGGTGAAGATGTCCTCCTTGTCTTCAGGGGCCTGATAGGCTGTTAATAAAGACAGGCACAGTGTCCAAACGGACAGGAGAAACAGTGGCCAGTGAAACATTTCAGTCACCTTGTAAAATGCTGATGTGGTACATTGTTATTGTGTGCTGGCTGTAACCATGGCGATATTCTCCCATTGTGATGTTATGAAGAACATTTGATTGTGGTTGTGAACTGGGTCTTACATTAAAGGGTAATTTCACCACTTTTTCAAAATTTCAGTGCAATTCCAGCTTAAACAGAGAGATTCAGAGTGGTTTGGTGTGAAATGGTTCAGATGTCTTTACAGTGGTGGTGATAGGAACCAGGGGTCGCCATGACTACAACACAAATATAGACATTTTATTTACTATCCAAAACCACCAGTGAACCTACACGAGTCTTCTGAGTTTATATTAAATGTTGATGATGGAAAATAGTGAAGAATCTGAAATAATAAGTTTTCTTTGGGGACTATTTTGCCTCACAGTGCCCTGCATGTATCCCTCCACCATGAATGGATTAAAAAATGAATTCAAATACTTTTTAAGCCAAAAATGTTTTACAAAATCATATAAAATATATGTAACCATTTCATGTAATAACTTTCTGTGAGGGAGGTTTCAGAGGTGGACGTCTGGTTCTGACTCTAGTTTGTCTAGAATGGAGCGTTTCACACCAAACCACTCTGAATGACTTGGTTTATGTCTTAAAGACTGAGTTTTGCAAAAATTTGAAAAATTGGTAGAATTCCCCTTTAAAATGAACACAGTGGACACTTGTACTTAAACTGAATTCTTAACCTCTTAAAATGTAAGTTTCTGTACAGACTCCTCATTCTTATAACTTACATTAGTCAGATAGCAGTTCCTGAATCATTCATAGCAGATACTGAATTATTCATAGCAGATACTGAATTATTCATAGTAGATACTGAATTATTCATTGTAGATATTGAATAATTTTGTAGTAGATACTGAATAATTCATATTAGATAAAGAATAATTCATAGGACACACACACACACATTTTCTAAGCCACTTATCCTTCTAGGTCGCAGGGGGAGCTGGAGTCTATCCCAGCAGTCATTGGGCGGAAGGCAGGAAACACCCTGGACAGATCCCCAGTCTATTGCAGGGCTAATTCATAGTAGATACTGAATAATTCATAGCAGAAACTGAATCAGTCATAGTAGATGCTGAATTATTCATAGCAGAAACTGAATAATTCATAACCCTTACTGAATAATACGCTTGAAGATTAAAGGAGTACTCCAGTGTTTTTCAGCTTAATCTGTATCTGAATCTGTAGAACACAGTCAGTTACCACAGACAGTAATTTCATGGAGCACACTGACTCAAAATACAGTTGCACTAGAAATGAATGGGAGGGTGCTGAAATAGGCTGACTCACATGCCTATAGGCTTTTATTAAGAGTATTTTTCGAGTCAGCAGGTTTTCTGTAATAATCAACCACATGCTGCATATGCAGCATATATAGATATATATAGGCTAAAAAAGCGGACGTATTGCTTTAATAACTTAATAATAAGCCTGGAATTTAGGGGGTTAGATCGACAGTTTGTCAAGATGTACATAATTTCCCTCAAATCCCTACTGAGAGCGCCTCCTCTGGCTTACAGTGGCAGGACAACTCTATGGTAATGTCAGCCAAGTACGGCACGCTATCCATATAACAGTCACTAAATATCTCACACAGATTCAATGAAAAGGGTGGGGTGTATCACTTGTAAGCTACAGTACGTTTGCTTTGTATTTCCAGTGCAAAACTGAAAAAGCAAAACTGTTCGAGTACAATTTTTCCCCAAATGTTGACTTTAAAGGGTATTTTCATACAGAAAACTGGGCACATGTAGTGAAACAACTGCTTATGATTCAGTCTCACAAATGCCAAACCTTTCCATCAGATATCTGAGTCTTCCTGCAGCCTCAGTCTCACGCTGCTGTGTTTCAGATGCCTCAGAAAGAAATGAAGGTTGGTTCTGATCCTCAGAGTTCACAGAGGGGGTTTGATTAGGTAGACAGGGCCCTCCAACCGTATCCCACAGCCTGCAGAACAGACTCTTACATGCTTCCTGCTCAGCTTGGCTCAGGAGGGACACGTTTAGACCAAAACGGCCAGTTTTTGAGAGACCTTCCAGCAGTCCAGTCACTGCCGCCTCATCCCCCGGCTGGAGACACTGAGCGAGGAGGACTAGGAACTCTCCCAGAAGACCAAAGCCAACCTCGGCACTGAAGAGGCCCTGCAGAACGTCCCCACCCAGCCTGAGGAGGAGACCGTACTTCTCTAGCGGTCCTCCTCCAAACCTGCGCCAGTCGCGCATGAACTCTGACGCAGTCCTTGGCTGGAAGTCAGACAGCGGAGACTAAAAGAACAAAAATAAAAGAAAGAAAGAAAGAAAGAAAACAAACAAGCCTCATATTAATAATAAATAAATAAATACATAAATAAATAGGAAGTAATAATAACTGTAGTAATAACTCTATTATTACGACTACTAACATGCAGTAATAATAAGCTATCATTATTGTTATTATTATTATTATTATTATTGTTATTTGTCATAGTACTTGTAGTAATTGTACCTATGCACTTATATGTTCTTCAAGGGTTCTTTAGTAAATGAAATTATTCTATTTAGAACCATGAGTTGTATATAGAACGACTAACTAACGAACTAAATAAGTAATCATATCTGTAAAAATAACACAGTTATTACTGCTGTTAATATGCAATAATAATAATAATAATAATAATAATAATAACAACAAATTATTATTATTATTATTATTATTTGTAGTAGTGGTCTTGCTAACAGTAAATGGTTCTTGTTAGAACCATGAGTTCTATATAGACCTACTAACTACATAAATAAATACATAGGAAGTAATCATATCTGTGAAATTAACTCAGTTATTACTGCTGCTAATATGCAATAATAATAACAATTAAATATTATTCTTAATATATTTGTATTAGTGGTCACGCTAACAGTACCTACACACTTTAAAAGATGGTTCTTCAAGGGTTCTTTAGTTAAGGCAATGGTTCTATATAGAACCATTTGCATGCTTAAATGGTTCTTTTCACAGTGAAACAGTTCTTCAGACTGATGGAGAATGTGTTGTATATGGTTCTATGCAGCACCAAAAAGGGTCCTTCTATTGTATCTGACATCATAAAAAAATAGCAGAACCCATTTTTTGGCGCTACATAGAACCGTTTTCCAAAAGTTTCTATATAGAAACATATACAACACATTCTCTGTCAATCCGAAGAACCATTTCACCATGAAAAGAACCATTTCAGCATGCAAATGGTTCTATATAGAGTTACTGGTTCTGAGTAGAACCATTGCCTTTATTAGAGAACCACTGAACTTTTTAAGTGTGTAGGTCGTTTAGTAAAAATATAAAATGTATAAAATGTCCTAAAAACATTTCTTTTTTGTAATTTGTTATTATTTGTTTGTATTTAGTTGTTGCTCATTCCTGTTCGACTCACCTGTTGACTCACCTGTACCATCTCAGGTGTGGGGCCTGTTTTCTCCGTACGGCCTGCAGCCACTGAATTCCACGGCTGCTTCCGAGGAGCTTCCGCTTTATCCCTTTTATCCAAGGGCTTTAGGTGGGATGCCAGAACTATGTCCCTAAAATATAACACCCAGGTTAAGAACAATCTGTTTCCAGTCATGTAGGAAAATGAATAGAGCTTGGGTTGCCATTGTGAACACAAATCTACACACTTAAAAATGATGGTTCTTCAAAGGTTCTTTAGGGAAGAAAATGGTTCTATATAGAGCCATGAACACCCAAAGAACCCTCTGCAAGATTAAAGCGTTCTTTGCATCGTAAAGCGCTCTTCAGATTGATGGAGAATGTGCTGTAGATGGTTCTATATGGAAACATTTTGGAAAGGGTTCTATATAGCACCAAAAAGGGTTCTTCTATTGTTACAAGCTTGACATCGTAACAAAAGAAGAACCCTTTTGGTTGCTATATAGAACCCTTTAACGGTGCAAAGAACACTTTAATCATGCAAACGGTTCTTTGGGTGTTCTTAGTTCTATATAGAACTGTTTTCTCTACTAAAGAACCCTTGAAGAACCATCTTTTTTTTAAGAAGTGTACATTCGTGCAGTAGATACTGTCGTTTAGACGAAGTTGAGGTTGGTTTGTTAGGAATTTTCCGTTCCACCTTAAATGGTACAGCAGTTACATTGCGGCGGCTCAGCTCCCAGAATGTAACTACTGCACTATTAAAGGTGGAACGGAAAATTCGAAGAAGAAGCCAACTTTAACTTCGTATCGGTTAGAAACAGAACACATGAGCAAGCTGAGGTTAAACAGCAGTTAAAGTCGATACTGAAGCAGTAAAAAAAAGCCTGTTTTTACCTGAATTCCTCGTATGTCGCCACTTTTTGGTGGATGGCGCGGAATTTAGCATCGTTTTCTCGCTGGTATTTTTTATCGGCTTCCACCGCAGCCTGCAGCTCTCTCTCCAGCGCTGAGAAATCGATAATCTCCCTCCTGTCCATGTCTGATCAACTTTATTAAAATAAACCTTTAATTACAGAGCTTGGTAGAGCGTTTTTGGTGTGTAACGTTACTGAACCAAACCGGCGGCTAGTGAGCTGGTTAGCTCTGCACTCATAAACCGACTGGTAGCTATGGCAACCGCTAGGGGTGGGTTGCCAAGTTGAGGGAAAGTAAACCTTGGCGCTACGAAACTCTTTTTGATGCTATGTAGAACCACATACTCCATCAATCTGAAGGACAATGTCAACACGCTAAGAACCATTTAATCATGAGATGGTTCTATATAGAACTCACCATTTTCTTTACAAAAGAGCCCATCTTTTTTAAATGTGTAGGAAGAACCCTTCAATTGGTTGAGGGTTTTTTGATCCCTTTTCACTCACAAATCCCTTTTTGACCATGGTTCCACCCACATTGAGGCAGATTACACCTATACTGAGGCAGATTCTACCCATATTGAGGTCCGAGATGTAGGGTTCTGGCTACAGAACCAGAACGTCGTTTCCAGTGAGATGTTTTTATGAAGCCCTAGCCACCAAAGTCCATCTCCAGGCAAGTGACGAGGTCCACTTTATCCCAAGCTGCAGCTCTTGTTCACCTGAAACCAGAGAGCTCGCTGGACATCATGATTAAAGGTGTGACCCCAAACAAGAGAGCTGCTTTTCTCAAACCAAGGAAGCGTACGTCTCAGAGAAGGTGTCCTGGGATCCTTAGAGCTCAGGGTTCCTTAGAGCTCTTCCAAAGGATCAGCATGAATGAGTGGAGGAGCACAAAAAGACCATCAGCGCGACTCTGAAATCTGGTGTGGATCAGGTTTCTGACGGTGAACAAACTAAATTGGCCTTATGTTCCGTGCCACGTTGCACCTATACCATTAGTTTTATTTGTTGTTTTCTTCAAGGGCTCCTTACTAAAAGAAATGGTTCTACATAGAACCAAGAACAACGGTTCTTTGCATCATGAAAGGGTTCTTCAGACTGATGTGAAAATGCATTAATGTGCTATAGATGATTATATATAGAACCTTTTTCTTCTATTGTTACAAGATTGACATGGTAACAATAGAAGAACCCTTTTGAGTGCTATATGGAAACAGCTACAGCACATTTTCCATGAATCTGAAGAACCCTGTCATGATGCAAAGAGCCCTTTAATCATGCAATGGGTTCTTTGAGCGTTTATGGTTCTATAAAGAACAGTTTTTGTAACTAAAAACCCTTAAACAATCTTTAAGAGTGGACATAACCCCCTTGTTCCAAACGTCCAGTATTCTGGACATTTTTCGCAGCTGTTCTAGCTCTACAGAAGCACCTGTGTTTTAACCATGAACATATCTAGACGCCGCGTTGCCTGTTGCTCTGAGGCGATACGTCTGCGCATCCGCCATGTTGGAGAGGTCAAGATCCGTTCGTGAACAAATTCACTTGTATTGAGAGATGAAGAGTCTCAGGATTAAATCGGCCACAACTTCCTTATTACTCAACCGATTTTCACCAAATCTGTTTTGTTATAATCCTCAGACACAGATTAATCCAGGCTGCGCGGATCTGCTCTCGGTAGCTTTTACTTCATTAATAACTGATCGTGATAATTAGCCGTCTGGACCAGCAGGAAGTATTCAGCCTGCACCTGACCTTAAAAACCGAGTTTAGCGCGAGTAAAAACACACACTCACACACATCAGCAGATCCATCAATGTGTATGAATCACTTCTAATCTTAATACACATGAAAATAAAAAAACCCAAAACACAGTAAGAAAGATGATTAAGCCAAAGTTGGCTTCCTATTCGCCAGCTTCTTGCTCGAGTTTCCCCTGTTCCACCTTAAATAGTACAGCAGTCACTTTCTGGTGCCTGAAGCTGCACCATTTAAGGTGGAATAAGAAGCCAACTTCAGGTTTATATAAGAAAGTGCTGACGTTAATCTATTATGAATATCTACCTGGATTAAGAATGCTATACTACCTAGCTAAAGCTTTAAACATCACTGTAAATAAATAACTACATAATGTTAAGATGCCTTAACATTAAATGAAACAAGTTTAATATAAAATCAGAGGAAAAACAATCACATCAACAGGTTCTCTGTGCCTCACCAACCACACGGCCATATCTACACAAACATGAGTGTGGTCACTTCCCTCCATTATATAATCCTATCCCACTTTCTGAGTGTAATATTCTTGGAATATTGTAATTTCGGACAGTATCTTTCTTAAACTGCCACACTGTAATGGTACTGAATGCAGTCCAGCAGTAATGTTGACCGCCCTAAAATGACGGCGCTGTTGACGTGCCTGGCTGGACCCAGCGTGGCATCTAGGTATGTATATCTATGATTTCAACATTCTCTTCCTTTGTTCGTCACTCTTTAATTCAAAGCCTGTGACATCAGTGAGGCCTGTTAGCCGTCTGGCTCAGCCAATCAAATTTTAAGAAGAGACTGTCCTTTTGGTAATATGCTAAACCGGGGGCATCGTCTTCAAACCGAACAGTCAGACACAGTGGTGGACTTTATCAATATTTTATTGAAAATATGAAGCCAGGCTGGAACTTATGCGATGCTCCCAGCGTTTGAAGCAATCCTGGGCCACAGATCTGCACATTCCTTGGCTACGGGTCCCGTGATGGCCGAGCCTGGCAAAGAGAAAACAAGAGAAGGTGAACAACAGCTGCCGAAATCATCTTGAAAACTGAAAATAAATCAGGGGTCGGGTATTAAATGTACAGCAACTGATCAATGTACGGAGGGTTCTCAAAATGAATGCCTCAGGGAATCGACGGTACAATAAAACTGCTAACAATACAGACAGAAGAGTTGGTTATCAGGCTGAAAAAGGGCTGCACTGTTCCTTTAAGTTTTTTTCCTTCATGTCTGTTTACCTCAATAAATACACTGACCAAATATTCTGAGACGTTCCTGTTTGGACACACTATTAAAAAATTGTTCCATCACCGATTGAGATTGAACAGTACGGTCAGTAACGCTGCCATCTCACCCAAAAGCAATGGGATTCACTATTTCCTTCCACGACAACTCACTCAGCCACTGAGCAGACGAAGCAAGTGCTTTTCAGAAGGAGATTCAACACACACATCCAATAGCTCACCTTTCATTTCCCCCTTGTTATTCACTATGACCCCAGCATTGTCTTCAAAGTACAAGAACACGCCATCTTTTCGCCGGTATGACTTCCGCTGTCGTATCACCACCGCAGGATGCACTGCAACACAAAGGGATATATTTAATTCTCAGTTCCGCGGCAGGAACGTCTACTCAAACACATACAATATTAATTATAGTCTGATTATAATCACAACAGTTTTAATAAATAACCAGTCATCTAAAGCAAGTCTGTATTTTTCCTTTAACATAGCATCGTTTCTCCAACTTTAGGGCCTCATTTTTAAGGACACAGACAGGTTTGCTGTAAACGATCATATCGCTGATGTCGGAAGAAAACCACGCATCATTTTTGCTTTTCAGTTTTTGACAATTTGAAAATGCCTGTTGCTCTTTACATTGTGTGTAAGTTTCATGATGAATGGACCAAAAGAAACGGCCCAAAATGACTTGGAAAAAAAGTCTGGTTCCATTGACTCTCAGTCCTTCAGCACTGAAGACTGGATACAACTGACAGACGGAACCAGAACGCAGCATCTTCGATGACCCCGGACACCTGAAACGGACACTTTCATCTCATAAATTACATTAAAAGTAAAGCAGGTTTTCTCCTTTTCCTGTTACCATTTTGGAGATACAAGGTTTTTTAACCAACAACAGCGATATGTGAAAACTACAATTATGAATCTGATGTGAAAATGCTTTAGAACAAATTCTGAATTAAATTTCAAGTCATTATGAGCACATCGACATGTACACAGGCGTGCAGTTGAGTGAAAATCTTAGGCTTGTGGTCCCTGCCTCAAAAAATAACCTTTATATACATGAGTATTGCACCATTTTCCAAGTGTACAGTTTTTTTTTTTAAGCAAGTTATTAAATAAAAGCTATTATATTTACAGATGTACACATTTCCATTTGCGCAGATTGGTGAGTCTTGGGTAGATAAAAAGAGGTGCAAGATATACAGGGGTTAAAATATCACATATCGCTGTTCTCAGAACAAAACCTAATATCTCCAAAATCGCAACTTTACTGGAGAAGGAAAAAACCTACTTTACTTTCAATGTAAGTCAATGGAACCAGACTTTTGCTGGAGACTATGACGCTCCTGACTTTCACAATAAGACTAAGAAAATTAAGCAGTTAAGCATATTGTGTTGAACTACTACGCATCTTTGTACTGTGCCGGTGTATCTTAGCTAGTGTGTTAGCCCAAGGCTAATGTTAGCTCATAGCAGGCTAGCTAGGAGCTAAGGAATTAACTGGCACCTAGAACATTAGATTGGTTTTTGTTTAGCATTATGAAGAGAACAGAGTGAACAGATTTGAATAACGTACAATGCGATAATAAACTGAAAATGGAAATATTAGCATAATATTAACATACGGCACACTTAGGAACTTGAAACTGTACTGAATCGACACCACCATCGTACTGAATTATGAATGTCAATCGTTACACTCTTAGTAGTACCCACAGTACACCAGGGTCATGTGACAGTTTTTGGATAATATGAAAAGATTTTTCCAACGATGAATTGAACCATAACTATTCATATAGAAGTATTATATGGTGGATGAGCAGTTCAGCTGTGTCTCTGTCTGAGCGGCCTCAAGGCGTCGGCTGTGACCTGAGACAAACAGCTAAAGTCTGTTTATATAAGAAACATTAAAAATTAACATTGGGAAAGAGGAAAAAGTACATAAGTAGCAGAAATATATTAAAAAAGCAAATCCAAACGTAATAAATTAAGCAAGTAAAGCTTGAAGGCTTAGGCCCCTTCGAGCGGCCTCGGCCTTCAACAATTTAAACAATATATTACTTCTTGGTTTAGAAATATGGGTGGTAAAAATAGCTGTGACATTTGGACATAATGGTGCGCAAAACAAAAAGTTTGAAATATATTGGAAGGGCAAGGAGGAGCCAGGCGTTGATGTATAAAAAGCATGGATGTTTTTTGTGGATTCATCAATTGTGCCAACTCAAGATCAACACTCGATGCCGTAATTCATTAATCTTTAAAGAACTCTGCCTTTTCCTGCCAATCCTGGTGTTCTGAGTTTTATCTTTATGTCTGTGTTAAGAGCAAAGCTGCGGAGGTATTTTTTTTCCATGACAGTCAGCAAGAGTTCAGAGAACGACTGGTGTAGGACCATGCTGCGGTCATCTTTACACCAATTCACTTCAAAACAATCCCAGATCAGAACGCTTTTCCCCTGTAGTTGTGAACCAGTTTGTGCTCTCCACTCTTCCCTTTGCAGAGCACACTTACCCTTTTTCCTGAGCTCTGGTTTGCCTTTCTTCACAGTGGCCATAACCATGTCACCCACACCTGCGGCAGGGAGCCTGTTCAGACGACCCTTGATGCCTTTGACTGAGATGATGTACAGGTTCTTGGCACCTAACAAGGAGAACATGGGTCGGACATTACAAACCACTCTGACAAGTAGATTTCAAATATACACCATTATTTCAGCTTATTATGAATGTGAACTCGCAGTTTTAAACTGCGTCCATTTACAAGCCTCATATTAAGTTGTTCCATCACCGATTGAGATTGAACAGTACGGTCAGTAACGCTGCCATCTCACCCAAAAGCAATGGGATTCACTATTTCCTTCCACGACAACTCACTCAGCCACTGAGCAGACGAAGCAAGTGCTTTTCAGAAGGAGTTAAGGGGGAATAAACAAGGCAATACAGCTTACTAAGATAAAAACACTGTTTGGCTGCATAAAATTGTGTTACAACAAGAACAGGGCCGGTTCTGAAAACCTAGTTTGAAAAATGTTCACCATCAAATGCTCAGTTCATCCCATCCCAACCACATATGTGCAACAAGGATGGGCATTTTATCAAACGGTCAGGATGCCATACCTGTGTTGTCAGCGCAGTTGATGACCGCTCCCACTGGGAGACCCAGTGAGATGCGGAACTTGGCTCCAGATGATCCACCACGTCCTGAAAGAGATCAACAGTCTTTTAACTCATTCACGCAAAAACACTTAATCACTCAGATTTCTGTCAATAACTAAATTCCGAAGGGCCCTTATATGGTAGGTGTTTCTGATAAAATGGCCAATGAGCAGGTACAAGGTAGATGTACCCAATAAACTGGCAATTTAGTGTAATTCACGATACACGATTTTTTAATACAAGTAACTGCAATAAATGTAATTAAAAAGCTCCCTTGCCTACAGTTAAAATGAAATAGTTACAGATAAGTTGTCTGATAGAGACGGTTTAAGGTTGTAGTCTAATACTAATGTACAACTACCATGGCAGAGACTTGCAAACAGCGAGTAATTTCAGGTTCACCACTATCATAAGTTATGAAAACAGGTATAGGTTCACTGGTCATTTTGGATATTGTCAGAGTCAGTACATCACACATCAAACCACTCTGAATGGCAGTTTACATCTCAGAAGACCAAACTACACAAAAATCCCATTTAAAACTAAGCAGCCGACTTAAAGAAGCACTAACTACACCTCCAATGAATTAAGACTGAATTCTGAGTCAGCCTCGTTTTGCTCTCTCCAAACTTCCAGAACAACTGCAGGTGTTCTCGCTCCTTGCTTGATTCAGGTGTGTTGGGAGCTTGAATGGAGCAAAAATTGTGAGCAGAGTTTGCAAACACTGAGCTGGCTATAGTTATAGTATAGTTAAGGCACGTGTCAAACAAGGGCCGCGGGCCACATCAGGCCCGCCATACAATCCTATCGGGCCCCCAAAAGTATTTTAATTTTCTGTTTATTAGCCCGTTTCACAACGTGCTGCACCACAGTGCACTGCAAGGTAATGTGTCTTTCAACTTTCCTACCCCAACAACAGTCTATGGGACAGCGGTTACACCTCAATTCTACACCTGTCATATCACCAAAACACATTTCAGCTGCAGTTCAATGAATATAAACACCTAACATTAATTCAGGAGCTTAGAAGTTGAGCCCAAGTCTTAATGACCTTTCCTGTCCAGTTCAAGCAAATAGGCAGGTTTGAAAGACTGAGCTCCTGGGGACATTGACATTTGGAATATTTCAGGTGTCCACGTAATATTTTAAGGTGTCTATTTAACTGTTGAATTTTGCATATTTTGAATAAACAACAGACAGTTCATGTTGCAGCACAACACTAAATAAAAATGAAATAACCATTTGTTCCCTGGCCCACAGATTTGATGAGATTTTTAATTTGGCCCTTTTCGTGGTTGAGTTTGACACCCCTGGGTTAAGGTAAATAAACTCTGGACCACAACTTCACCATTTAACCAGAATCCAACTTTAACAGGAATTCCACCAATATTTACAATTTTCACTGCAATGCAAGTCATTCAGAGTGGTTTGGCGTGAAACGGCTGATTGTAGAGACTCAGATTTCCTTACAGTGGTGGTGATAGGAACCAGGGGTCATAACAAGCACAGCCACTTTATTTTCTATCCAAAACCACCAGTGGACCTACACGTCATTTTTTTAGTATGTAATGATGCTAAAACAGTGGAAAATCTGAAAAACTAAGTTCTATTTGGGAACTATTTTGTCTCAACATCCTTACTATGAATGGATTAAAACATTTCAGCTCACACTTTTGAACCGCACACATTTACAAGCTTCATATTACGTTGTTCCATCACCGATTGAGATTGAACAGTACGGTCAGTAACGCTGCCATCTCACCCAAAAGCAATGGGATTCACTATTTCCTTCCACGACAACTCACTCAGCCACTGAGCAGACGAAGCAAGTGCTTTTAAGAAGGACTTAGGTGGGACTAAACCACGTTTCAAAGCAATACAGCTAACTAAGGTGACAATACTGTCTGGCTGCCTAAAACAAGGACAGGGCCTGTTCTGAAAACCTAGCCAAGAGCACATCATCAATGTCTGCCATCAAATGCTCAGTTCATCCCATTCCAACTACAAGAATGAGCGTTTTATCAAGTGGTCAGGATTCTAGATACTAATTCAAACACGTTTAGAGCAAAATTATCACAAAAGCACTCAGGCATCAGGAAAATAGTGTAAAATCTGAAATAATTTCCCTCGGGGACTGTTTTGCCTCACAACACCCTGCATGTATCCCTCCACCATAAATGGATTTTAAACAAATCATTTTAGACCAAAATCTCCTCAAAACTATCGTAAAACAGTGTCTCGGTCATCAGGCAGTGAATTCATAACCATTTCATGTTGTAACTTTCTGTGAGGGAGCTTTTAGAGGTGGACGTCTGGTTCCCTATCACCACCACTGTGAACAATTCTGACACCGCAAGTTTCTCTAGAACAGAGCTTTTCACACCAAACCACTCTGGACGACTGTTTACATCTTAACCAGTTAATTAAGTGTAACTTTTGAAAATTCGGTGGAGTTCCCCTTCGACGCTTACAGCAATATTACGCGACGTTTCAGAAACACCGCTCGGCTAATCCAGGCTAGCTAGTCCTGTAGGAGCTCCGGCTCTGGGCAGCTCCGGGTTTTAACAGTAAAATAAGTCTTACACGTTTAACTTTACACTTATTTTAGGAATAACAGCCCGCGGCGCGGCGCGCTGGGCGACTTTTATCCCCGAACAGTCCGAACATCTTCACCAACAAGCGGAGCTGCTTTCCTCCATTAGCGCCAACACACAGCTTTTTCACTGTTTTAAAACTAAACGAACATAAATACACGCAGAATCGGACAGAGAGGGACTTAATATTACGATAAAAGCGCCTTTCGTGGGATTTTTTGTGTCCGATTTGCAGGATTAAAGTCGATTTCAGTGTCAGTGCTGCTCACCTCTCTTAGACATCGCGGCTGGGAAAGAGAAAGGAAGGAGGAGAAGGAACGCGAGGAAATGACGCTCGCGCTCTCGGCTTTCAGCGCCGCCCGCTGGTGGAGGAGTGCAGCGCAGCGCTATACTGCGCATGCGGAAGGAACCTTTTTTTAAGACACGTGTGTGTGTGTGTGTGTGTGTGTTTACAGACATAACACTGAAATTAAAACCACAGTGCACGGACATGAATACAGAACATATATGCCAACAATGTGTAACTGGAAAAAAACTAAAATAAAACTAAAATAAAGAAGTAAATAAACAGATATAAATGAAAACAGGCCTCGGCAACGATCTAAAACTTCATGAATTTAACCTCTT
Organism: Colossoma macropomum; assembly: GCF_904425465.1. Taxonomy (NCBI): domain Eukaryota; kingdom Metazoa; phylum Chordata; class Actinopteri; order Characiformes; family Serrasalmidae; genus Colossoma; species Colossoma macropomum. The sequence continues at coordinate 33,352,259 of NW_023494801.1, read as the reverse complement.
GACAGTTTTGTGGCTCTCTTATTGTCACAGGACATTATAATTCTAACCCCTCTCCACAGACAGCATTAACTTCCAGACATCACTGTTCTACAGTTCATACTAATTTGTGGCACCTTTTGATCTGCTGTGCAGTGTAGGTTATTTAATAAATCACATGATAAACTCACATACCAGGTAATAATGAAGTTAAAGGGCCCACATCCTACATTTGCATTTCATTTTCTCCTCCTGTTTATTTATTTATTTTTTTTTTATTTTTTTTACATTTGTATGGTTTTATGCACCAGAACTGGTCATAATTCAGTTTTACATGCCCACTTTCCAACTACTTTTTAAGCCCTTTTAACAGGCTGTTTTGTTTCTCTGCCCTATAACAACATATGTAAACTGGCTCTGTTCTAATTGGCTGCTCTCTTTTAAACTTTATGAGTTCAAAACAGTCTATTTTTCCTATTCAATCTTAGCAGAAGGTTCTAGGGTTCTTTGGCTTGTATCAATAGTGGAACCCTTTTTGGTGCTATACAGAACGCTTTTCATAAAGGTTCTATATGGTAACATATACAATACATTCTCCGCCAATGTGAAGAACCATTTCACAATGGAAAGAACCATTTAATCATTGAGTGTTCATTCACTGAGTAACATACGTTATCGTTTACAGTGTTTAGTCATTCGGTTCTTTCACTGGACATGACATGCACCACTGCACTGTTACCTGCATAATATTTATGCGATTTTACTTACTTATTTTCATAATGCACATTTTATTTTATGGCTGTTTCAGCATATTTTATTATATATCTTTACTTCTATTTATGCATCTGTATAATAGCGTACAGCAATACCTCTGCTCCTGTTTTGCTCTTTACTGTACTTTGCGCTGCTGTAATAGACGACTTTCCCTGTGGGATTAATAAAGTGATCTATCTATCTATCTATCTATCTATCTATCTATCTATCTATCTATCTATCTATCTATCTATCTGTGTCTGTCTGTCTATCTATCTGTCTGTCTGTCTGTCTGTCTATCTGTCTGTCTGTCTGCCTGCCTGCCTATCTATCTATCTATGTGTCTGTCTGTCTATCTATCTGTCTGTCTGTCTGTCTGCCTGCCTGCCTGTCTATCTATCTATCTATCTATCTATCTAGAACCATTTTCTTGACTAAAGAAAGCTTGAAGAACCATCATTTTTAAGAGTGTGCTGTATGTATGGAGTGAACAGTACGTGCTGAAACTTTAGCAGCGTTTACATATCGCTTCAAACTCCTTTATTTAAAAAAGCGAGGGATTTTTCCATGATATGGGCCTTTAAGTGTGTTGTGAAATCTTGATTTACAAATTTGCTATAATATGTACTAATTCCAACATTCAGCATGAATTTTTGATCAGGTTTAAAAAAAATCAGTTTTGCTTTTACTTAAACAACAACAACATTATTATTATTGTTGTTGCTGTTGTTGCTTAATTAATAATTAGAAAATACATGTCGCTCTTTACATTGGGTGTAAATCTCATGAAGAATTTTGGAGATATGAGGTTTCCTTCCAACAACAGCGATATTATCAAACACAGGATAAACTTGCATACAAAGCAATACAGGTGATGAAGTTAATAAAATAAGCTGAAAATGAACTTTGTGCTTCATTTGGATTCGAGAACTTTATTTGTTTACTTGTGAGGACCAGACTGCTATGATATTTACAAAATGCAGCTTTGCATGCATTTCAGTGCACACTGCACATCCATAAACTCAGAAACAACAACCCAATCTAAAGAACACAGTAATGAGCACTGAACTAATTAGACGTCTACAGCAGACGACGAGAAACAAGAGGATTTCTTAGACCTGAGTTTGCTGCTGTACAAGAGCTGTGTTACTGTCTGTGAAGGACTAGCCCTTTGAGGAACTGTGCTCAACTCTTACACCACCAAACCTCAGTTACCTTCGCTTTGAGACACACTTACACCACCAGAATACACCATTCTAGGGGTTTTCTGAATACTTTAGTAAATCCACTGTTTATGAAAGTGTGAAGGTTCTAAAAGAAGGTGAGACATAAAGGCCCAGTCCCATTTCTTATTTTTAACCCTACCCCTTGGTTTTGAGTGTCTCCTTGCCACTTGGAACTGAGTTACAAGGGGTAGTGGTTGAAATCTTCCCTCTGAAATGGGACCCTCAGATAAAAAGAGCATCACTTCATTAACAGCTACCAGCGCTGCTCTGTAGGCGACCCTGCCAGTCTGCAGTGACAGCAGAGGAGGGTAAAGTTCAGCTCCTCACTGCTGGGCTTTAGTTACATTTAGGGCATCATAGCCCTTCAAAGAGGGGGGCAATTATTTATTATCGCCCACCCCTAATTCTTCAGTGATAAGAAGCTGAAGTCAGATATTCACCAGCTTCTGGTTCAAATTTTCCCATTCCACCTTAAATGGAGCAGCAGTTACATTCTGGCGCTTCAAGCGCGAGAACTGCTGGACTATTTAAGGTGGAACGGGAAAGTTAGCTAGTTAGCTACAGAGACATTAGCATACTATTAGTGAGATTTTATATGCTTATTACACAGAAAAGGAGCATAATATGGTGAAACAACATTAAACTGAGATAATACAGTGGTTATCGTAATTTTTTAATGGAGAAAATTCTCACATTTGTGGGTTTCTTTGGTCTCTTTGCTCCATCTTCACGGTTTTTCTATTTTTTCTCATAACTCTCTGTTTGGAGTCTCTGAAAAACATCTGTTTGGAGGGTCATGTAGCCCCAACACTTCACCCTACCCCTCTATCTCAACAAGAATCAGGACACCCTACCCCTAGACGTGAAGGGCAAAGGGCTAAGTGTTAGGGGTGAGGACTGAAATGGGATTGGGCCAAAGAGATGGGACCCTTCTTCCATCCCACTAAATGTTCTGTCACCTGTGGCCACAGCCCAAAATCATATTGCATATATATGACCATTTATAATACGTTAAAAAGAGAGGACACTGCATGTGTGAGAGCAGTGTAACTGTGACTGTGGCTACAGAGTATAGCAGTTCCCCACCATGCTCTATTCAGCACATGAGTGGTTTGATAGTCACCGGGTGAGTTGAATAAGGTGCGTTAGGACACAGAACACACGAAAACGAGGACTGTGATGGAGCACTGGCACATACAACAATGCATTTTCTCTAGTAATAAATATCTCAGAGTGCAGCCGGTGCAATTGCATGTCCATTATTTTGGTACACTATATGTCCAAATGTATCCAGACACCCTTATATTTAAAGGTTTTAGCTAGAACTTCACTGATTTTCCAAAATCTCTACATATTTAAATGGTTTAGATGTAAACAGAGTCGTTCAGAGTGGTTTGGTGTGAAACGCTCTGTTCTAAAGAAACTTACAGAGTCAGAACTGTTCACAGTGGTGGTGATAGGAACCAGACGTCCACCTCTAAAAGCTCCCTCAGAGAGAGTTACTACATGAAATGATGATGAATTCACTGCCTGGTGTCTGAGACATTATTTCAAGAGAGTTTTGAGAAGATTTTGGTCTAAAATGAATTTTTTTCAAATCCATTCATGGTGGAGGGATACATGCAGGGTGTTGTGAGGCAAAATAGTCCCCAAGGAAAATTATTATTTCAGATTTTCCACTATTTTCCCATCATCAACATTCCATATAAAAGCTCAGAAGACTCGTGTAGGTTCACTGGTGGTTCTGGATAGTAAATAAAATGTCTATATTTGTGTTGTAGTCATGGCGACCCCTGGTTCCTATCACCACCACTGTGAAGAAATCTGAACCATTTCACACCAAACCACTCTGAATGACTTTTTGACATATTTTAGTAACCCAACACAGTGTAATGTTGTAGTAAAAAACTACTTTCTTTATTCGTTATTTTGTCTTTTTGTTCCTGAGCGCACAAACACTGCACTTTGTCCCCCCACCCAAGACAGACAGTGTGGACAGCCCCTACTTTAGAGGCCAAGGGCCGCAGTATACTCGTACTTGTGCGCAGCAAGGCAGCCCTGCATTCACTCAAAGCATGTTGTGCATGTCTTCAGAAACGAAAGCAACACGTCCATGAGATGCAATACCAGCATAAACTGTGGGGGCAGTAGAGCACAATGAGGCCAGCAGCAGACAGAACAAACCATAAAAAAACAACACTCTGCGTCTGTTTTTTCACAAGATAAACAATAACAAATGCCAGCAGTAACAAATGTGGACTAGAGACGGATTACTGACCAGGCCGGTGCCCAGGAGCCTCTGACCACACAGACTGAGGGAGCTCAAGGACTCTGGACAATCCAGTGTAGTTCTGTGTATAATATATATATATATATATATATATATATATATATATATATTCAGATTTAATATATATATTATATATAAATATATATATATATATATATATATATATATATATATATATATATATATTCTAAGAACCTATTGAATCTTTGCATTGTAAAAGTGTTCTTCAGACTGATGGAGAACATGCTGTAGAATGTTCTACATAGCACCAAAAAGAGTTCTGTTATTGTTACAATGTCAAGCTTGTCACAATAGAAGAACCCTTCCACCTACAGCACATTCTTCATTAATCTGAAGAACCCTTTTACAATGCAAAGAACCATTTAATCATGTAAAGGGTTCTTTGAGTGTTCATGGTTCTATGAAGAACCATTTTATTTCCTAAAGAACCTTTAAAGAACCATCATTTTTAAGTGTTTAGTATTTCTGTTTCTGTTGTATTTTTACAGATGCTTTATTGTCAGAGTGCAGGATGGGGGGGTTGGGGGTTGTATTTGTATTGAGGAGCCTCATAAGGCCATTATTCTTCCCTGATGTGGACTCTTGTGGACATCAGACCTATACTCTATGATATTCATATGCCTTGCTCATTCTTCTGTGTATGTCCTTATCACATTCTGCACTGTTTGTTATTATCAAGGAAGATCTCCTGAAGCTCAGCACTTAATCAAATTCTTAATCTACCTTCTAGTTAAAGGGGAACTCCACCAATTCATCAAAATTCCTATGTAATTAAATGACTATGATGTAACCAAAGTCATTCGGAGTAGTTTGATGTGAAATGCTCTGTTCCAGAGTAAATTACTAAGTCATTATATTACGTTATAAACATTACATATAAGAGCTCAGAGGACTCGTTTAGGTTCACAGGCGGTTCTGGATAGTAAATAAAAAGTCTATATTTGTGTTGTAGTCGTGGCGACCCCTGGTTCCTATCAGCACCACTGTAAAGAACTCTGCGTCTATAACTTTCTCTACAACAAGCCATTTTACATAAAACCACTCTAAACGGCTTTGTTTACATCGCAACGGCAGAATTGCGCAAAAATTAGAAAAAACTTCAGTGGAATTCCTCTGTAACTAATAAAAAAATATTGTATCCTTTGTTTTTTGAAAAATAAGCTACACCTTAAAGTAGGAATTTCGAGAGCCAGGAGTCACACAACTGGCAGACGGGCCTAATTAGCCTGTTAGCTGTTAGCCTGATAGCAGGTCAGCCTATACTTCTATACTTCAGTGGCATATTTTGTTCAGGAAATGGTTAAATAAAGGGCAAGACTTGTGAAATATGGTGTGCTGTAGATTATTTTGTAGGCAGCAGGTAGTTAGTGGGAAACGTTAACATCAAATCAAAAGTGGAGTTAAATCAAAGACAAATGTACCTGGTTAGCAAAGTAGCAAACAGGTTGCTATGAAAAATTCAGTTAGTAGAAAACAGATAATGACGAGCGTCTGGTTAGACCAAAACCCTTATTGCTAGTAGTTCTTTTCACTCACAAGAGTGGAAAAACAAACATATAATACTTTTTTTCACGTGGAGAGGCAAGAAAGATTAACATCCTTCATTTTAGAACTATGCGGGAGTCGAGCTGGAGACGTCGCACTGTTTCCAGTCAGGGAGCACAGCGAACAGTTGATGTAACGTCACTGATTTTCATGTTTTTTTCAGAGAACAAAAGTCCCAGTGGACTAGAATGAGTTTTATTATGGGACTCTCAAGAAAATGTCCGATTCCCTGAGCATTACCTCAACTACTCAAGAGAAACTCAAGAGCCCTTCGAGATGCACTCTTAAGTCTTGGGTTCACTACATGACTTTTAAAGTCTGAACAGATTATAAAAACACGGGGCATCTCACACAATCAGACTGGATTTTTTTGGGCGACTGAAATATTGGGGATCCACACTATTCCACTTTTAAGCTGTTGATGAACCGAACGGAGCTCACTGAGCTCGCAAGAACTCTGGCGTTCTACCACTGCTGCTGCTGTTTTCTCTGCCGTTTGCGTCGACACAGTAAAGAAACAGCAGGTAAACGTGTTTAAGAGGATCATGGATTTAAAAATGTGATCAGTTTGGTATTTTTTTTAGAGTTTTAAATGTACAGAAATTCAGCTCATTAAAAAGCTTGGCTCCACACTTGAGACTTTTCACCACTTTTCTTTGTTTACTTTCTGCATTTCCTTCTTTCGCACTCTCTATTTTCATTGGCTGTTGCAGGAATCCATTCAGACTGAGTCGCTGACCAGTTTATACTAGATTACACTCAGAGTCGGGTCGAAATAATCAAACATGTCTGATAAACTCCGACTGGTCTGAAACGCAATCAGGAGGCCAAAAATCTGAGTCCGTGCCCCTCAAACACGACTTGACTCTCTCTCCAACTGTCAACTCTGACTGACCCAAACAACTGCAGACTAGAGCTGACCAGCTCAGACTCGGCCAGACTGAGAATCGGGGCTAAAATCGGGGTAGAAGTTGTGTAGCATAACCCCGGCTTTAGTCTCAGCAATTTATATAATGCTAACCAGTGAGCCTGTTAGATTGCTAACTGCATGTTCTGTAGTTATCGCTATGCTCTAATCAGCAAATTCAGCAAATTTAATACACTGGACCATGACAGATTTTGTGACATCACAAAATGAGCTTATCTGAAGCCCCATCAATTGTTTACATGCACTGAGAAGCATTTACTAATGGTGAATTGGTGCTGTGCTGACAAATATCTCATCATAAGAGATCCAAAACAGGGATAAACCATTTAAAAAGCATGTTTTTGAGTGCAGGGGGTCTTTAATACCCTCTATTTTGGAAGAAATGTTAGATAAGCAGGTGTCTGGATATTTCTGGACATATAGTGCATCGCTTCAGCAGGTGTCTCAGCTCTGAGGGGGTGGAAGAGGTCAGTGCTGGCAGTCAGACCCAGCGCAGGTTGTGTGTACCCAGGCAGCGGACACCTGCCTGACCTCCTGCTTCTCTCCTGGCCTGTCCGGAGAGCCCCCGCCTTCACGGGATGACGTCCAGCCTGGGCAGCAGCTCCCTCTCTCTCTCTTTCTCCTTCTCTCTCTCCCTCTCTCTCTCTCTTTCCATCTCACGCTCCTCCATCTGCTTGGACGAGTCCTCCTCGTCTGGCTGCTGGCGTGGCTCACAGGTGGCATGAGGCTGAGTCTGCCATGTGCCGTCACGGTAAGTGCAGTAACACACCATCCGCTCGTCGATCTCCACGCGCTCTCCGGCCGGGATGATGCGGTTTCCAGCAAAGCAGTTCGGCCCTTGGAGGGAAACACACAAACATCTGGTTAGAAGAGCAAAAGGAAGGCTGTCACACCTCTGGTACAGCCCTCTGGACTACAGTCTGTAACTGTAGAACTACAAAGTGCACCTATATAGTAAGTGGAGCTGATAAAATGGACAATGAGTGTAGAAACAAGGAGGGGGTCATAATGCCTGATCGGTGTATACACACTATACACCTTTTAATCATTGAATTCAGGTGTTTCATTCAGTCTCATTGCCACAGGTGTATAAAATCAAGCACTGAATTTGAGCGTGGTGCTGTAATAAGATGCCACCGTTGCAACAAGTTAGTTCATGAAATTTCTTCCCTCCTAGATTTTCCACGATCAACTGTGAGAGGTATTAATTGGAAAGTGGAACCGTTTAGGAACCACAGCAACTCCACAGCCACGAAGTATCAGACCACCTAAAGTTACAGAGCGGGTCGCCGAGTGCTGAGGAGCACAGAGCATAAAAGTCTCCAACACTCTGCTGATCAATAACTGCAGTCTGATCGCCAGTCTGATGGACGAGTCTGGGTTTGGAGAATGCCAGCAGAACGTTACCTGCCTGACTGCACTGTGCCAGCTGTAAAGTTTGGTGGAGGAGGGATGATGATATGGGGCTGTTTTTCAGGGCTTGGTCTAGAACCCTTAGATCCAGTGAAGGGAAATCTTAACCAAGACATTTTGGACAATTCTATGCTTCTAACTTTGTGGGAACAGTTTGGGGAAGAACCTTTCCTGTTCCAGCATGACTGAGCCCCAGTGCACAAAGCAGCTCCATAAAGTCATGGCTGGGTGAGTTTGGTGTGGAAGAACTTGACTGGCCCTCTCAGAGCCCTGACCTCAACCCCATCAAACACCTTTGGGATGAACTAGAACGGAGATTGTGAGCCAGACCCTCTCGTCCAACATCAGTGTCTGACCTCACAAATGCTCTTCTGGATGAATGGTATGAATAGGATTCATAAAAGCTCCTGTAGGTGTGATGTGTAGGTGTCCCAATACTTTTTGTATACTGTATACTGTATATGCTCAAAAATAAAAGCCTGTATTCTTTTCTTTTGCATTCTGTTTTTTGTGATGTGCCTCCAGCAAAATAAGCAATCTTGACTTCACGTACCATCGGGTACTGTAAACACACATACATACATACCGACACACATACACAATCTGCTCTCCTTCTGCCTTCTGTTGTCATGGACCATCCTGTGGCCCACACTACCCCTGCTATCCCAGCAGGCTGTGGACTAGTTTCTATTTCGGGCGAGCAGGTTGGTAGTAAGCGCTCTATTGAACAGTTCCGTTGCATCACTGTTTTTCCATTGCGCCTCTCTGTCCTTCCACAATAATCACAGGAGCAGATCAATTCAATATGAGGGATAATGTGCGGATGGCATATTTTGGTCACAATTTCAGCAAAGTATACTGACTTAACAATAAGAAAAACATCTATCTTCATTTTTGTTTGTACTTAATTTGAACAGGGCAGCTGTCCTGTACATTGTGTGACCATTTCATGATGAATGGACCAATAGAAATGCTCCACAATCACTTGGAATAACCCCTCTTTACATTAACTTACATTATGAGCCAAGTAAGCTTTTGCTGCCTCCTGTAAAGTTACTGTTTTGGAGACGTTTCTCTTTGGACATCTATGATATATATTTGTCTATTAGTTCCGTTACTTGTCGGCTGGGTAATGACATGGACTGTGATGTACTGTAGGTAACGTGTTCATGATTCTCACCGTTCTTGCACACGGGACAGCAGTGGTTGGGCTCGTATGTGGGATCCACGCAGTGCAGAGCCGGGCATCCGGATACGCTGCAGTACACCTCCCTGTTAGCCTCACAGCGGCACTTCTCACATCGAGACAGCTACTCAACACAGGAACACCAAACACAATGAGCACTACTGGCACATCATCTTTTAATATATCACTGTTGTCGGAAGAAATCCTCGTATCTCCAAAATGAGAACTTTCCAGGAGGAGGAAAAAACATGCTTTACTTTTAATGTAAGTCAATGGAACCAGAGATTTTTCCAAGTCGTTTTGGGCTGATTCTTTTGGTCCATTCATCATAAAATTTATACACAATGTAGAGGGCAACAGGCATTTTCAAATTATGCCAAAAATTGTAAACCGTCAAAAATGGAGATACAAGGTTTTCTTCCAACAGCAGCGATATGTAAACATTATTAAGCTGATGCGGGTTGTATATTGAAACAGCAAGGTTTTAAATGTCCCACACTGTAATAATAAACTAATTAAATGAAATAATAAAAAAAATAATAAAACACAATTTCTGTACTGTCAATTACATTCTAGGAATCGTTGTCTTAATTACAGCAGCACATATATATATATATATATATATATATATATATATATATATATATATATATATATATATATGTAGGACAGTTTGTTATCACATATAAATACTCGATATACTACATATTACATACGTATTACGTGTATATACATACACACTGCTGACTGCTGCATGCATGCTTGTGAATAATGAGCATGTTTGTTTTTTAACTTGGTGTGTAAACATCTTCATTACAGCTGGTATTTTCTCTTTCATCAATAATGCAGCTCAACACTTCAGAGAGCTTTCACATGTTTGATTCGTTTGTGCATCACACAAATGTCTGTCACAACCACCACACCATAGCAACCACCTGGAACACCATCGCAACCAGTATGCAAACATTATTAAGCTGGTGACACACACACACACACACACACACACACACATATATATATATATATATGTGTGTGTGTACCTGCCACCATCAATTTTTTTATATTTATATATATGTCAAGCTGATATATGGAAATATATTAAACACTTGACATATATTTAAAAAATATGCAAATGTATTTCCTTTGCGCATTGATTAGGTGAACAATCTGTGTAAATCTATGTAAACAGGCCTATAGAAGCAGAAACAGAGGAGAAAAATTGCTACTACATGCACAAAAAGTTATAAACTCAAAAAAATGTAATAAGAAAGAGAGATCGATACATCGATATGTCGATGGATGAACTTTATGATCCTGAGGAGAAATTGCAGTGTTTCAGTAGCAAGACACATAAATGAACATAAACTTGCACATCGTCGCTGTCCAACGAAAAACAAGTATCTCCAAAATAGTGACTTTACAGGAGAGGGCAAAAACACTCTCACCTTTCACTGTAAGTCAGTGTAAAGAGATTTTATTCCAAGTGATTTTAGAGCATTTCTATTGGTCCATTCATCATGAAATATTCACACGATGTAAAGGACAGCTGGTGTGTTAAAATGATAAGGAAAAATAAAAATCGACAAAAATGGAGATACATGGTTTTCGTTGGACAGCGACAATATATTAGGCAGAAATACAAATGGAAATAAAATAGACATCAATTAGGCAGAAATAAAAAAGGCAAAGGTTAAAATATGAGAGAGTAGGTATAGAAGTGCATCTATTTGCATATTTACATAGCATATATAACAGATTTGATGTATTTACATGAGAGCAGGTATTGCACTTAGTGGTATGAGGTAGTTTACAATGCAATGAGTATAAAATCACCCATTAAAATTAAACTGACTGCAAATGCAAAAAATAAATATGTTTGCAAATCTGCTTCGCTAACTCACCTTAAACTCCTCCAGCAGTCTGTAAGTCTTTCCTCCGTACACGCACACCTTGCTGACGGCCTCACATACGGGGCAGCAGGCTCTGTAGCGGACGCGCGTGCACCGGGGGTGAATGCGTGGGCACTTCGGCCGGAAGCACACTGGTCCGTCCTCCGTGCACGTGCAGGGGCATGCAGCAGGGCTGGGCTGGTACACCTCCCCGATGGCGTACACGAAGCCCTGCTCGTCGATGCACCATCTGCCCCTGTAGTCGCCGAACTCGTACTCCAGCTCGGACCTGGAGGAGAACTCAGCGGCGGCGCGGAGGGTGAAGATCCACATGCACACAGCCAGACTGTGCATGGCTGCAGCTCCCTGCTTTTGCACGCCTTGGGTTTGTCAGCGCGCGCTTTTTCCTCCCCCCAAAGCATGGGCGGCGTCTGGCCTTCCGCCCAGTGACCATGTGCGTGGGCCACTAGCAGCACGCTAGGACAATCAACAAGGATGCTTTCTGTGTTTATAGTATGAGTGAATTTTAAAAGTTGTCCTGTGTGCTGTGGACGGTCGAAACCGTGCTTGAGTAATAATCAGCAGGGCTTTATAACCAGGTTTATAAACCTGATATAAGACTGAAATACAAATAATGAAAAAGGCAGAGAACACGTCCACTGGTCCTCACAAAAACAACGGAAGTCATAACTTATAATGGGAGCTATAACAACCGCGACCCAGAAGGATAAGCGGTTTAGATGATGGATGGATGGATGGGAGCTATAACATGTTTATAGGGAGGAGCTGTTGTGGCACTCGAGTCCGGTCTCGAGAGCGCAAATTAACGGTCTCGGTCTCGTCATTATTTGGACTCGATCTTGTGTTAGTCTCGACTTCATTTGGACGCTGTCTCGTCATCGTTCGGTCTCGGTCTTGTTTCGTTCACCACATCATTTGGACGCTGTCTCGTCGTCGTTCGGTCTCGGTCTTGTTTCGTTCACCACATCATTTGGACGCTGTCTCGTTGTCGTTCGGTCTCGGTCTTGTTTCGTTCACCACATCATTTGGACGCTGTCTCGTCATCGTTCGGTCTCGGTCTTGTTTCGTTCACCACATCATTTGGACGCTGTCTCGTCATCGTTCGGTCTCGGTCTTGTTTCGTTCACCACATCATTTGGACGCTGTCTCGTCGTCGTTCGGTCTCGGTCTTGTTTCGTTCACCACATCATTTGGACGCTGTCTCGTCATCGTTTGGTCTCAGTCTTGTTTTGTTCACCACATCATTTGGACCCTGTCTCGTCATTGTTCGGTCTCGGTCTTGTTTCGTTCACCACATCATTTGGACGCTGTCTTGTTGTCGTTCAGTCTCGGTTTTGCTTCGTTCACCACATCATTTGGACGCTGTCTCGTCATCGTTCGGTCTCGGTCTTGTTTCGTTCACCACATCATTTGGACGCTGTCTCGTTGTCGTTCGGTCTCGGTCTTGTTTCGTTCACCACATCATTTGGACGCTGTCTCGTTGTCGTTCGTTCTCGGTCTTGTTTTGTTCACCACATCATTTAGACCCTGTCTCGTCGTCGTTCGGTCTCGGTCTTGTTTCGTTCGCCACATCATTTGGACGCTGTCTCGTCATCGTTCGGTCTCGGTCTTGTCTCTGCCCTGACATCACGTGGACTCTGTCTTGTCTCTGCCTTGACATCATTTGGACCCGATCTTGTCTGAGTGACACCCGAACGAATAGATTCCGATGAAGCTCTTGTACAAAATCGTAGCCTGAAAATGCTTAATAGTTTTACACTGAAAAATGCACTGATCTGCTCAACACAGAACATTTATAGTCAAGTCAAAGTTTATTTATATAGCACTTTTTACAACAGGCGTTGTCATAAAGCAGCTTTACAGAAGAAATCCAGGTCCGGGCCCCCATGAGCGTCGCCAGTGGCGACAGTGACAAGGAAAAACTCCCTAAGAGCAAGAGGAGGAAACCATGAGAAGAACCAAGACCCAAAAGGGGAACCCATCCTCCTCTGACTCCGAATAGCAAACAATAACAGCAGAGAATGAAGTGGACAGTGAGTGGACACAGTGTTTAAAAACTCCAGCAGCACTGCTGTGTCTGATCCACTCAGACCAGTGCAACACACACTAACACACCACCACCATGTCAGTGTTACTGCAGTGCTGAGAATGATCCACCACCCAGAACCCAGAACTACAAAGTGCACCTATATAGTAAGTGGAGCTGATAAAATGGACAATGAGTGTAGAAACAAGGAGGTGGTCATAATGTTATGCCTGATCGGGTTTATGTGCATCGAAGGACAGTTCGGGTTGTATTGTGACACCAAGATTTTTCACAGATGTACCTGATGCAACTGAGAAACTTTTATATTTAAGGTTAAATTAGACAGTTTGTTTAGTAGCTTTTGAACCAGGAAGAAGAACCTCTGTTTTGTCTGAAAACCTGTTTTGTCTGAGCGCTACTGAACTCCAGTCATGGAACTAAGAGTGTCTTATGTACATCTATCACATAAGTGAGCATAAGCCACTTCACTCAGCCAATCAGCTGATTAGCGTACCAATAAATCAGCTCTCAGTAGCAGTAACGCCAGCCAATCAGCACTCAGTAGCAGTAATGCCAGCCAATCAGCACTCAGTAGCAGTAATGTCAACCAATCAGCACTCAGAAGCAGTAATGCTAAGCATTCAGCACTCAGTAGCAGTAATGTTAACCAATCAGCACTCAGTAGCAGTAATGCTAACCAATCAGCACTCAGTAGCTGTAATGCTAAGCAATCAGCGCTCAGTTGCAGTAATGCTAACCAATCAGCACTCAGTAGCTGTAATGCTAAGAAATCAGCACTCAGTAGCAGTAATGTTAACCAATCAGCACTCAGTAGCAGTAATGTTAACCAATCAGCGCTCAGTAGCAGTAATGCTAAGCAATCAGTGCTCAGTAGCAGTAATGTTAACCAATCAGCACTCAGTAGCAGTAAGGCTAACCAATCAGCACTCAGTAGCTGTAATGCTAAGCAATCAGCACTCAGTAGCAGTAATGTTAACCAATCAGCACTCAGTAGCAGTAAGGCTAACCAATCAGCACTCAGTAGCTGTAATGCTAAGCAATCAGTGCTCAGTAGCAGTAATGCTAACCAGTCAGCACTCAGTAGCTGTAATGCTAAGCAATCAGCACTCAGTAGCAGTAATGTTAACCAATCAGCACTCAGTAGCAGTAATGCTAACCAATCAGCACTCAGTAGCATTAGTGCTAAGAAATCAGCACTCAGTAGCAGTAATGTTAACCAATCAGCACTCAGTAGCTGTAATGCTAACCAATCAGCACTCAGTAGCTGTAATGCTAAGCAATCAGCACTCAATAGCAGTAATGCTAACCAGTCAGCACTCAGTAGCAGTAATGTTAGTGTCCTACTATGTAGAACCCTGTTTGCTGTAGCTCTCCCTAATAGTGCCTGGCCCAATGGCAGCTCTCTCTAATAGCATCTTCATCAAGTGGTGCTCATTAGAGCAACAGGTCCCTCTAGTGGTCGACACTGTCCACAAGAAGACCTGAAAAGATTCTGCCCAATATCAGTTGTAGATTTTTATCAAAGAGCTCAGTTTGGTTGCTTAAGCTTGGGAACTGAAGGAGCAGCAGTACCAACAGTTTTCTATGGGACATTAGAAACAACAGCAGACCAAAGGCTGAAAATGGTCTCACTGACGACAGAGCAGAAAGAAAACAGCTCAGTCAGGCTGAAATATCATTTCTGGAAAGTTTCCTCAGTGTAACGTGAACATTTTGCAGACAAACATCAGAAGAAGCCACTGGCTCTGGTTATAAATGCTTTTATGATCAGATCTCTACATGTTTTACTTGATGATATAACATTCATTGTTTAAAAATATCTCCAACTGTCTGCATGAGCTTTAAGAATGTAAGTCAGTTGTATTTTATTTAGCTTTTTTATTTTGTTATATATTTACTGCATTAATTAATATTCTTCTGAGGATAAAACTGATTTTATTGATATTTATTAGATTAGGTTTTTCATTATTGCTGTCCTGGGGTTGGTCTAATGAGTGGTGTGATGTTGCTCTTTATTTTTCCTGTCACAGCGTTGATAATCCCTCAGTTGATCGATATTTAAACCAAGCATGTTCTCAGATAAGATCATGCTCTCCCTTCAAAACATCATTTTAATTTTCCAGGATGTTCTATAGAGGCTACCAAGGCGGGATAAGGTCAAAGAGCCTGATCACCTGGGGTGTAAACTCTGCTTTGTTGAATTTACCAACCAAGACAGTGAAGGAACAGCACTGCAAGGACAGAGAGACTCTGACATACAGTGGTGGACAGGAACGAAAATGTAAATGTAATCCATTGCTGTACTTAAGTAGTTTTTTCATGTATCTGTACTGAAGTTTTTCCATTTTGGTGACTTTTTACTTTCACTCCACTACATTTCAAAGTCAAATATCTCACTTTTTACTCCACGACATTATGAGAAATCTGACGTTCCTTTTGGTTTCTGTGTGAATAAAAACGTAACGTCAAAACGAAAGAAGCGCAAAGCAAGAACACCAATCAGGGCACAGCGGTCACTTTGTTTTGAGCTTGTTTTGACCTGTTGGTCATACCGACCCAGTGCAGCACACGGTTCAACATCAGTGCAGCGGCGTAAAATGTTGGGAGAGTCTATTCAACATAAATGATGAACTAACCTAACTTTGTGTAAACAGACCACAATATAGAAATATGTACTCATATGCAGTTGTGACTGACGTGTCTTTATTCTGAATTTATACAAACACATTTCATTTTATAGTAAATTAGTTTTGGCTGGTTTATGTTTATGAACAGAGACCTACAGATGCAGTTTAGTAAAGGAAACTCATTTGTGAATCTCAGTTTAAAGTTTTTATTAAACTTAAACTTGGAACTGAGTTCAAATAAATCTTAAACTGAAACTTTGCTTGTTTGTATAAAGTGATTTCAGAGCCACTCAGTTCTACCTGATGGAAACTGTTTGCCTTCAGTGTTTTGTGCTTATGATAATTTTAATAGACATCAGCATCACTAATTAATGACTCTATTAAAAGACTGGTTTACCAAGAGAGACACTGGAGTATTTTCACCTAAAATGAGTTAATGAAGCGAGTCTTGTTACAAAAATGATAACAGTACATTAAAGTCATAATTAATCTTTTAGTGCTGTCACTTTTGATACTTAAGTACATTTGAAGGCAAATACTTTTGTACTTTTACTCAAGTGGAGGTCTAAAGGGAGGAACTTCTACTTTTACTGCAGTAATATTTTACCTTGGGTGTCTCTACTTTAACTCAAGTACATG
Source organism: Colossoma macropomum (assembly GCF_904425465.1). Lineage (NCBI taxonomy): Eukaryota > Metazoa > Chordata > Actinopteri > Characiformes > Serrasalmidae > Colossoma > Colossoma macropomum. The sequence continues at coordinate 33,335,698 of NW_023494801.1, read as the reverse complement.
GTTTGTGTTCTTCGTCCACCACTGCTCACATATAATGATGGTGAAAATTCATATAGTTTTGCATTTTAAATGACTGGCATATTCACAGATTCAGGCTCTCTTAAACCACAACATTCATGGCATTTAGCAGACGCTCTTATCCAGAGTGACTTGCAAAGGTGCTTTGTTGTCCACTCAAAGAAAGTATCCTAGCTAGTACAAGCTACCCTTGAGCTCAGACACAAAGGCCAGATGCCTACAAAAAAAGATGCTTCAGACCACAGAGTAGCATAAAACATTTTAACACTGCTGTTATATTTTTAAACGCTTTTAAACTCCAGTCAGCACTCAGTAGCAGTAATGCCAACCAATCAGCACTCAGTAGCAGTAATGCTAACCAATCAGCACTCAGTAGCAGTAATGCCAACCAATCAGCACTCAGTAGCAGTAATGCCAACCAATCAGCACTCAGTAGCAGTAATGCCAACCAATCAGCACTCAGTAGCAGTAATGCCAACCAATCAGCGCTCAGTAGCAGTAATGCTAACCAATCAGCTCTCAGTAGCAGTAATGCTAACCAATCAGCTCTCAGTAGCAGTAATGCCAACCAATCAGCACTCAGTAGCAGTAATGCTAACCAATCAGCACTCAGTAGCAGTAATGCTAACCAATCAGCACTCAGTAGCAGTAATGCCAACCAATCAGCACTCAGTAGCAGTAATGTTAAGCAATCAGCACTCAGTAGCAGTAATGCTAACCAATCAGCACTCAGTAGCAGTAATGCTAACCAATCAGCACTCAGTAGCAGTAATGTTAGCTTCCTGCTGCCCAAAACCCGTTTGCTGTAGAAAAAAGGAAACATACCGGTTGGGTTTTTTTTTTCTCTTTTAGAAACTATTTTAACTTTCAGTTTTTGGGTCATTCTACAGTAACGTCCACTTTTCTATCTCTCCATAGGAGTCACTGGTGTTACTGATCCTCACCACATAAGAAAGGAAACACCGAGACATTTTTAATGAACAATGCATTTTACTAAATGGCTGCTACAGAGCATCAAACCTCATGTTGTCAATCATGGAAAATCCACTAAAATACGTAATTTAATCCATTTGTGTTCTGTTTTTTCACAGTTACCTCAGAATAAAGTCGGTCACACCAGTGACTTCAGCTGAAAGCTTCATATGAAATCATGAGCTAAAGGAGAAAATCTCTGACAACTGAAAGACTCAGTGGACTCACCATGTGCTTTTCTTCATAGATCCTCAGAAAACAGGTAAAAGGAAGTCAAGTGATGTCATCAGTGTGACTTTTATTTCAAAAGAATAGATTTTTTGTTATGCAGTAACACCAGTGACACGACTCCTGGGGAACTTTCATTATATGTTTTATAATATTTATTTGTTTCTTTATGTCATTTAAATCATATAGTTCATATTCATATACAGATTATTGCAGTTAAAACTGCAAAAAAAGTGCTTTTTACTTCAAAGTATGGCCTCATCCTTTACATGTGACTGTGAGGACGAGCTCTTCTGTGGTGCTTGGAATTGTATATGATTGCTTTAAAAACCAATATTGCTAAATTGAGGCTCAAGAAGGTGTAATTGTTAAAATAACACTGTTTTATTGTAAAATATAAATAAATTGTAACCCTAACATGTTTTTAAATGTAACATATCTGTAAACGCTAGGGACGCAAAAATGGACGTTTCTGTAGAATGACCCTTTTAGCCATTGGGCTTCGTTTACTCCTATTCATTGAAGACTCGCTCATGGGCGCCCTCTGGTGTTTTGCAGTCATGTTTTTGATATAAGGGGGGAAAAAGGAAAAGGCCAGATTCCTCATAAACCGGCTCTGATCATGCTTTTTCATCCTTTTATACAGGAAGGCGCCCCCCTGTGGTCAATCAAGGACCTCCACAGGCTTCAACGTACACAAGAAGAAAACACACACAAAGGAGCAGCAGACAAGCACAGAAAGGTTATTACGTCTGGTGGTCCCAACATCTCCACCCTTAAAATAAACATCTTCTGTTTTTTTTACAGAATGTGTGCAGCCGCCACCACAGACCCCTGTAGTCGTGTCGTCATTCTGTAGTCACCCATGCTCTTATGCCCATATTAGGAACTCCGAGTCTGAGCTCCATTTCTCTATGGCCAGGATGAATATGGTTTTCGAAAAATCGCCTCTAGCGCCCCCTGTGTTAAATAAAAATGTTCAGAACCCGATACGTTTTGTCATATTTACATTTTTTCCTGAATACCACTGGATCCTCTGAATTACGAGGTCCTAAAGAGCTATAATACTAATATTGCTACATGCAGCTAAAGCTACTGCGCATCAATTTGATGTCACTAAGCTACACGAAACTAAGGCGGGCTGTGGCGGTGCTCTGACAAGCTGCGCTACCTTATCGCATAATTACAGGTAAACCCATAAATAAAACCTCTAATTAGGATATTTTGATAAAGGCTAAAACTCCTTATCAAAATTACTACCCGTGTTGAAACTACGAGGCTGAATTTCAGCTTCTTTTTTCGCAGCTCCTTGTTTGAATGTTCCCGTTCCACCTTAAATGGTGCAGCAGCTGTGACTAGCTATCACAAACATTAGCAAACTGGACAAAATACTTACAAAAATAAGTTACTAAGCTGTTAAGCAGAAATAGTGAAACCTCCTTATATCATGTCTTTCAACCCTCCATGAAGCTGAAGTCAGCTTCTTGTTCGACTTTTCCCGTTCCACCTTAAAAAGTGCAGCAGTTTAGAACGTGACTGCTGCACTATTTAAGGTGGAACAGGAAAAGTCGAACAAGAAGCTGCCGAATGTCCCGAGAAAATGTCCTCAGAAAAATGTTACCAGCATTAAAATAATAATGAGGATATTCTGAGAGCCTAAATCAGTTTATCAGGGGGTGATAACCTGATTAAGGAGGCTGCCAGTCAAATGACGTGAATTCTGTGCACAGTAGTTTTAGCTCACATGTAGAAATATTCATATTAAGGCTCTTTAACGACCTCGTAACTATACGGAGCCCCTAAGGGGCCGTGGCTGAAGTTAAGGACATTACGTTCCCTCGCAAAACATATGCTTGTCAGACAACAAGCAAATGTGGGACCAGAGGTGCCCAACGACATTGCCTACATTACAGCGTTAAAAGCTGTTTTCCCAGTTTCACCAGTCTGTGCTGAGTTTATTCAGCTATTGTTCTCTACAGTCTCTGTAAATGTAGCTCAGTTTCAGTTTGAGTCACTAACAGCAGAATCATGTTTGATTTTGAGAAGCGGCACCATGTCTTCATATTTCCATCAAAGATCAACGTAAAATTCAATGAGCTGCTTCGTGTCTGAGCTTAAGCAAAGCACAGCTTTTGCAAGTGAATGCAAAACATTTGCGAGAGAACGCAATGTAATTAACTTTTTTTTAAACCACGGCCCCTTAGGGCCTCCGTATAATTCGGAGGATCCAGTGATATTTCAGAGGAGATGGTTCACAGGACAAAACGTAATGGGTTCTGAACATTTTTATTTAACACAGGGGGCGCTAGAGGCGATTTTTGGAAAACCCTTTTCATTCTGGCCATAGAGAAATGGAGCTCAGACCCGGAGTTCCTAATATGGGCATAACGAGGACTACAGAATGGCGCACGACTACAGTGGTCTATGCTGCCAAGACCTTTGACAAACTTCTGAATTAATCTCTGAGCACTCAAACCACAAAACACTGCACAATTTGTGGACAACCCTCATGATCACTAAGGATCCATTTTATCAGCTCCACTTACTATATAGGTGCACTTTGTAGTTCTACAGTTACAGACTGTAGTCCATCTGTTTCTCTGCGTACTTTGTTAGCCCACTTTTACCGTGTTCTTCAGTGGTCAGGACCCCCATGGACCCTCACAGAGCAGGTACTATTTGGGTGGTGGATCATTCTCAGCACTGCAGTAACACTGACGTGGTGGTGGTGTGTTAGTGTGTGTTGCACTGGTCTGAGTGGATCAGACACATGGGGGTCCTGACCACTGAAGAACAGGGTAAAAGGGGGCTAACAAAGTATGCAGAGAAACAGATGGACTACAGTCTGTAACCATGTTTGGACAAAAAGAGTTTCAATATGAGCTTTTAACAAGAGAAAACATCGATGCAGTGAAGTTGCTTGATTCAAATGTGAACATAATGTCCACATGAATAAAATATAAACATTTGCGATGAGTTGGAGTGATGCAGAACTGACCATCCAACATCAGTACCTGACCTCACTAATGCTCAATCAAATCCTTACAGCAATGTTCAACATCTAGCGTAAAGGCTTCTCAGAAGAGTAGAGGCTGTTACTGCAGCAGAAGAGGACAAACTCTCTACTAATACCCTTCATTTCAGAAGGGTATGGATCAGCAGGTGTCCACAAACCTTTGGACATTTAGTACCAACAATTATTAATAATGAGTTATGAAATAATTATGCTTTTCAAATAATTGTAATGATGTGTAAGCATGTAGTTTGGTGGTTGTGTGGAGGGCAGGTTCGTATCCATCACTGAGTGTTTGACCATCTTGTCCCCGCACACTAATCTGGTGTCCATTAGTCGTGTGTCAATCGCCGGAATGAGCAGTGAGTAAACAGCAGCGCTAGCTTTGGTCGTGGTCTGTGAATTTAAACGCGTTGGCACACAATATTAGCATTATTACCATTATTAATGTTAATAGTATTAACAGCAGCCTTAATATAGTCCAGGCTATGAAGATCTGTAGCCAAAGATCTTCAGCCTTTCAATACTGAACAAAGAATTATATACATGTATGCAATTATATACATTTAGGGACTAATCTGTCTGTGTGTATCTATATGCAATATATAGTACATCGCTGTTGTTGGTGAAAACCTTGTATCTCCATTTTTGACGTTTTTTAGGTTTTGACATAATTTGAGAATGCCTGTTGTTCTTTACATTGTCCGTAAATTTCATGATGAATGAACCAAAAGAAACGGCCCAAAATGACTTGGAAAAAATTCTGGTTCCATTGACTCACATTAAAGCTAAAGTATGTTTTTTCCTTCTCCTGTAAAGTTACCATTTTGGAGATACGAGGTTTTCTACCAACAACAGCGATATGTAGTATTTATATGTAATAGTAAAATGTCATATATATGTATATATATATATGACCACCTCCTTGTTTCTACACTCATTGTCCATTTTATCAGCTCCACTTACTATATAGGTGCACTTTGTAGTTCTACAGTTACAGACTGTAGTCCATCTGTTTCTCTGCGTACTTTGTTAGCCCACTTTTACCGTGTTCTTCAGTGGTCAGGACCCCCATGGACCCTCACAGAGCAGGTACTATTTGGGTGGTGGATCATTCTCAGCACTGCAGTAACACTGACGTGGTGGTGGTGTGTTAGTGTGTGTTGTGCTGGTACAAGTGGATCAGACACAGCAGTGCTGCTGGAGTTTTTAAACATTGTGTCCACTCACTGTCCACTCTATTAGACACTCCTACCTTGTCAGTCCACCTTGTAGATGTAAAGTCAGAGACGATAGCTCGTCTGCTGCTGCACAGTTTGTGTTGGTCATCCTCTAGTCCTTCATCAGTGGTCACAGGACGCTGCCCACAGGACGCTGTTGGCTGGATATTTTTGGTTGGTGGACTATTCTCAGTCCAGCAGTGACACTGAGGTGTTTAAAAACTCCAGCAGCACTGCTGTGTCTGATCCACTCAGACCAGCGCAATACACACTAACACACCATCACCGCGTCAGTGTTACTGCAGTGCTGAGAATGATCCACCACCCAAATAGTGCCTGCTCTGTGAGGGTCCATGGGGGTATATGTATGATAAATCATTGCTCTTGCACAAAAACACCGTTTCTCCATTTTTGTTGTGCTTTACTTTTTTGCATTATTTAAAGATAAAAATTAAATATAATATAAAATTTTAATTTAGATAGAATGAACTGAAAAACGAATCCTGTTAAATTAAAATACGTTACAAACCAATCATGTTTTTTTCCTTCTCCTGTAATGTTATCATTTTGGAGATATACATGATTTTGTTCTGCACTTATAAGTTATGAAATAATAATACACTCCAAATGTATTATCTATATGCAATAATAATGTGTCCCAAATGTATCATATATATGTAAGTGCCAGTATGTAATCATTTTGTTTTATTGTAAAATGTAATATAATGGGTTTTATTTTATGTATTTAAAAATAAAACAGATCAGTCTTTATTAGACTGTGTGAAAAATGTCACATTTATTTATAAAACACTCTCCGGCTATATGCCAGAATATATATCTTCAGTGATATCTGTAAATAATGGTATTTATCAGACTCGCTCCAGTGGCTGGATCACATGCCAGGTACCAGGGGTTTTTACTGAACTGGGAAAATCTGCTTTTAGTTACAGCACCAGCGAGCTGGAACTCACTACTGGACACACTAAAGCTCAGCTCGCTGGGTCACTCAGTCATTTTAAACTTCTACTCTCTAACCACCTCCACTCTGCCTCACATTGTTTTACCTGATTCTTTACCATTTTTATCTTATTTTCATTATTTTATTATTTATTTGTTATTTTACCCATTATTATTCATATTCCTGCGATGGACTGGCGACCTGTCCAGGGTGTATCCTGCCTTCCGCCTAATGACAGCTGGGATAGGCTCCAGCACCCCACTGCGACCCAGAAGGATAAGCGGTTTAGATGATGTATGTATGTATGTATGTATTCATGTTCTTATTCTTATTTTAATTATTATTATTTGTCATTTTAATACATTTGTTCATTAGTTTTTTTTTATCTACCTCTTGTTTTATTTTGATTTGATTTGATTTTATGAACCTTTACATTTTATGTATTTTTATTATTATTGTTTCACTTTTTATACTCACCCGATCTGAGTCTTCATTTATTAAAATGACTTTTATTATATGATATGTTCTTACACATTATCAATCCCTTGCTCTGTATTAACTCGGATTGTAAATGAGGGGCACCCTCAATGTTCTCCGAGATTAAATAAAGGTTGATTGATTGATTGATTTATTGATTTCAGTGCTTGTTGATTGAGCTCTCAGCAGACTGGCAAACTGCGTGCAGCTTTTGGAAGACAGGGGGCGACAAACGTCAACGAAACGCTGCCTTCTTATTTTAGCATAGTGAAAGATGCCTTTGCCTAACCGTGCAATCGGAATTGAGGGGTAGAATAACAAGGGGAAGGAGCTTGGTCTTATTAGAGCCTGGTCAGTTTTAGTCGTGGGGAGTCAGCGTCCTGCACGATTTCAAGTATAACACAGCAAATGCAGGTGATCAGCTCATCACTGGGCTATTTATGAGTCAGATCAGGAGGCAAGAGTGGCCTAACATCACACCACCATCAGCCCACATGGTCTACAGCCTTCTTAAACACCGCAGCATTAGTGATCAGGTTTAAGTGGTCAATAAGGTTTTTTTACTGTAGATCATTTTCCTTGGAAAAGAGTGTTTGCTTTGAATATGAAACAGATGAAGACACTGCAAATAAACCAAATGAAGAGATGAAACCAAGTCAACCATAGAAAAAAGCAGCTGCACACGAGCCTAAGGTCACCATACCCAGTGCTCAGTGTGGGCTGGTGGGGTATAAAGCCCCCCAGCATTGGGCTGTGGAGCAGTGTTCTCTGGAGTATGTTGGCAAAGATCTTCAGCCGTTTAATACTGAACAAAGAATTATATACATGTATGCAATTATATACATTTATGGACTGATCTGTCTTTGTGTATCTATATGCAATATGTAGTACAATGCTGATGTTGGAAGAAAACCTCGTATCTCCATTTTTGACATTTTTCAGTTTTTTACATGATTTGAAAGTGTCTGTTGTTCTTTACATTGTCTGTAAATTTCAAGATGAATGGACCGAAAGAAACAGCCCAAAATGACTTGGTAAAACGTCTGGTTCCATTGACTCACATTAAAGCTAAAGTAGGTTTTTTCCTTCTCCTGTAAAGTTATGATTTTGGAGACAGCATGTACGTATATGAATGAAGCACTAATAAAACAGGTACTGGATAAAAAATACACAAAGGGCTCCTTAGTAAGGACAACGGTTCTATGTAGAACCATGAACACTTAAAGAAAAACTTGAATGATCGAATGGTTCTTTGCATGGTGAAACGGTCCTTCAAGTGTTGTATATGGTTCTATATAGAACTTAAAAGGCCTGACATCATAAACAATAGAAGAACCCTTTTTGGTGCTAATATAGAGCCAATTTCAAAAAGGGTCTGTATAGAACCTTATACAGCACATTCCCCATCAATCCGAAGGACGATTTCACCATGCAAAGAACCATTTAATCATGCAGGTGGTTCTTTGAGTGTTCATGGTTCTATATAGAAGCATTGTCTTTACTAAAGAACCTAAGATCACTGCTTATTGCATTAATATTGTTTGTATTTTTATTTGTACTTATTGTTATTATTAGTGTTTTTTGTTGAATATTGTTGTTGCATGTTATATATATATATATATATATATATATATATGTGTCTGTGTGTGTGTGTGTGTGTGTGTGTGTGTTGTGTGTAGACATACATACATGTATAATAACATGCATCAGCAATGTTGAACTATATGTATATATATGTATGTATATATATATATATATGTATATATATGTATGTATATAGTGCATCATTGCTATTGCATGATATCAATTGTGGTCATTACGTTAATGCTTTAGGTGAGGTTATTATGTTATGTATAGCCCACGCGCTGCGGTATATATTTTCAGTCTTAGTTTATTATTAATTTCCAGGCTCGTGATGCTGCTCACGACGTTTTTGCAGACAGGCAAAAAAAGCACCATCTCCGTGATGTGCGTCAGTGCTTTTAACACGGAGCGCATTAATGAGTTTAAATCAGTCTCTCCCTGCCTCTCCACCGCCCCCCCCCCTCACTCCTCACCGTCCCCTCCCCCTTACAGCCCCCCCCTCCCTCCCTCCCTGTTAGAGCAGCAGCGCTGGGAGGCGGATCAGTGCGCCATCGCCCCTCTGCACATTTGCACTCGAGGAGCGAGCGCGAGCCCCAGCCCGCTCCACAGCCTGCACCCTGGACCAGTCCTGCTGGGGCAGAGCGTCCCTCCTGCCCTCCTCCTCCAGCACCTCCAGCGCCGCTACTCCTCCTGCTTTCCCACGTCCAGCCCCCCGGTTCATGGCGCAGGGGCCGCGCAGCCGGCGCGCTTCGACCTCCAGCTTTGGGTGCAGAAACCTCGCTTCGGAGGAACGCAGAGGAGAACCGGGGGAAGCAAAGGAGTCAGGACTTTTCTCCATCCTCAAATCCACCTCTCCATTCTTCTCCAGCCCCTGATGGTGGGATTGGTGGGCTGCATGGTTCCCGGACCCTCCACGCCCCCCTATCCTCACTCCTGGAGGACATTTCCCAACAGCTAGGAGACACCTATGGAATCTGGGGACCAGAATTTTAGGAAAAAGGAGATCTGAAAGCTGTTTACGTCCCTCCTTTTTTTTTCCTCCCGTGTTTTTTTTTCGCTTTCGTTCGTTTAGCACTCGTTCGTTTCTGTTCTCATCATCACCATCACCATCACCATCATCACCACCATCCCACATTTTGCTCGACTTGGTTTTTGGGGACTCTGCTGTAACAGCGTATTCTGGAATCTTCTCGCTCTTTGAGGGGACCTGGAGCTAAACCTCTTCATCCATTCGCTCATCTTTTTCGCTTCTCTGCACGAGCACGCCTCCTTTCATCTTCCCTTCCACACATCCCTTCGCTCTCCCTTCTTCTTCTCACCCTGCTGAGGAGCGATTGTGAGCTCCGGCTCTCCGCCCTCCTCTCCAGCGGCGCTGTCATCTCTGGGCTCAACAATTTGCTCCGCTCTGGTGATTTAAAGCGCGCTAGTTTGGTCAGTTTGGCGCTCCAGGTCCATATTTACCTCCTGGATCGATCAATCAGTCAATCAATCGATCAATCAGTCATCACTGCTTCTGTGTTTCAATGCCACGATCACTGGAAGCTCGCGCTGAGTAGCGGAGCTGCTGCTTTCCCCCCCTCTGGACGAGGACAAGCAGGCAGCTTTCCAGTTATTTGGGGGTTTTGTTTAGAGCTTCGGAGGTTATATAAGACGTGCAGGTGCAAAAATAAGCAACCCCCCTCCTCTCCTCTCCTCTCGCCTCGCCCCCCACCCCCCACCTCCCTCCATTCATTAGCCCAAAGCACCAGCCGTAGAGGCTCGATCAGTTTCTTGGCTCATCGGTCTTTCACCCAAACGCAACCATAAGGCTCCCACCGCCTCCTCTTCCTCCTCTTCCTCCTCCTTCTCCTCCCCCCCTTTCCTCCTCCTCCTCCTCCTCCTCCTCCTCGTCCTCCTCCCGCTTCGCGCTCTCCCGCTTCTTCTTCGGCTCGGCGTGGTCGCGTAAAATCTCCAATATTTATTTCCTGTACGTGAAGAGGAAAGGGGGTCCCCCCTTCGTGCAATGCGGGAACATGGGCGTGTTTGACCGCGGCGTTCAGATGCTGCTGACCACGGTGGGCGCCTTCGCCGCCTTCAGCCTCATGACCATCGCCGTGGGCACGGACTACTGGCTCTACTCCAGAGGAGTGTGCAAGATCAAGACGAGCAACGAGAACGAGACCAGCAAGAAGAACGAAGAAGTCATGACCCACTCCGGCCTGTGGAGGACGTGCTGCCTGGAAGGTAAGAGGCTCTCTACCTCTCTCTCTCTCTCTCTCTCTCTCTCTCTCTCTCTGTACATATATGTTCTCCGGTTTTTTGGTGGTTGGTGGGGAGTGGGAGGGGGGTCCCCTCTCTAAGTTAATGCCCCTGATGACGTTTGTGGTGGTGCTCCGGTCTCAGCACGTGCGCACGTGTTACCGCGTCAGCTGTGAGCGACTCCACATTCAGCACCACGAACAGCGACCGTAACAAGCAGCATCGCCTCCCCACCCGCGACTCCCTCAGAGAGAAGGAGAGGGCAGCGTGTTATAGGTCGGCACTGTGGATGTTAGATGGCATTGCAATTTATTAGAAAGCCCTCATTTGTATGTGAGCTGCAGCCCATCTGTTGATGCACTGCTAGCTCTTCACCGCTGGTCGGTTTCTGACCACAGAGCCGGACAGTGAATAAGCTGATAAACTGTGCAGAAATAGATGGACTTCAGTCTGTAAATGTGCATCTACATAGTGGAGCTATAAGGTAGGCGTTTCTAATAAAGTGGCCAGTTAGTGGAAGTACAAGGTTGGTGTTTCTAATAAAGTGGCCAGTGAGTGGAAGTACAAGGTTGGTGTTTCTAATAAAGTGGCCAGTGTATGAAAGTAGGAGGTAGGTGTTCATAATAAAGTGGCCAGTGAGTGGATGTACAATGTGGGTGTTTCTAATAAAGTGGCCAGTGAGTGGATGTACAAGGTGGGTGTTTCAAATAAAGTGGCCAGTGAGTGAAAGTGCAAGGTAGGTGTTTCTAATAAAGTGGCCAATGAGTGGAAGTGCAAGGTAGGTGTTTCTAATAAAGTGGCCAGAAAGTGGAAGCACATAGTAGCTGTTTCTAATAAAGTGGCCAGTGGGTAGGAGTAGAAGGTGTTTCTAATAAAGTGGCCTGTTAGTGGAAGTACAAGGTAGGTGTTTCTAATAAAGTGGCCAGTGAGTGGAAGCACAGAGTAGATGTTTCTAATAAAGTGGCCAGTGAGTGGAAGCACAAGGTTGGTGTTTCTAATAAAGTGGCCAGTTAGTGGAAGCACAAGGTTAGTGTTTCTACTATAGTGGCCAGTTAGTGGAAGCACAAGGTTGGTGTTTCTAATAAAGTGGCCAGCTAGTGGAAGCACAAGGTTGGTGTTTCTAATAAAGTGGCCAGTGAGTGGAAATAGAAGACAAGTGTTTCTGATAAAGTGGCCAGTTAGCGCCAATGAAAGTCAAGGGTTTGTGAAAAGGGGCCAGTAGGCAAACATAGAAGGAAGGTGTTTCTAATAAAGTGACCAGTGAGCATGCGTAGGCCTATAATTTATTAAGAGACTCTGCATTCAGCACCACGGACAGCAGCAGCAACCTGCAGCATCTTAATGCAAATGAGGAGATGATAGCATAATGGTATATATTATAATTTCAGATGTTAATGATGAAACCACGCAGGCCACACAAGGCTGTCTTGTGCAGGTCAGCAAAGGCACACAATGTTATGGATGCACATTATCGGGCAACATATTCCGGAAACTGTATGATAGTGCCCACTGGTTAAAGCCTCGGTAAGCACTTTAAATATGCTGAGACGTCCATTCCACCATGCATAAAGAAAATACAGGCAAGTGTGCACAAACACCGAGTATTAACCCCTTAAACCTCTTTAAAGGCTCCATCGGCTGGCAAAGACTTCAACTACTCATTCTGATAACTACACAGCAGCTTCATAGCTACTAATTAATGCTCTGTGATTATTGTATGTTGTGTTCTGTCAGGATTTGAAGTTTATAGCCACTTTAAAAGGGAATCCTGCAGATTATACAGGATCTCTCCATAATTCAGTAGTTGAGATGTAAAGTCATTCAGAGTGGTTTGTTGTGAAATGGTTCATTGTAGAGACTCAGATTACCTCACAATGTCCTCTGAGTTTTTATATGGCATGTTGATGATGGTAAAATAGTGCAAAATCTGAAATAATAAGCTTTGTTTTGGGACTATTTTGCCTCACAGTGCCCTGCATGTATCCCTCCACCATGAGTAGATTTTAAAAAAATATGTTTTAGGCCAAAATCTGCTATCAGAGCATTTCACACCAAACCACTCTGAATGGCTCTGTTTACACCTGAACTATTAGAAATTTCACCTCAGGACTGGAGTTGAAAGGGTTAAAGGGGCTTCTTGATGCAACATACGGTGGCTGTCAGGTTCCTGTCATGCTCCAGTGACCGACGTTGACCCTGTGATGTGACCTTGTGAGGTGACAGAGCATTAGATCTCACCTCCGTCCTCAGGAGAAGCAGAGACTTAGCAAGTGAAAATGTCTTGATATCTATCTAGTATATCTAATATTTCACATTATGACACCATAAGAATATTTCGAGGTTATTTAACCCCTTAAAATCTCAGGCTTATTACATACTAAGGCTTATTATTCAGTAACTATAGGGACTTTAATGCAAACTGGCTGAGCTATTCTTAGGTTATAGAAGTGTGTAATAAAACGAAAGAGGTTAATTTATTTCTATACATTTGTAATAATGGTGTAATATATTTAAGGGGTTCATTTAGTTCTGTACATTTGTAATAGTGTGTAAAATACTTAAGGGGTTATTTTAGTTCTATACATTTGTAATAGTGTGTAAAATACTTAAGGGGTTATTTTAGTTCTATACATTTGTAATAGTGTGTAAAATACTTAAGGGGTTATTTTAGTTCTATACATTTGTAATAGTGTGTAAAATACTTAAGGGGTTATTTTAGTTCTATACATTTGTAATAGTGTGTAAAATACTTAAGAGGTTATTTTAGTTCTATACATTTGTAATAGTGTGTAAAATACTTAAGGGGTTCATTTAGTTCTATACATTTGCAATAGTGTGTAAAATACTTAAGGGGTTATTTTAGTTCTATACATTTGTAATAGTGTGTAAAATACTTAAGGGGTTAATTTAGTCCTATACATTTGTAATAGTGTGTAAAATACTTAAGAGGTTATTTTAGTTCTATACATTTGCAATAGTGTGTAAAATACTTAAGAGGTTATTTTAGTTCTATACATTTGTAATAGTGTGTAAAATACTTAAGGGGTTCATTTAGTTCTATACATTTGCAATAGTGTGTAAAATACTTAAGGGGTTATTTTAGTTCTATACATTTGTAATAGTGTGTAAAATACTTAAGGGGTTAATTTAGTCCTATACATTTGTAATAGTGTGTAAAATACTTAAGAGGTTATTTTAGTTCTATACATTTGTAATAGTGTGTAAAATACTTAAGAGGTTATTTTAGTTCTATACATTTGTAATAGTGTGTAAAATACTTAAGGGGTTAATTTAGTCCTATACATTTGTAATAGTGTGTAAAATACTTAAGAGGTTATTTTAGTTCTATACATTTGTAATAGTGTGTAAAATACTTAAGAGGTTATTTTAGTCCTATACATTTGTAATAGTGTGTAAAATACTTAAGGGGTTCATTTAGTTCTATACATTTGTAATAGAGTGTAAAATACTTAAGGGGTTCATTTAGTTCTATACATTTGTAATAGAGTGTAAAATACTTAAGGGGTTCATTTAGTTCTATACATTTGTAATAGTGTGTAAAATACTTAAGAGGTTATTTTAGTTCTATACATTTGTAATAGTGTGTAAAATACTTAAGGGGTTAATTTAGTCCTATACATTTGTAATAGTGTGTAAAATACTTAAGAGGTTATTTTAGTTCTATACATTTGTAATAGTGTGTAAAATACTTAAGAGGTTATTTTAGTTCTATACATTTGTAATAGTGTGTAAAATACTGAAGAGGTTAATTTAGTTCTATACATTTGTAATAGTGTGTAAAATACTTAAGGAGTTAATTTAATTCCATACATTTTGCTGGTGTTTCTAATAAAGTGGCCAGCGAGTTGAACCGGAAGATAAGTGTTTCTGATAAAGTGGCCAGTTAGTGCCAATAGAAGTCAGAGGGGCCAGTGAGTGGAAGTAGAGGGAAGGTGTTTTCTAATAAAGTGACCGGTTAGCATGCGTAGGAGTGTAATTCAGTAAGACACTCTGCGGTCAGCACCACGTGTCCACTTTGTATTTATTTTAAAAAACTCGTAAAAATTTGTCTCTTTCCATTTTTTATGGGTTATATTACTCATTTTATTTGATTATTTCTTAAAATAAGCTGAATTATCCGCATTATTTCTCAAAACCACTGAACGATCTGCCAGTGGAATGAGACACTTTCCCTAGATAAAATTACTTAAAGGGGAACTCCACCAATTAATTCAGTGGCCGGGATGTAAACAAAGTCATTCAGAGTGGTTTGGTGTGAAACGCTTCATTGTAGAGAAACTTACTGACTCAGATGTCTTTACAGTGGTGGTGATAGGAACCAGGGGTCGCCATGACTACAACACAAAAATAGACATTTTATTTACTATCCAAAACCACCAGTGGATCCTACATGTGAGGTTGTTTTTTATGTAATGATGATGATGGTAAAATAATGATTAATCTGATAAAACAGGTTTTCTCTGGGGACTATTTTGCCTTGGAACATGCTTCATGTATCCCTCCACTATGAATGGATTAAACATTTTAGACCAAAACTACAGTGTCTCAGTCATCAGGCAGTGAATTCATAACCATCTCATGTAGTAACTCTCTGTGAGGGAGCTTTTAGAGGTGGACGTCTGGTTCCTATCACCACCACTGTGAACAGTACTGACTCAGTAAGGTTCTCTGGAACAGAGCGTTTCACACCAAACCACTCTGAACGACTCTGTTGACTTGTTAAAGGGGAACTCCACCAATTGTGTAAACTTACTTTTTAGATGGTTTAGATGAATGAATGGTTTAGTCTGTTGTAAGCTAACGGCTAACAGTGATATATGCATGGTGGCTAACGACAGCTAATTTAATTCACTCACGAACGTTTCCTACTTAATTTCCAGTTTCTGCTGTAGTGAAACTGCGGGTGCGTAAATCTCTCCAGTCAGACTGCTCCCCAAAAGACGTGCAGGGCGGAGAGGTACATGCAGGGCGTTGTAAGGAAAAAATAGTACCCAAAGGAAACATATTTATTCAATTTCCCAGTATTTTACCATTTTTAGTATGACATATAAAAACTTAAACGACACATGTAAGGTCACTGGTCATTCTGCACAGCAGATAAAATGGTGATCTTTGTAGTGCAGACATGCGGACGTCTGGTTCCTAGTACTATAATAGTGAACAACTCTGACTCAGTAAGTTTCTCTAGAAAGTCACATTTCACACCAAACCACTCTGAATGATTTTGTTTACATCTAAACCATGAAATGATTAATTAATTTTGCAAAATTGATGAAGTTCACCTTTGAACACTTAATTAAGCATACATTTTGAAAAATTGGTGGAGTTCCCCTTTAAAACAAGTAAAATGTCTAGAAATAAGATAATTAATTTTATATTATCCTTACAGTGATATAATGATAAATATTAGATATATTGGCTACACTTAAGGCGTTTTTACCTGCTAGGATATCATATTTTGAGTGCAGAGACTAGACCAGCGGTCAGTACTGCATCATGCACTGTAAAAAATTTCACTGTAAAACACTGTAAAGTACTGGCGGCAGGGTTGCCAGGAACTTATTGTTAAATTAACGGTATCCTACTGTTGTAAAAATGTACGGTTCAATACCGTTTTTTTACAAATACAGGATATAACCGTAATTTAGTACGTTTACAGTATAATACTGCTAGAGGTTAACAGGTCATTACTGTTTTTGATAGGGGTGCACTAACTTTCCTGCCAGGTTTGGCTACAGATTTTTTCTGTACTGTTAAAAAGCATTGCGTTTCTTCTGCTGGTTAATCTTGCCAGAAAAGTAACATATATGAAAGGGTTCATTATTGCAGTGAACAGCTGACATGACAATTTAAATCATGTGACTTAAAAAATGAGACAAAGGCAGAAGATAACTGGCAAAATGTGGTGATTTATCGTAAATAAAGTCTTGAAGATTCCACTTGCAAACAGTTTGTACATTTGTCCCAACAGAAAATGTGTACAACCCAAATTTGAACAACAGTCTACAGCTATAAAATCCTGTCTTGTCCTGCTTTGTCTTTCCTTGTTTCTGTCTGTGTCTGCCTTTATCTTCTCTTCTGTGTTTTGTTTCACATTTCATTGTTTCTACCGCCCCCAGTCATCTGTCCCACCTGCACTCAAAAAATATTGAAGCGCAAAAGTTAAAACCTATGTATTTTAATTACATCTCAATTTTTCCTTTAAATATATAAATCCAATGTAAAAATTGGTATTATAATTTGTTTCTCCATCATGTTCAATAAACCTGAATGAATTAAATAACATTTAAATTAGAAGTGCTTGTAAAATGTATGCAATTATTTTACATAACATTTATGTATTTCTAAAGAGTTAATAGAACCTTCTGTATTCACAGCACAACTACTTAGACTGTGTAAATATATTAAACGATATTATATGTTAAATTCACAGACATCTGTTGTCGTCCAAACTGTATTAAACAGTATTTGCTGAGTCACATTACAAGACACACGTAAACTTTAAAGTCTAATGTGAAAGAAATAAACATAACTTTATATATTTCAGCTGTGATCAAATTCCCTGGTTCAGAATTTCGATTAACTCGCAACGGAACTACTAATGAAAGTGTAGCGACTATCGGAGAAACTATTTGTTAGTCACCTGCTCGGGTGGGTAGAATGTTCCTTTACACGCATCCGATGAACAACAGTCCAAACTAAAGCTTGCTGTTGGGTGGCGTTCCCGTTTACTGAGACGTTTATCTACAGAAAACCAACTCTTTTCCCGGAGATGATGAAGATAAACTTGAATAGCAGAATTATAATCCAGTCAACGCTTTGTTTGTTCCAGCAATTGTGGTAAGAACCGTATGTTCCCGCCACCCGAGCTCCCCCGTCTTGTGGCTGTAAGCACCTGACTTGTCACCTGACCCATCATCTAGTGCAGCTCGCCCCCTAGTGTTCCCAAAACAGTACTGAAACATTTACAAAGCCAAATTTGGCTCCTACAAAAGCAAATGTTTATGTGCACAACATTCCTATTGAGGCGCAGCTCTCATGCAAACCATCATGCTAGCTAACGCTATCAGTCACTTCATGCCATGCTAACCTGTCGAGGTCACCTGCAGTTACAAAAACCATGAACTGTTGATTTGAATATTAATGGAATACATCTTTATATACTATGCCACAATAAATCACTGCCATTGTTTATTTAATCTACCTTTTGTACCCGTTACCATGACAGCAGACCTAGCAAGGATGCTAGCTAGCTAGTTCGCTGGTGTTGTCTAGAGTATCTGTCAAAATAAGCAAAATGAAACATTAATATTTGGTCAAAAACATTAAAAACACAAATGAAGTTAATGTGCATCACTATTTGATTGCAGTTGCACTGAATAACAAAGGATGGCAGGAGAAGAGCCATTTCATGTCCACCATGCCAGCTGAAGCAATGTCCTGGTTGATGATGCGTTTCCTGTTACTATTGCACATGCGCTCTGCCCAGAGAACTTGTAGAGAGGAGAATTTCCGCTCTGCAATGTCTTCCGGGTTTCTCAGACACTAGAGGGCGCTCCTGAGCGAGTCCAAAATAAATGGGTTGATATGATATGAAATCATAGTTTATAAATGCTGAAACATTTTTAATGTAAAAGAATGCAATCATTTCCTGAACACAGAGCAGCATAAAACATTTTAACACCGCTGTTATATTTTTAAGAGCTTTTAAACTCGAGTTATAGGAGTTTAAAACGGCGCCTCATGTACGTTCATGACGTCAGTGAGTGCGAACGGCCAATGAGCTGCTCTGCTCGCCAATCAATCATCACACTCTAGCAGTAAGGCCCGCCTCCTGCTGCCTAAAACCTGTTTGCTGTAGAAAAAAGGAAATATTTAGGTAAGATTTCTTTGTTTTGTAGTGAAATACATCCTTCTAAAATTAAAGGAAAGTTCTGGTTCAGTGATTAGAAACTATTTTAACTTTTCGTTTTTAGCCGTTGAGCTCCATTTACTCCCATTCATTGAGGACTCGCTCGTGGGCGCCCTCTGCTGTTCAGCAGTCATGTTTTTGATATAGCGGGGGAAATAGGAAGTGGCCAGGCTCCTCCTTAACCGGCTCTGCTCTGCCTTTTAATAAGATACAGTGGAAAAATCTAACAGGTCTTATACAGGTCAATTAAATCAGTTTTGGATTTATCCAAATTGCATTGCTTTTAATGAATATAAATAAGTAAAGTATATTTATATGTTTTTTAAAATTAGTTTTATGTAAAATATTTGCTTAATATTTATAATGGCCATAAATCATTTTCTTGACTGTGTGCCCCAGGTGTTTCTCATCTGTTCTTTTGTCTATTTGGTTTGGTCCGTTCCGTGCTTGGCGTTGATTGTAGTACGTTTGTAGTGTTTTTTTTACTGATTCTTAGTTCGAGTAGTTATTCCTGTGTATTTTGTTCTCTGTTCTTTGCTTTTAGAGGTTCTTTTCATTTCCTTAGTACTTGCCTCTTTTTGCTTTTCTTTTGTTTCTGATTCTTTCTTTGCTACGTTCTCCACGGACAACAATAAAACTGCTAGCTCACACATGCACCCCACCTTCTCGTCTCCCAACACGTTACAACAGCTAGGACTACTTTTCCTTTTCAAGCATCTCAAGCTGGTTTTGTCGAGTCAGCACAAAATTTCACCACCACTGTGAACAATTTTGA
Source organism: Colossoma macropomum (assembly GCF_904425465.1). Taxonomy (NCBI): domain Eukaryota; kingdom Metazoa; phylum Chordata; class Actinopteri; order Characiformes; family Serrasalmidae; genus Colossoma; species Colossoma macropomum. The sequence goes on along the minus strand of NW_023494801.1, from coordinate 33,316,282 downwards.
CTCGGTAAGTTTCTCTAGAACAGAGCGTTTCACACCAAACCACTCTGAACGACTCTGTTTACATCTTAACCATTTAATTATGCATAAATTTTGAAAAATTGGTGGAGTTCCCCTTTTTTTAATATAATTAATTTTATATTATTCTTACAGCGATCTCATAATGAGAAATATTAGATATATTGGCTATAAGATGTTTTTACCTGCTAGGATATCATTTTTTGATCATCATGCCCTCTAAATGATTTCACTGTAAAAAAAAAGCAGGGTTGCCAGTTAAATTAAATCAACATTATCCTACTGTACAAATGTACGGTTCAATACCGTTTTTTAGAAATACAGGATATAACCGTAATTTAGTACGTTTACAGTATAATACTGCAAGAGGTTAACAGTTCATTAGCGTTTCTGGATCTTTCTTTGCTACGTTCTCCATAGACAAGCCTTCCCGTCTCCCAACACGTCACAACAGCTATGACTACTTTTAAGCATCTCAAGCTGGTTTTGTCGAGTCAGCACAAAATTTGACCAAAAATGTCCCTCTTTTAGTTTTACTTATTGTTGAAAGTAAACTAAGTCCTATTACTAGTAGACTGCTGTTGGAGTGCACTTTGGGAGAGTGATGTCATGTGGTTGCACTGGACTCGCACTTGGCTTCCTTCACTGATTCAGAAACGAATGAATTTTTTCTCTTTTATACTTTGTAAAATATTATTAATTGTAGTTTTATATTCCAGGAAAATACTTTCCACACATGTGACATTTCTATGTCATAACATAAAGGAGCACTAAGCCTGGAGAGCCCTCTGTGGGGATTTTACTGAAACCAGGAGCTTTCTTTATTATTTAATCCATAATTGAACTGGATGTGTCGCCCGAAGCCTAAACAGTCCCGAAGCAGCATTTTTAATCACAGCTGTTTGTTTTAGCTGGATGACAAGGGTTCGCCTAGAGTCACACATTGCTGTGTGTAAACGAATTCAACACATTCTGCTACATGACTGCCGTTTTTTAAAAGTCCACCACATCAAAATCATGTGCTAAATGAAGTAGCCGCTAGTCAGTCCATCTATGTAAGTCTTTTTTAATTCTTCTTATTTGAGGGATGTTTGATCATTCAGTGAAGTAAAACATTGTTCCTAACTCCATTAGAAAACCCAAACACTGTATGTTTATGTAATATTAGTACTCTTCTAAAAAAAAGTCTGTCAAATGTAAATACAATTTCACTGATGATTTTAAACTGTATGAGTAATTGTTTTGTTCCACTGGTGGTTTTGGATAGTAAATTAAATGGCCATATTTGTGTTGTAGTCATTGTGTCAGCGCAGGCTCAGACTGGTCGTGATCTGTGGCTACAACCAGGGAAGAACTAGAGCTGGGCAAAAATGTAGCGTCACGATTCTTCGAGACATTTTCACCAAACGAGATATCAAAAGATCTGATAGGTTGGAACAGACAAAGTAGCACCACACTTAAAATAATACTATCAAAAACTATGAATCTAATGATTTGAATTCAACATTTCACACACTGCACTGCACTAAATCAGTTCAAACCAGTCTAATTATGCTCTCTTTGCAATCAAACATTGGATGATGTCCATGATATGCTCAGAAAAGCCACATGTTGTGACTTAATTTATCACGGTAAAGATAAATACGGTCACACTGCCCACCCCTGGGAGGAATTCATGTACTCATGTATCCAGAGCCTGGAGTCTCTTGCTGCATTCAGACAGAGGAATAAATGCAACCTTACAAGAAACAGACCTGATGCACTCCGCTCTGGCGTGACTGCTCATGTCCCCTGTTGGCTTATGAAGGATGGGATGACTTTGGCCACATCTGTGAGCCTGCCCTCAGCATCTGCTCAGGGTTTGCTCTTCATCTGTCAGGTGACCCTGAAATCAAAGAACAAAATGCTTAAGGGCCAAGAAAGTCTGCCCTGATGTTGTGGCAGTAGGAGATACTGGCAGCAAAGTCAAGCTAAAGCCAAAGGCTGTTCAATACTGCTGATAGACGAGAGCACCTGTACAGATTTGGGGTTTAGGTGTTTCTAGTAAAGTGGTCAGTTAGTGGACATACAAGGTTGGTGTTTCTAATAAAGTGGTCAGTTAATGGAAGTATAAGGTAGGTGTTTCTAATAAAGTGACCAGTGAGTGGATGCGCAAGGTTGGTGTTTCAAATAAAGTGGGCAGTTAGTTTAAGGTAGGTGTTTCTAATAAAGTGGCCAGTCTGTGGAAGTATAAGGTAGGTGTTTCTAATAAAGTGGTCAGTTAGTGGAAGCACAAGGTAGGTGTTTCTAATAAAGTGACCAGTGAGTGGATGCGCAAGGGAGGTGTTTCTAATAAAGTGGCCAGTGAATGGAAGTACAAGGTAGGTGTTTCTAACAAAGTGGCCAGTGAGTGGAAGTGCAAGGTAGGTGTTTCTAATAAAGTGGCCAGTTAATGGAAGTACAATGTAGGTGTTTCTAATAAAGTGGCCAGTGAATGGAAGTACAGGGTAGGTGTTTCTAATAAAGTGGCCAGTTAGTGGAAGTACAAGGTAGGTGTTTCTAATATAGTGGCCAGTGAGTGGAAGTGCAAGGTAGGTGTTTCTAATAAAGTGGCCAGTGAGTGGAAGTGCACGGTAGGTGTTTCTAATAAAGTGGCCAGTTAGTGGAAGTACAAGGTAGGTGTTTCTAATAAAGTGGCCAGTGAATGGAAGTACAGGGTAGGTGTTTCTAATAAAGTGGCCAGTTAGTGGAAGTACAAGGTAGGTGTTTCTGATAAAGTGGCCAGTGAATGGAAGTACAGGGTAGGTGTTTCTAATAAAGTGGCCAGTTAGTGGAAGTACAAGGTAGGTGTTTCAAAGTGTGTCAGCCAGTTTATCTTCAGTCATAATAAACACATTAGTAATACTGAATGAACCTTATTTAATACACCAGTGAAATGTACCAGTTAGGCCTGTTTTCTGATTCTGAACTTCAGGCCTTATCAAATGAAGTCAGTGCCCTTCAGCTCTCCTGTCCTGTTTGTGCTCACAGAGTTTGAGAAACTGTGTTTGTTTGTGTTTCTGCTACTTGCCTCTTCATTGGAATCAGTAGCCCATATGTTATGTTGTAAATAGTAATTTGTGTCATTTCTGATTCATGACAGTCGTCAGGCCTTGATGAGCCGAGCATTACACAGACAGCAGATACACACTGAGGTCAGGAGCTCTGGAAAAGCAGTTCTGCAGTTCTGCTGCAGAGACAGAAGGCTCTGAAATGAGGGTTAACCTTGCTGATAAAATGATAGATGAGGAGATGGTGGACCACCCACTGAAAATACCCAGCCAAGAGCAGCTCTGTGGTCAGAAACTGACCATTGATGAGGGGCTTAAGGATGGACAACACAAACTGAACATCAACAGATGAGCTACAGTCTACAGAGGGGTTTCTGATAAAGTGGCCAGGGATTGTCGACAGACAGACAGACAGACAGACAGACAGACAGACAGACAGATAGATAGATAGATAGATAGATAGATAGATAGATAGATAGATAGATGAGTAGATAGATACATAGAGTGATAAATGGAAAGATAGATGGACAGGCATAGATAGATGGGTGGATGAATGGACAGACAGACAGACAGACAGACATGTGGATAGACAGGATGGATGGAAAGATAGATAGATGAATGGACAGACATAGATAGATAGACAGACAGACAGACAGGCAGACTGATAGATAGATAGATAGATAGATAGATAGATAGATAGATAGATAGATAGATAGATAGATAGATACATGGAATGATAAATGGAAAGATAGACAGATGGACAGGCATGGATAGATAGATGGATAGATACATAGATAGACAGACAGACAGACAGATAGATAGACGGACAGATGAGTAGATAGATACATGGATGGATAAATGGAAAAATAGACACAGACGGATGGACAGATAGATAGATAGATAGATAGATAGATAGATAGATAGATAGATAGATAGATGGACAGACAGATGGATAGCTAGATAGATAGCTAGACAGATAGACAGATAGATAGACAGATAGATATATAGATAGATGGATGGATGAGTAGATAGATACATGGATGGAGAAATGGAAAATGGAAAAATAGACACCTAGACGGATGGACAGACATAGTTAGATAGACAGACAGACAGACAGACAGACAGATAGATAGATAGATAGATAGATAGATAGATAGATGGATGGATAGACAGATAGATAGATAGATAGATAGATAGATAGACAGACAGACAGACAGACAGACAGATAGATAGATAGATAATTTACCAAACTGTACAAATTAAAACACAATTCAGTAAATTGTCCAGAATTTACAGCAGATGTAAAGAACGCTGTGGGTCACAGATGTAGATATAAATGAACACGTATCACAGCACATGCTAGGTTCTTTAATAATGGAGGATAATGAAAAGAAACGGATCGTTTGTTTTTTCTCTCTCATCAGCACCACAGAGGGAAGGTGTTGGACTGTCGAAATACAGAAACCCTTCAGTACGTTTGTGCGAATGATCAAAGACACCACACTGCTCTCAAATCCCGAACTGTACCATAGTGTGGGCTCAGTGTGCAGCGTTATTAATCCAGGCCTCAGGCTCTGAGCACACATTCATACATGATTTCAGTCCATTAGAAAATCAGCACCTGTCTGCGTTTAAACTTCAGGCTCATATTTACACTCCGTGGCCAACGTTATTACCCTCAAACAGCCAGCCCCAGCACTGCTGAGCAGCGGCGATGAAACTCAGCATCTCAGTGTTTACAAATATCTGACGGTATCAGATGATATTTAAGGTAGCGTCAGTAAAGTTAATGAGCCCCTGCTTTGTTGGTGCTGCAGAGAGAATGTTTTATAAGCATCACAGAGCTCGGTTTGGACTGTGCTGCGCTCTTTTATAATGGAACAAAGGAAACTTCAGAGCACTGTAAACGTTAACCAGACAGAAAGCAACAAAAAAGGTAATATTTCCTTAAAATCATTCAAAACTGCCTCAAAACCCCAATAAATGACATGAATGAGTACAAATAAGAAAACTGCTGTTAAAGCAGTTCAAATCAAATATACTGGGAAAGTGATACATTCACAAATAAAATCATCTGAAATCTACTGAATATGAAACATTTTGAGATAGATAGATAGATAGATAGATAGATAGATAGATAGATAGATAGATACATACATAGATAGATAGATAGATAGAAGGACAGAAAGACGGATAGATAGATAGATAGATAGATAGATAGATAGATAGATAGATAGATAGATAGAAGGACAGAAAGATAGATAGATAGATAGATAGATAGATAGATAGAAGGACAGAAAGACGGATAGATAGATAGATAGATAGATAGATAGATAGATAGATAGATAGATAGATAGATAGATAGATAGAAGGACAGAAAGACGGATAGATAGATAGATAGATAGATAGATAGATAGATAGATAGATAGATAGATAGAAGGACAGAAAGATAGATAGATAGATAGATAGATAGATAGATAGATAGAAGGACAGAAAGATGGATAGATAGATAGATAGATAGATAGATAGATAGATAGATAGATAGATAGATAGATAGATAGATAGATAGATAGATGGATGGATGGATGGAAGGACAGAAAGACGGATAGATAGATAGATAGATAGATAGATAGATAGATAGATAGATAGATAGATAGAAGGACAGAAAGACGGATAGATAGATAGATAGATAGATAGATAGATAGATAGATAGATAGATAGATGAATGGACAGATACCACAGAAGAACCCCTAAAAACCTTACAATAGGTGGTTCTTTTGAGAACCATTTTTGTAAATGAGATGTGTGAGTGTAAGGAACATTTTTTAAAGTTAGTATAACGTAGGTTCTAGGAAGAACCCTTAAATCGGTATAGGAAGTTTACATTATGTAAAAGTTCTCTCAGAGGTTCATCTCCTTTTCAAACACGGTTCTTTATGGAACCAAAAGTGTTTGTTCTATGGCATCACCATTTAAAATAAGCACACCTTAAAAAACAAATGTGCTATAAAGAGTTCTTTACAGAGGAACATTGTGTGGAGGTTCTTTAAAATATTAAAAAGGGTTCCTCACACTCACACATCAAAACAGGTTCTCTAAACAAACATCCTTTTAAAGTTTTTTTTTTCAGGTGTTCTTTTGTGCTACTGTGTGCAAAGAACTTTAGTTTTAACGGCTTGTTCTTATAAATAAAGGTGTTCCATGGAGTGATGCAATAGAAGGAGCAGTCTTGGTTCCATGAAGAACCTTCTGATGGCTGGTTCCTTAAAGAACCCTCATTGTAAATAAGATGCACGAACGTAAAGTATCTAATTTAAAGTTTAAACAACCTCCACAAGATGTAAACCTTCTACGCCAGTTAAGGGTTTCTTCAAGAACCGTACATCCAAGCCACATCCGAGAACCTTCAGAGAACCCTTCACTGGAGAGGGTAGAGCAGAAGGTGTCCGGTGGGTGTTCTGTACGTTTAAACGATGAGCACTGGGGTCGTATGTTGGCCACAGTGCGGCTGATCAGCTCTGCTGAGACGCTCGCGCAGGCGGAGCGGCTGTAAATCTCGGAGGTCAGTTCAGACGCTGGAGGTGGAATAGATTTACAGCGCGCGGGTGGGCGAGCGAGAGAGTCACTGTAATCTTTCCCTCGAGCGCTCCCAAACCATCAGAGAGAGGGGAAACACCTGCACTCCAGCGCCTTAAATATTTAAAATCGGCCCTGCGCCCTCCCACGCGGTAAAGCCACCTCTAATATATATATATATATATATATATATATATATATATATATATATATATATATATATATATATATATATATATACACACCGATCAGGCATAACATTATGACCACCTCCTTGTTTCTACGCTCATTGTCCATTTTATCAGCTCCACTTACTATATAGGTGCACTTTGTAGTTCTACAGTTACAGACTGTAGTCCATCTGTTTCTCTGCATACTTTGTCACCCTGTTTTTCAATGGTCAGGACCCCCATGGACCCTCACAGAGCAGGTATTATTTGGGTGGTGGATCATTCTCAGCACTGCAGTAACACTGACGTGGTGGTGGTGTGTTAGTGTGTGTTGTGCTGGTACGAGTGGATCAGACACTCGTTTTAAGGGGTTAATCATTTATCCATGACTGATTAAAATATAGACCAAACTAGCTATCATATTGCCAGATCAGTGAGCTCAATATAAATACGATGTTTTATTTTTGCAAATAATCAGCATTATTTTTAAATGTAAATGTCCATTTAAAATGGTTAAATGTCCATATTATTGCATTTTTGCAGTTAAAAAAACTGATGGTCAGCAGCCCCCTAGCAGTACCACACCGGCTCACTGGGGGACCGTGGCCCACAGGTTGAAAACCACTCATCTGATGTGGCTGTATCAGCAGATGGAGAATATGTAGAAGAAATTGGGGCTCTTTAGTGAACTACCAACAAAAAATTAGTTCATTTTTGACAACCTTTTTCCGTAAAAGGTGACTCTGTTGGTCATCTTTTTAACTTTGAATTTCAATTTTAATGAAAGTATAGCTGTATAGCCAGCTTTGCGGTCAGCGCTCCACCAGCGGGTCACAACCTCTTGCTATACTTGACTCAAATCACAAAATATAGTGAAAAACAAGAGCAGCATCTTCCGTCTGTCCATAGCAGGCTATGTTACGGTAGACATGCTTACTAGTCCCAGCAGCTGAAGTTTTCAGTGGGAAAAAAATGTGGCCAATCGTTTTAAAGCGACGTAGTAATTCTGCCTGGCAACAGTCACTTGATTGGTCAATGGCATTTTCTCCAGCACACTGAGCCAGTATCTCTCTGCACTGCTGATTGGCTAACAGCACTGCACTGAATCTGAGAGGGAGTTAGGAATCTGAGAGATGCAGCAGATTGTAGCTGCTGTAAATATGATTTATGGACTGGTATTCATTTTTTGATGTTCCAGCCAGTTTCACAGACATGTATTAAAAAACCTGAAGTATTTAGTAGAAACGTAGTTATATTTAAATTTGGTTATTTCTTTTAATTTTTACATGTAGTAACCTGCAGGGTGGTGCTCCACTGTAGCTTGTTAGCATTGTTAGCCTTGCAGCTCCAGCATTAAAACCGAAAAAGCAAACTTCAGACACAACACTTGGCTGGCTTTGACTGGATTTGGAGTTAGGAGGAAACTCTATAAACCTATAAACAAGCTGTCAGTCATTTTCCAAAACCTTCATATTGGCTAGATTTTGATGCAGTACAACTTTGCTCAGTCCTTTAGCAGCGGTTTTGCTCGCTAAATGTTATTAAAGGGTGCACAAACCAACTTTTCCTCACTTTTTCCTCACTAAAACAGTTTAATGCAGGATGCAAGCATTGGTAAAGTTTCAAAATGTTCACTGTTCCTAGTCCGTACAGTTCATATATGGAAACCAAACTGCCAAAAACAACCCAATTTCAATTCATTGTGTTTGTAATGTCATGAAAACCATCACATTCACATATATATCCGCCTATTTAGCCTACAGCAGTTTAGCACCGCCCATTCACGCCGAGGTTATAAGGAGTGTTTCAGCTCGGACTGCTTTCTGAATGAGGCGCAAGACAGGGCAGCCAATCAGAACAGGGTTCATTTACGTGTTTCAGTCTTTAAGGCAAAGTAACAGCAGCCTGTTTAATTCTAAGGGATGAAGAGAGGTTGGAAAATGGTCATGTAAACAACAATTATGACTGTTTTTGGTGCACAAACCCACACAAATGTTATAAGTGGAACAAACAACAGGAGAAATGTAGGATATGGGTCCTCAAATAATGATAAATACGGATATGTGTTTATTCGAAGCGCAGAATTAGAGGCACTGAGTGGAAAAAAGAACAAGAGGAAATGAAGGCCAACAGAGAAATGACCCAGCTCCGAGAATAGCAGTTTCACGAATAAAACCCCTGTTTAAGCAGCCACCGCTGGCCCACTTTCAATTTTAAGTGATATTTTCAATACACCATAGCTCACAGAAGAAAAAGGACAAAAATAAAAGATAAAAAAATAAACAAGCATAATTCTCTATAATGAATGACGGCTACATTTTACCGAACATCACAGTGCCACTCCCAGCTCCTCTCCGCGGCCGCTCCTGCCTGCTTGTTTGTGTTCAGTGCGGGTTATTGATAGCATTTCTCTCTATCCTCACTTGCTCTTTTGACCTCCTTTTTCATTTCCTTCCCAGCGTTTGTTTTAATGCCAGCGCAGTTCGCTTCAGCGATCAATGCAATGCGCTGCTAGCAAAATCACGCAGTCATGGCTGTATATCTGTCAGGAGGTTTTAACAGGATTTTACAGAAAGCAGCTGGATGTTCAAGTGCTGCACGTACACAAAGCCAAGAGATTACAAAGGCGTCAAATTCTTCTTCATATAGATTATTTAAATAGGGGTACATTTGGGGGCAGCATTATATTCAGCATCTTATACAGTCGTATGCATACAGAGAACACACTTCTGCACATTGTAATGCACAATTATTGTTTCATTTAACAACCACCTGGATACTGTAGCAACGGCAATAGCAGGATCTTTGCAACCACCTGGGAGTAGCAGCACAGCAGCCATCTGGGATTCCATAGCAACGGCCTAGTATAACCCTACCAACCAACTGTGGTAAGGTTTGCAATAGCAAAACCTTAGCAATCGCCTGGATACTGTAGCAATGGCCTACCAGCATCTTTGCAACCACCTGGAACACCATAGCAAAGGCACAGCAACATCTTAGCAACCACCTGGGATTCCATTGCAATATCCTAATATAACCTTAGCAACTACTTGGGGTACCATAGCAATAGCAACACCTTAGCAACCACCTGGGATTCCATTGCAATATCCTAGTATAACCGTAGCAACCACCTGGGGTGCCAGAGCAACAGCGTAGCAAAACCTTAGCAACCACCTAAGATTCCACAGCAACAGTCTTGCAACAACTTGACAAATGCCTTGGGTACCATAGCAGTGTGCTAGCAACACCTTAGCAACCACCTAGGATTTCATAGCAACAGCTTTGTTAAGCCAACTTAAATTCTGTAAAAAATCTGTAAATATCTTGATAATCCTAAAGATGATTATAAATGACTGAAATTAGACTTTTAAAATCGGTGTAAAACCTCCACTTCTCTGCCTGATCAGGACTGGCTGTATGTTTCAGACTTCACAATGTAGCCACGGCAACGTAAACAACCATGTGGCAACAGGGGCTGTTTACTCTTTTTCATTTCCTTTTTTTCAGCTTTTATTTTCTGGCAGAGGTCAGACTTGAATGGATACAGATATCAGCTGAAGTCAGCCTTTCAGATAGGAAGAGGACAGTGGGCCAATGTTCCCACTGACAGCAAACCTGGCAGCCCACTGGCTTTTTGCTCAGTGTTCTCCACGCCGCCCACTAGTGTTTAAGCAGAGTATTAGACAAAACTTATCATCACTCATTTTTCACTCACAGTCCAATTTACTTATTTTCCCCTCATTTCTTTCTTTCAGTGTCCTTTGGAAATTGGTTTAGCACATCATTTTAATCTAGCACAGTGTCTGCAACGACATTTTCAACAAAATTATGTTATTTTAGACCTAGTTATTAGTTTTTTCCTCTCAGTAATTTGTTTGTCTTAGTTTATTTTCCAAAATAAAAGTCTGTGTGCATTTAAAAAGAGTTTAAGGAGATTAAAACTACTTTACCGCTACTGCCGATACAAGCTGCTATTTGGGTTCTTATTTTAATTATTTGTTCCACCTTAAATGGTGCAGCAGTTAGATTCTGGTGCCTGTTAAGGTGGAGGTAATGAGTAATTTGTTTTATAGACAACAATAGTTGTCTATAAAAATGGAAAAAAGAACATTAGCGAGCTAAAAGCAGTAGTACCAGCTCTCTAAAAGCCTGAGTTGGGTCCATTTTTTCCTCCGTTTGGGCTGCAGTAAAGGACGCGTCCTCAGCACGTGGCCTCAAATACAGGCGTCCACTGAGAAAAACGTATGAGCGCATACACTAGCATGCTCCCATAGACACATACAGGCATGATAGATCTGCCGTTTTCAGAAGCAGATTCAGACCCAGGTGTAGGTGTGGAGGAGCTGCTGCTAATCGGCCTTATTAATCTTCATTACTCTCACAATGCAAACGTGAACGGTCCAGCAGAAACGGGCCAGCATTACCACCCTCAATGACAAAGGAGGTGCAGTTACCCACCCTGAGGCGTCTTCTCTCCCCTCCTCTCCTCGCCTCTGTTCTCTGCTTCTCTATTAGCTACTCTGGAAAGAAATAGAACAGTTTTGTAGAGTAAAATGCAATATTATAAATATTTTTTACTTTATTATAATATTATACAATTTTTTCCTTTTATCTTTTTACTATTATATGTCTGTTCTGTCAGTTTCATACCATTGTTTCCTGTTTACTGCTTTATTTACAGTGCTTTGTTTTGTTTTGAGAAGGCATTTTATAATAGAGTAGAATATATAGAAGGTGTTATAGATACTTATAGATATAGATATAAACACAGTCTTGTGCAAAAGTTTGAACGCCCATGGTCAAATGACATGTTTTTTGAATTTGTAGGTAAAAAAATAAGTTAACACTTCCTCTACAGGGACTTAAATATGCATATTTTCTATTTTCAGTCAAATCAAATTACGTTTATTGTCACATCACATTAGCACAGGTGCAAAGGTGAGTGAAAAAAAATATATATCTTTTTTTAATATATAAAAAATATAATATATATATTAGACTTTAAATATACACATTAATATACACCAGTATCAGAGTGGTTTGGTGTGAAACGCTCTGTTCTAGAGAAACTTACAGAGTCAAACTGTTCACAGTGGTGGTGATAGGAACCAGACGTCCACCTCTAAAAGCTCCCTCACAGAAAGTTACTACATGAAATGGTTGTGAATTCACATGATGCCTGAGACACTGTTTTACAGAAGATTTCAGTCAGAAAAACTATTTTTCAAATCCATTTATTGTGGAGGAACACATGCAGGGTGCTGTGAGGCAAAATAGTCCCTAAATAAAACTTATTATTTTCAGATTTTCCACTATTTCACCATCATCAACATTGCATGTAAAGCTCAGAAGACTCGTGTAGGTTCACTGGTGGTTTTGGATAGTAAATAAAATGTCTATATTTGTGTTGTAGTCATGGCGACCCCTGGTTCCTATCACCACCACTGTAAAGACATCTGAACCATTTCACACCAAACCACTCTGAATCACCCATATCTCCTTCTGACTATATCTCAAACACTGAATTAGGCAAATTTTGGAAAAGTTAGTGGAATTCCCCTTTACCTAGAAAAATAAAATAAAATAAAAGACTCTGGAGTCTAAACCTTTATTGTCCGCTCCAGCAGACAGCAGCTTGCCCAACACCACGAATCACACTCCTGCTTTCTACACGGCACTCACTGCAGGCCGCAGAGGACTGTTACAAATAAACAGACTTTCTGTGCTGTGCGCATCCATATGTCCATTACTGCAGCGCAGAGCTGTGAAGAGAGGTGTGAAAATGATCATCTCTGACTAATTGTTCATTGTATCCCCCAGTAAGTTTAAAATCAAACACCTCTCAGTGATTCTCAGGGTGGCATATGCACGCTTAGCTAATATCCAATATCCACATCCACTGGGCCTGTTTTAGCACTGCACTATTCCAGAGCTGCTAATGTGTGGGCTGCGTGCATCTCTGTAGACATCTATGCATGAAGATGTGAATGTTTGCAGTTCATGCGAAGAATTGTTTCTTGTTTCTGGACTGTTTTACACTCATAGACAATGTTTACATCTGGTCATTTGATGTGCATGAACACTTTTCAGCCTCCGGATTGAAATCTGATTGCTATATTGTGATTGACATGCAAATCAGCTTATAACACGACAACCTACAACCAGAGTTGGCAGAACACTGAAATATTTGCTGAATACTGAATACACTAACATTATGACCACCTCCTTGTTTCTACACTCATTGTCCATTTTAACAGCTCCACTTACTATATAGGTGCACTTTGTAGTTCTACAGTTACAGACTGTAGTCCATCTGTTTCTCTGATACTTTGCTCAGGACCCCATGGACCCCCACAGAGCAGGTACTATTTGGGTGGTGGATCATTCTCAGCACTGGAGTAACACTGACGTGGTGGTGGTGTGTTAGTGTGTGTTGTGCTGGTGCGAGTGGATCAGACACAGCAGTGCTGCTGGAGTTTTTAAACACTGTGTCCACTCACTGTCCACTCTATTAGACACTCCTACCTTGTCGGTCCACCTTGTAGATGTAAAGTCAGAGACGACAGCTCATCTGCCGCTGCACAGTTTGTGTTGGTCTTCCTCTAGTCCTTCATCAGTGGTCACAGGATGCTGCCCACAGGACGCTGCTGGCTGGATGTTTTTGGTTGGTGGACTATTCTCAGTCCAGCAGTGACACTGAGGTGTTTAAAAACTCCAGCAGCACTGCTGTGTCTGATCCACTCAGACCAGCGCAGCACACACTAACACACCACCACCACGTCAGTGTTACTGCAGTGCTGAGAATGATCCACCACCCAAATAGTACCTGCTCTGTGCGGGTCCATGGGGCTCCTGACCACTGAAGAACAGGGTAAAAGGGGGCTAACAAAGTATGCAGAGAAACAGATGGACTACAGTCTGTAACTGTAGAACTACAAAGTGCACCTATATAGTAAGTGGAGCCGATCTGAAGGTCTCAACATTGAGAATGTATCTACTCAGTCTATTCAGAAGCCATTTGTTGATGACCAAATATCCAAGGAAACTGCAGTTTAGACTAACTGTATTAGTGTATCTGTATAACTAATGACTAACCTGTATTAGTCATCACCGTCATGGACCACTTTGTGCTGTGCTGTGACGTAATGTAATGAAGTAAGAAAGTTAACCAAACCGGTGTTTTGTTAAAGCTAAATAGTTTGGCGCATAGTATCCCAATATAAACTAGTCCGACTTGTGTCCCTGTGCAGCCCAGAACAGGATGGGTCCCCCGTTTGAGTCTTGGTTCAGTGGGTCTTCCTCATGCTCTTAGGGAGGTTCTTCTTTTGAGTCTCGGTTATTCTTAGGGGTTGTTCTTCATGCTCTTAGGGGGTTTTTTCGCTCAGTGATGGCCTTCAGGGTTCTGCACCCGCACCATCACTACTAATAAAACTGAACTGAACAGTCTGTAGAAATCCAAATGAGAAATGATGATTTTGTTGGATTTCGTATGAATGAAGTTGTAAAAAAAAGCTGTAGCTGCTACCTCTGACATCAGCCGCTCGTAACTTGGTCTGAAGTGGCTCTTGGTGATGTACATGGCCATGTTGTTGTATGAATAGAGCGTATTTCTGTATGTCTGTGTGCTTATGTGAGCTGCAGAACTGCTGGACCCTGACTCCACTTGGCTCCGCTGTAGAGAAGGATTATGTACTGATCTGATCTGATAAGGATTACCAGGCTGGCGTGTCTCGAGCCAGCTAATGACCCGACTCCAGAGTAGCATTACTCAGTATTACAACAGTGCTACACGCTGCTGCTAACGCAGGATTACACCCAAAACAGAACTGAAACATGTGGTCCAACACAGCCAGAAATAACACAGCCCTCCAACACTGCACACCAAGTTCTGAAATTCAGCATTATGTATCCGACACAACGAGCAGTTCACCAGACCTATGTTGGACTTTAACACTGAGTTTACCTTAGTTTACATTAGCTTACATTAGTTTACCTCACAGATCTCTCCTCTCTATGATCCAAAAATGCAAACACACCACAGCCCCGCACAGTACAGCCCAACAAACTGCTGCCCAACATTACATAGCTGAACACACTAAGCCCAGAACAGCAAAGGTTAACATAGTTAGCCCAGCACAGCGCAACAACTACTGTCCAAAGCTGCACAGCTCACACAGCACTGTGAATTTCAACACAGCAAAGGCCAACACAACACAGTACAACAGAGCAAAGCCCAACACAACACAGCCCAACACAGCAAAGTCCAACACAACACAGCCCAACACAGCAAAGTCCAACACAACACAGCCCAACACAGCAAAGTCCAACACAATACAGTCCAACACAGCAAAATGTAACACAACGCAGTCCAACACAGCAAAGCCTAACACAACACAACACAGCAAGGTCCAACACAACACAGCCCAACACAGCAAAGATCCAACACAACACAGTCCAACACAGCAAAGCCTAACACAACACAGTCCAACACGGCAAAATCCAACATAACACAGCAAAATCCAACACAACACAGCAAGGTCCAACACAACACAGTCCAAGACAGCAAAATCCAACACAACACAGTCCAACACAGCAAAGCCTAACACAACACAGTCCAACACAGCAAAATTTAACACAACACAGTCCAACACAGCAACGCCTAACACAACACAGTGCAACACAGCAAAGTCCAACACAGCAAAGCCCAACATAACACAGCCCAACACAGGAAAGTCCAACACAACACAGCCCAACGCAGCAAAGTCAACACAACACAGCCCAACACAGCAAGGTCCAACAAAACACAGCCCAACACAGCAAAGTCAACAAAAAACAGCCTAACACAGCAAAGTCCAACACAACACAACACAACAAAGCAGTCAACACAACACAGCAGTCAAAACAACACAGTCCAACACAGCAAAGTCAACACAACACAGTTCAATGCAGCAAAGTCAACACAACAGAATCCAACACAGCAAAGTCAACACAACACAGTCTAAAACAGCAAAGTCTAACATGACACCCCAACACAGCAAAGTCCAACACAACACAACCCAACAAAGCAAAGTCAACACAGCACAGTCCAACACAGCAAAGTCAACACAACACAGCCCAGCACAGCAACACAGCCCAACACAGTGAAGTCAACACACCACAGCCCACAGTAACACAATTTGATCCTTCAGCCTCATGATTTTTGCAATTGTTTTGGTGTATATATGAAAAGGATGTATACATTCAAACTAAGGCAATTCAGTGCATTTCTTGGTGTGCACACTGTACATTTTGGTTCTTATTAATGTTCCAGCTATTTGACTCAGCTGTGTTACAGTGGGGAAAAAACACCAAAATATGCAGGACAGGGGCTTCTGCAGGACCAAAGTTACAAACTATAGCATTACACCTACAGGGGCCAAGCAGCCAATGACAAAAACACCGTAGATCCACCAAGAGTTCCTTCATCACATTGGACCCCGTCATAACACTCCATCAGCCAAACGCAAAGACCGAGAGTGGACTTGGCAATATTGCATCATTCTGTCACTGGTGTTGTCACAAAGCAACAGTTGGTCATTTGCCCTCGTCTCTCTCGCTCTGACACAGCCAGCCGATCATTACTGCTTTATTGGTCTTTGGCCTTCCACTATATATGGCCCTGTCATTGTGTGACTCAGGCATTCATATCATCAGCCTCTGAAAACAAGAATGTCATATGATCATCATAAGATGATGAATCTTGAAGAAATGCAATATACTTTTGCCTAAGAACGGATTCAGTTCAATGTCACTACTAATAGATTAACGCTGCAAGGTGACTCATGGTGTACAGCACTGTGCAACAGCCAGAGACCACCCTTCATTCGTTTAATTTCCAGTCAAAATGGCCAGTAAGTCCACATTGTTCATTTTTTAGCCTCAACAAACGAACCATATATATTTTCAGTGTTTAGTTTGTCCAATTTTTACCTTTATTAGAGCCTCCATTCTTTTCAGGAGACTCACTTTCAGTTTCTCACAACACACCTTTAAAGTTCAGTCTTAGAAGCTGGTTGGTCATTTTCTGAAGTAATCAAACACATTCAGTGGTGTTGAGGTCTGGACTCTGGGGTGGTCAGTCCATTGTTCAGCTTCTTTGTTTGATGTGTCCGTCTCCTTTTCTCAGTGAGCTTCTACACATCCTTTCAGACCCACAGCGCTGAGGCGTCTTCTCACAGTGGAAGGATGGACAGAAACACCTGTGGATGTTTTCAGATCTGGAGCAGCTTGATTTTCTCCTCTCTCTCAGAGATGAAAGCTTTAAGTGCTGTTTATCTGATGGGGGCAGTTTTGGGGTCGAGCAGCTCTTCCAGGTGGTCTCATTTTCTCTGTAGCTCTTAATTAGTTTTTCCAACTCCAGTTTTGGAAACGTTCAGTTATTTTCCTTTCACTTTTTCCTTCCTTATGCAAGCGAACAGTACTGAAACAATATTTCTAGACGTCTATGAGTTGATACAACCACACCGACACATAATTAACCTCATAAATGCTAAGATAGGCTAAGCTGAGCCTCATTTTGAGTCCACATGTGGAACAAAGAGGAGCAGCAGCAGGTCTTTTTTATTGTAAGAGCTGTACAGTGTTCCTGAGAGAGAAAAAGGAGAGCGTTCCTCTCTCTCTCCTTCCCTGACGGCTGAGTGTAAGGAGAGTCCCGAGGGCGTGATTAATCCTGGATCGGGGCAGGGCCCGGGTGGAATTCTGTTTGAATCATCCTCATTCTGTTTCAGAGCTGGAAGTAGGTTGGATGATGGCAGTGATCAGAGTAACACCAGAATAAACTATAACAGTCCCTTATCTTCTTTCACATCTCTTTCTCATCACCTTCCCTAGTAGACCATATATTAGCCATTTTGTTATATATACAGCACTGTGCAAAAGGCCACCCTGCATTTATTTAATTTCCAGTTAACACAGCTATTGACCACTAGTTATTCATTTTCCAGGAGATGTTTCTGATGAGATTAGACATAAGATAATCCACTTGCAAATGAAGGACAAGAAAAATTAGGAGTTTCCAAAACTGGACTTCAAAAAACTCAGCAGAATCCAACACAACGTAGCCCAACACAGCAAAGTCCATCCCAACACAGCCCAGCACAGCAAAGTCCAACACAGTAAAATCCAACACAACACAGTCCTACACAGCTAAGACGACAAAACACAGCCCAATACACAAAATCCAACACAACACAGCCCAACACAGAAAATCCAACACAACACAGCCCAACACAGAAAAATCCAACACAACACAGCCCAATATACAAAATCCAACACAACACAGTTCAACACAGCTAAGTCAACAAAACACAGCCCAACATAGCAAAATCCAACACAACACAGTCCTACACAGCTAAGACGACAAAACACAGCCCAATACACAAAATCCAACACAGCAAAATCCAACACAACACAGTCCAACACAGCAAAATCCAACACAACACAGCCCAATATACAAAATCCAACACAATACAGTCCAACACAGCTAAGCCAACAAAACACAGCCCAACACAGAAAAATCCAACACAACACAGTCCAACACAGCTAAGTCAACAAAACACAGCCCAACACAGCAAAATTCAACACAACACAGTCCAACACAGCAAAATTCAACACAACACAGTCCAACACAGCAAAATCCAACATAACACAGCCCAACACAGCAAAATTCAACAAAATACAGTCCAACACAGCTAAGCCAACAAAACACAGCCCAGCATAGCAAAATCCAACACAGCAAAATCCAACACGGCAAAGTTTCTGATGAGACTAAATATCAGATGATCCACTTGCATAATGAAAGACAAGAATAATCAGCAGTTTCCAAAATGGAGTTCAAAAACTGAATAAAAGTTACAGAGAAAATGGTTCTCCTAACAACCACCTGGAAGAGCTGGTAGACACCAAAACTGCCCCCATCAGATAAACAGCACTTAAAGCTTTCATCTCTGAGAGAGAGGAGAAAATCAAGCTGCTTCAGATCTGAAAACATCCACAGGTGTTTCTGTCCATCCTTCCACTGTGAGAAGACGACTCAGCGCTGTGGGTCTGAAAGGATGTGTAGCTGTTCAAGAAGAACCTCACTGAGAAAAGGAGACGGACACATCAAACAAAGAAGCTGAACGATGGACTGACCACCCCAGAGTCCAGACCTCAACATCACTGAATGAGTTTGATTACTTCAGAAAATGATCAACCAGCTTCTAAGACTGAACTTTGGAGGTTTGTCTGCAGATTCTTTGAGGAACTGAAAGTGAGTCTCCTGAAAAGAATGGAAGCTGGAATAAAGGTAAAGAGTGACTCACTGAACACTCAGACAGCTGAGATTAGATTTAGTTGTTAAGACTTCTGGGTAATTTTCTGTTAAATATGTGTATTTTCTGCAGTTTGTTCTTGGAGCAGAAAAAAAAACCTATTGGATGATTGCAAAAAAAAAAATAATACTGGGCTTCCTTAAATGAACATACTGACATACACAAAATCACCACTTACCATATTAATATTATTTGCATTTCTTCTATTATCTGTGTTTTTCTTAACATAAACACTTACTGACCAGATACACTGATTTTAATTATAGTAAAGACACTGATTCTATATAGAAACGTGAACACTGCTTTGCTTAAAGGGTTCTATGCCTGGTGAAATGGTTCTTCAGATTATCGGAGAATGTGTTGTATATGGTTCTATATAGGACCTTTTTGAAAATGGTTCTATACAACACATTCTCTTGATTCTGCTATTATGATGTCACCAATACATAGAACCATATACAACAACATCTCCATCAATCTGAAGAACGATTGCACCATGCAAAGAACCATTTAAGCATGCAAAGGGTTATTTGAGTGTTGATGGTCCTATATAGTATCATTGTATATATATTGTTATATATATATTGTTATACACACTGAGTTCTAAAGGTCTGAGAGCACTGGTGAAAATGCTTCTATTTTGCATTCATTTTTTTATTTTAATACAAAGTTTTTCATCACTATTGATCAACATAACAGTTTGAGTGAAAAATAGAGTCTTTGAATCTTAACATGAACTTCAATAGTTCTTAGTATTTGCTGTGTCTTTCTTTTGCTTTAATGACAGCGTACACTCGACCTGGCATGGACTTCGCAAGTTTGTGCAAAAGCCTCTGATCAGCAGATCAAATCCACCAGAGAGTCGTCTGATCAGGAGCTTTAATGGAAGGAACAATACTAAAAACACTCTGACCGTCTTGTACAAAAACCTCAGGTCAATCTCACAGATTTGCTTCATCTTAAACAGTGATTTAGAAATCTGGAATGTTTCTTCTTCATTTGAATCACCATAACTGTTCTCTGTTTTACATTTTTTAAGATTCTGAAACTGTCGGTTGTTTCTTTCCAGATTTAAATGAAAAAAATTCCAGATTCTGAATGTGGTCACTGCAGGTATGGGACATATCTATGTCCCCACGTCCTGATACTGTACAAAAACAAATGCTGTGTGTGTTCTGCTCTTCTTCTCAGCTGAGCCTCTTCTGGTGCCACACGTCTGCACGAGCAAATGAAAGAGTCGCTCATCAGTCCCTCTTTCTTTCATTCTTTCTTTCTTTCACACGTGCACACCTTCCTTCATTTTCCGCTGCTGCGCCGCTTTGGAGAGTGAATGCGCCTGAGATGAATTGGATCCGTTCTTTATTAACACAATCAGCCTGATTTGCTTTGAGCGCCATTAAGGCTAGCTCATTTGCTTTGCGTGGAAAAATAAATTGCACCCGCGATTGCTTTCCTGTCTGCTGGCGAATACTCCTAACAATGATGGCAGTTTAAAATAGCAGCCCATTTGCATGCAGGATCGCAGACTCAGGGCTGCGTTTCACTCCCTCAGAGCAGGTTCTGTTTTCTTTTTTGCGAACAGAAAACATGCGACTGGAAATATTTTAGCGGTTAGATTGGGGTCAGTGTCGGAGCAGGGAACGTATTTCAGTGTCATGTTTGATTACAGCACCTGCTACCTGAAACATATTAAAAAGCGCTCCGCTTTCAGGCCTTTGGTAAATTGCGTCAGATGTGCAAATTGGAAAACGGCTGTAAATCGGTTAGGCCTGCTGTCAGGGCAGCGCTGTCATTCATCATCACGCCATCGTCTCCTCTCATCAGCGTGGAGCTATTTTGCTTCAGAGGAATGAAACAGAGACTAAAGCAGGAGGCCTGGTTCGCTCTGCTGGCTGTATTTCAGTTACCACGGCGCCCCGCTGCGAAATTCTCTCCAAAAACCCACGAGTGATTGACAGTCTTATCACTTTATAAGGTAAAAGTGAAAATATAATATAAAGTTGTACAGTTATAAAGTTTAGAAGACGTGTTTGGATGGGAATTGTCCTAACAGGTGTACACACTCATATATTTACTGAAACAGAATAGGATGTATATTCAGTGGCATATAGATAGACGGACAGACAGACACAAGCATGATCAGTGCACCCATAGACACAATATATGTCCAAAAGTATGTGCTTGTTGGACATTTGTGCCCATTCAGTCTGAAGAGCATTTGTGAGTTCAGACACTGATGTTGGATATAAAGGCCTGGCTCATAATCTCCGTCCTAGTTCATCTCAAAGGTGTTCAGTGGGGTTGAGGTCAGGGCTCTGCGCAGGTCACTGGAGTTCCTCCACACCAAACAGGTCAAACCATGTCTTCATGGAGCTGCTTTGTGCACAGGGGCTCAGTCATGCTGGAACAGGACAGGGTCTTCCTCAAACTGCTGACACAAAGCTGGAAGCGTATCATTGTCAAAATGTCTGTGTGCTGTAGCATTAACATCACCCTTCACTGGAACTAAGGGGCCTGAAAAACAGCCCCGCCCATTATCCCTCCTCCACCAAACTTTACTGTTGGCACAGTGCAGTCAGGCAGGTAACGTTCTCCTGGCATTCGCCAAACCCAGATTCATCTATCAGACTACCAGATAGCGAAGCATGATTTATTACTACAGGGAACTCATTTGCACTGCTCCAGAGTCCAGTGGCGGCGCTTTACACCACTCCAGCCGATGCTTGACATTGCGCATAGTAATCATAGGCTCGTGTGTAGCTGCTCAGCCATGGAAACCCATTTTGTGAAGCTCAGTTTTTGTGTTGATGTTGCTTCCAAAGGCAGTTCAGCATTCCCACTTTGTGAGTTTGCGTTGTGGCTGAGCTGTTGTTGCTCCTAGATAGTTTCATTTCACTATAATAGCACTTACAGTTGTCTGAGGCAGATCTAGCAGGAGCAAAATTTCACAAACTGACTTGTGGCAGAGGCACAGAGGCTGAGGCATCCTATGACAGTGCCATATTTAGAGTCACTGAGCTCATCAGTACGACCCTCTACTGCCAGTGTTTGTCTGTTGAGACTGCAAGGCTATGTGCTTGATTTTATACACCTGTTAGCAATGAGTGCGGCTGAAACACCTGAACTTAATCATTAGGAGGGGTGTCCACATACTTTTGGCTATATAATGTAGGTGTGATGGCCAGGTATCCACAAATTTTGGAGCCACATGCTTTTGGGCCAGACAGATACAAACCCCATTTGTATCCCCACGGAGGACTCAATGTCCATTTTTCCCAAAAACAATGACTACAGCACTATCAGACCATCTGAGAGGAGCTTGGGCCCAGAGAACTCAGTGGTGTTTCTGGCTAGAATGTATGGCTTTCTGCTTGTATAATAGAGTTTCAAGTCACATTTCCTGATGCGGCCACAGGCTGTGTAAACGCAACAACAGGTTTTGGAAGTACTCCTGAGCCCGTGTGGTGGTATTTAACACAGTAACATGACGGTTTCTCGTGCGGTGCCATCTGAGGGCTTCAAAGTCACGTGCATTCAACAGGCATTTCCGGCCTTGCCCTACACAGACTGAGATTTCTCCGTAATCTTTTCACAATATTATGTATGGGAAATGGTGAAAGACCTAAGTTCTTTGCAAACTTTCATCGAGAAACGTTCTTTTTAAACTACTTAAAAATTCTCTCGTGAAGTCTGGCACAAAGTGGTGAGTCACAACTCATCTTTGCTTGCAAAGACTGAGCCATTGTTGATGCTCCTTTACACCAATCCTTATACTCTCACCTGCTACCAATTCACCTGCTTATTGTGAAATGTTTCAATATGATGTAACTTGAATATTCGATCATTTTTTACTTTTTATTTTGCCCCGTTCCCATTTTCTTAATGTGTTGCAAGCATCAGATTTAAAATTTGTTTATGTTTACAAAATACAATCAAGCTGGTCAGCCAAAACAGTGTTCTTGTTTTAATTGCGTTTTCCAAACATGTCCCAACTTTTTCTGGAAATGGGGTTTGTAGACAGATAAGTAGATGAATGTTATTGATCTTTGAGGGGAAATTTGTGAGTAAATTTGAGCAATGCATTTCATTTCTCGCTCTGTAATCCGAAGCACTCTGTAGCCCAGTTGTGAAATTAGATCTGCGGTCATTTCCGAAATCCTCCCTCTATGTACTCCACAGCTAAGTGCTAAAATCGCTGTGAAACCATTACACAGAGCAAGAGCAATTATAAAGAATTGATCTGAGTTGCACTGTAGCAGTGCGCCGTTAACATTAGGCCAATTTTCTGATAATGTTTAACGGAGCTCATTCTTCTAACTCTGCCCTCCGTCTGACGGCCATTTTGCTGCCTTAGAGGAGCCCCCACTATAAATACTGATTAACGCCATATCCACTCCATTCGTTCTCCAGGGGAACAGTTCGCGCTTTTTTTCTACTGATAGCGGCGGAATCTGCAGCATCTGGGCCGGTGATGAATGGGTGCTGTCCTCGCCTCAGTTCATTTGCGATCCATTACAGCACATTAGCTTTGTGTCAAAGAGGAACCCAAACACAATGCATCACTACAGGGCGGAGATAGGATCCGTCCAGTTCCCCGGCACATTCCCACCTCCTGCAGACGGGTTCGGATGAGAGTTTGTGTCTTGAATTATGACCATGTGGCAGAATTTTAGGCCTGCGTAGGCCTGATGCATTGTATCGGGAAGTTTAATGGGATAAAATCATCTCTTAGCTTGCGTTAAAAAGGAAAAAGTGAATCGGCTGATATACGCTGACTATTACGCTATGTGGCCAAAAGTATGTGGACACATCCTAATTAATATGTACGTGGTTTTAACATGATGATAACATCTATAAACCTGCTACCAGGGAAACATGACAGCAGCTTGCACTGACTTGTCAGCCATGCTTGGTTTATTCTTATGATTTTCTCACAACAACCGAATAAGCAGCTTTTTACAACAATGCTTTCTGGCTAACTGATACAACAGCACTGACAAACTGTTTGGTAGTCTCAATGAACACTGGAGCTGTGAATGTTAGCTTCATCTTTGGAGCATTAAATAGGGTCATAATTAGAGCTGTAAGTAATATCACAGCATATAGCATGTAGTGCTTTTAGCTCAAACCAAAAGAGTCCAAAAAACCCAATATTGCTAAATTGATGACTCAAGAAGGTGTTATTGTTAAAATAACATTGTTTTATTTTAAAATATAAATAAATTGTAACCCTAACAGGTTTTTTCAAGTGTAATATATCTGTAAACGCTAGGGACACAAAAATGGACGTTTCTGTAGAATGACCCTTTACTGTATGGTGGAAATGTTGGAATAGGTAGAGTGATGACTGCACTGCTGTCAGAAGTAGGCTATAGCCTGGTGTTATGACATTGCAGGACATTAGCATGTTTGGAAATTCAAGTTTGTCTACCCACTTTTTCACAGGCCCACCCAAAAAATTCATTTTTGCCTATTTCACTGGCTGTACTTCATTAACCTCTTCAACTCCTTGAGACCACCAGTGGTTCCAAAACGCAGTTCATCAAATTCTTCATAACTTTCATATTTCATAAGCTTCATTCAAAAGGTGGGGGTCGTATGAGAGCTGTAACTGTCTTCTTTCCAGTTAGATAGATGGGTGATGTAATTTTAAACCCTTATAATAAAAGAAGCTGAACTCAGTTTTTTTGTCTATTGAAAGTCGACCCATTTTTCCACAAATCTGGGCTATAAACTATAAACAGATGGCGTCTCTTCAGTGATCTGCTCTGTAAAAATTATTTTTATAAAATAATACAAAGAGCGTCTAAGATTTTTGGCTTTCAGCAGTAAATTGTAAGCATATAGTAATATGAGTATGATCATAAAACACATGTTCTGTTAATTTGAGGGGAGCTTTAAAAATAAATAAATAATTAATTAATTAAAAATGTACATTTATTTCATGCAGTTCCTGAATAATTTCCTTTACGATTTGGTCATGTAAATTCAGATGGACAAACCAAAATATACCCTGGAGCGTAAGAGGTTAAGTAAATTCAGAGTGAACTCTTTTTAATAGTTGATATCGTCGATAACCAACTGACTTTGTCAACTAGTAGTTGCAGCCCTACTTTTCTGTGAGCCTCTGAGCAGCGAGGTTGGAGGGGACGCTGAGCTGCTTCCACCTCTGCAGTGCTCCACTTAGCACCTTAGCTGGAGAGGTGAAGACAGCCATGCTGCGAGGCCTAGACAGCAGCATGAGGCCAGATTTTCCCCTCCACACGTGTGTGCTGGGGTCAGGATGGAAATGGACGCACAGTAAGGACGTTTCTAAGCAATACTAAATGAGACACTTCGACATGTAGTCAGCATGCAGGGGTTTGTGACATGATAACACGTTAACCCCCTTTTTCACCGTGAAATGCCATTTCTGCCTGTCTTGCAAGTCTGTCAGTTTTTTGCACCATCTTTTTTCCCAATAACATTGATTTGATATATCCAGATCTGTAATTTACAAAATGGGTAGTAACCTGTATTTTCATCTTCATAGATGAGCAAACAAGTCAAATACTATAAAACCGTATTGTTTTCAAATGCTAATTTCATTATTATGTCATTTTGTACACAATTTCTGAGGAAGAAAGCTGCAGTTTTCTTGTTTTATCTAGGCACGGCTGTGTTTGTGGAGAGGTATGAATAGTCTTTGCCCTCATTGCTCACTAGCAGCTCAAGAAAGGCTACATTTACACAGCAGGTAAAAGTGGCCCAAATCCAATCTTTTTCTTCATATGTGACACAGAGGTGTGTCTGTGCGTCAGTGTGAACAGATAAACACACTGAATCTGACATTTCCAATTCAGATTTGAGACGCTTTCATATGCAGAACTGAAATCCGATACGTTTTCTGATCCGCGGCAATGCGACTCCAGATCGGAATTCATGCAACTTTTACGTCAATCCAGCTCAACATTTGTTATAATTTCACGCTGCTGAGACTCAAACATTTAGCCTGATGCTTCTGTACCAAAAAATTAGAAGAGACTCATCGCAACCGCTCCATGTTTGAAGAGGTTTCGAACAAAACGGCTGAACAAGGCTGCAGCATCAAAAAAAGTTCAGAGAATCCGAGGACACGAAAGAAGTGGCCGTGGCCGAATAACGTGCCCTTTTTACAGAGAACTCGAACACATTCTGGGTGATGAGCCCAGCTGTCAAACACTGAAACTTTATAATCACTCCTGTGATGCTGGCGAAGACGAAACTGAAAGCTCCTGGAGCGACTGGCGTTTTGAGTTTTAAAGTCATTCATTTCAGAAAAGTCCTACGCGAATTCTTCAAAGTTTCCCTTTTTTGCTGTTTCGTTTGAATTCCAGGCTAATCTGCTGCAGATACTGAGTGTCGGACTGCATCACATCAAATATTTCATTATTTAACCTGGACGTTGTTCCCATTTGATATGCCTCGAACTCTTTGAACTGCATTGATCTGCTTGTGATAAATTTATAATGAAACCTAGATGTCAAAACTGTAAAGCCTTCATCCTGCTGGACTTCCTTTATTCCACACACCTCTTCCCAGACGGAAATATGAGATTACAGCTGTGGGAGAGCCAAGCAGCTTCTACTGACGGGTTAAAAAGGTTGATGATAGAGATGACTGACTGGCACTGACTGGCAATGGTATCAGCTCACAAGAGCCAGCTATGAAAAACATACTAAATGTCCACTTCATTAGAAACACCTACCTTGTGCTTACACTCACTGGCCACTTTATTAGAAACACCTACCTTGTGCTTCCATTCACTAGCCACTTTATTAGAAACACCTACCTTGTGCTTCCACCTACTGGCCACTTTATTAGAAACACCTACCTTGTGCTTCCACTCACTGGCCACTTTATTAGAAACACCTACCTTGTGCTTCCATTCACTAGCCACTTTATTAGAAACACCTACCTTGTGCTTCCACTCACTGGCCACTTTATTAGAAACACCTACCTTGTGCTTCCACCTACTGGCCACTTTATTAGAAACACCTGCCTTGTGCTTACACTCACTGGCCACTTTATTAGAAACACCTACCTTGTGCTTCCATTCCTTGCCACTTTATTAGAAACACCTACCTTGTGCTTCCACTCACTGGCCACTTTATTTGAAACACCTGCCTTATAGCTCCACTATACACACCCAGACTGAAGAGTATCTGCTGCTGCACCGTTTAGTCCTCTGAATAAGGACACAGTGAATACAGGCTGCAGGAGTCCTCTGTGTGCACAGTGATGGAGTGGATTCATGAAGTCTTAGCATATTTCGCGAAGGGTCATTTGTTATATTGTGGAAACTGATTCAATGTCAAGTTTAAAAAAGAGGGAATTATCAAAAACCGCAGTTTTTCTCCAGGAGGTCACACATTCATAATTCATCCAGAATTGCATAGCTCACATCTGAAGTAGTGTAACTGTGTTAGGCTTAACTCCACAGGCCTTTATAACGCGCCCTGATGAGAGTACTTGCCTCCATGTCCTATAAAATGAATGAAAAGAACCCTTTTAAAGGAATCTAATGCAAAAGACAAGAAAAAATACGATATACAGCACTGTGCAAAAATCAGAGACCACCTTTTCATCAACATGGCCATTGAGTTATTCCAGAAAATTACACAAAATCATCAACAACTAAATCTAATCTCAGCTGTTTGAGTGTTCAGTGTGTCTGTCTTTACCTTTATTCCAGCTTCCATTCTTTTCAGGAGCCTCACTTTCAGTTCCTCAAAGAATCTGCAGACACACCTCCAAAGTTCAGTCTTAGAAGCTGGTCGATCATTTTCTGAAGTGATCAAACACATTCAGTGGTGTTGAGGTCTGGACTCTGGGGTGGTCAGTCCATCGTTCAGCTTCTTTGTTTGATGTGTCCGTCTCCTTTTCTCAGTGAGGTTCTTCTTGATCAGCTACACATCCTTTCAGACCCACAGCGCTGAGTCGTCTTCTCACAGTGGAAGGATGGACAGAAACACCTGTGGATGTTTTCAGATCTGAAGCAGCTTGATTTTCTCCTCTCTCTCAAAGATGAAAGCTTTAAGTGCTGTTTATCTGATGGGGGCAGTTTTGGGGTCGACCAGGTCTTCCAGATGGTTGTTAGGAGCCCACATTTTCTCTGTAGCCTTTTAAGCATTTTTTCAACTCTGACTCATTTTCACTTTGACTTTCTGCTTCCTTATTCAAGTGGATTATCTGATATCTAATCTTCTCAGCAGTATTTGTAAATGTTAGAGTCTGTTTGAAGGGCAACAGAATGTCACTGAAGCCTTTGGGAAGCTTTTATTGGCAGGATGCAGCTGTAACTGGTTGGTTTTAGGATTGGACGGGTGGAGGAGTTAAAGCTGAAGTGCACAAAAGTAAAAATATATAAATATTTGAATATGTTTCCTGCTTTGTTACTACCTCACACACTTTACAATAAGACTACGCTTATAACACCTTTATAAACACTTATATAATAATCGGTGTATCAATGGTTATTAATTTGTTTATGGCTATCAAATAAGCACTTTAATGAGCATAATAAGCAGTTATACATAAAAACGGCAATAGTGAGCTGTTATATCTGATGTGTATGAATATCTGATGGAGCTGACAGGTTTGATGCTGATGGATAGAGAAGAAAAAGAAAGATCTGAATAAGGACTCACTATTTGGCAAGCAACAGATCACTGTTATCCTTTTGATTTGTGTATTATAACTGCTTATTAATGACTGTTAAGGTGTTTGTGAACTAATTAATAACCATTAATTAACTAATTTTAAACCATTCATAAGGGTTGTCTGCTTTTTTCCTGACGTTGAAGAAGAGAGAACTTTTTGTAGGCCCCCTAGTGGCCATTCAGAAAAAAGATGGTTCTTCACTAAGAAAATACAAGGGTTCTACATAGAACTGCATGCTTAAATGGTTCTGTGCATGGTGAAATGGTTGTTGTAAATGTGTTACATATGGTTCTATATAGAACCTTTTTGAAATACAGCACCAAAAAGGGTTCCGCTATTGTTATGATGTCAAGCTTGTCACAATAGAAGAACCTTTTTTGGTTCTATATAGAGCCATGAACACTCAAAGAACCATTTGCATGATTAAATGGTTCTTTGCATTGTGAAATGGTTCTTTGGATTGATGTAGAATGTGTTGTATATGGTTCGATGTATTGTTGACATGGTAATAGCAGAATCTTTTTGGTGCCATATAGAAGCATCCTTGGAAAGGTTCTATGTAGAGCCATATAAAACACGTTCTCCGTCAATCTGAAGGAGCATTTCACCATGCAAAGAACTCCTTAAACATGCACATGGTCCTTTGAGTGTTCATGGTTCCATATAGAACCACTGTCTTCACTAAAGAACCCTTGAAGAACCATCTTTTGTAAGAGAGAAATAAAGTGTTTTGTCCCTGTAACTCTGCTATCAGATGAACTAGGACTCTCTCTGTGAAACGCTGTGACTCTGTTGAGCTGCTAGTGAGCAATGAGGGGCAGAAAGGGGAGGGGTGAGAACCCCCTGCTGTGAAAAACTATTCATACCTCTCCAGAAAGACGGCCATGCCGAGATAAAACGGATGGCTGCACCTTTATATATCAAACAGTCCTGCACGGAGCTCCCGAGTGGCGCAACCGTCTAAGCGTTGGCCCTATCATCAGGAGATCGCGAGTTCGATCCCTGGTGATGCTACAGCCATCCGTAGCCGGGAGTCCGAGAGAGCACAATTGGCCTCGCTCTCTCTGGTGGGTGGGATGGCCCCTCCTTCTCCCCCCATCACTCAGCGCGATGCTAGTCAGCGCAGGCGTCTGTTAGCTGACGTAACAGATCTGGCGGTTGGCGCTTTCCTCCGAGCGCGTTCGGCTGTCCAGTGACGTTGCGTGAGCGGCAGTTCGAAAAGAAGCGGTGGTTGGCTTCACAGGTCTCGGAGGAAGCCTGTGTTAGCCTTCACCCTCCTAGCGTTGATAGCATCGTGTGATTGGGGGAGTCCTAACTAGCGGGTGGAATTGGAGACGACTAAATTGGGGAGAAAATCGGGTAAAAAAATTTAAAAAAAAAAAAAAAACAGTCCTGCACTGCTGACACTATAGACCACATTTAAACACAGTACACACACTTTGATAAACGCTGACCTGCTCACTTATCTAAGAAGATGAAATTTTGTTAATCACACATTGAAATATTGCATTAAAAAATGCAAACGTCCTCCAAAAATGGGCAGAAACTGCTGTTTGTGGCCCCTGTGGAAAATGGGCTAATGACTGTTGACTAGAAATGAAATAAACAGAAGTGCCTTCCTGGCGTTTGAGCAGGCCACTGCGCTCCTGCCTTATCGAACACACGGAGAAGTCTGCATTACCAGCCGTGGCAAATCTGCCCTTCATGTATCCGCTCTGGCTAGGATTAATAAGCAGGCCAATTATCTGGTCCAGGCTTCAGCAGCAGCACTTCTTGAAAAGGCACTTTCAGATGTGAGCTGTGTTTCCATATCGAGGCGAGGCATGGTGAGATCTCTCATTGGAAGCTGATGGTGCTGGGGGGAGGTTTGGGGTGGGGGGTGTTTAGCCAACAGCACCATTTGCTGTGACTGGAGGTGGTGCCAGTGCTGGTGCCTGCTGTAAACACAGCCATCTGAGCAGCCCTGCAAAACCACAGCAGTGATTGGCTCTTCCAGGCCACCATCCATTCACAAGCACCAATTATCAGAAACAGTGTGAATGGAGGCCGAGGTTAATTCATGACACACTGCCTGGCCAGTTTATAGGAAACCCCATCTTTGTAGCTCCACCTTGCTGGTGTACATAGTGTAAAACATGTACTCTGTAAATTTACAGTAAAGCAATGTCTCAGACATCAGGCAGTGCATTCAAAACCATTTGAGGTAATTTGTACTTAGTGATGGACATCTGGTTCCTATCACCACCACTGTGAACAATTCTGACTCTGTACGTTTCTCTAGAACAGAGCGTTTCACACCAAACCGCTCTGAATGACTTTCTTTCCGTCTTAACTATTTAATTATGGAGAATATTTGATGATAAAATGGTAAGTTAAGTCTTAAAAACATATTGAAAGGCTTGGCGTCCCCAAACTTTTGATGGGGCATGTATATGAAGAATAAAACAGTGAATGTTTTAATAAATGGTGCTCCAGAGTTGCTCGGAGAAAAGGTGATGTATTGTGCTAACAGAAGGCACTGATCTGAACATGGTGTCCAGATTTGCTGGACATCAAATTATTCATGTCCACTGATGGGGCCTGTAGGTGTCAGGAAGGACAAAAGCTGCGCTTCTTCCTCCAAAACGCTGATGACACAGCATATTCTATTCTGAAGATAACCTCGGGAGGACACAGGAGATAGCCGGTCAGGCTGTGGCTGTTATCGCTCCGTCTTTCCAGGCGGCGAAGGATAAAAAAAGCTGTCCGAGGTCACTGACGGGGTCGCTGCGATGTCGTTCCTGTACAGTTCTGTCAGTTTATACCATAATACATGTATTTTAATCTCCTTAAAGAAAAACTCCAGCTTTTTTAGACCTAATCTCGGTCTGTTTTATCTGTATCATAAGGTCCCTCACGGACAGTAATGTCAGGACCACTAAAACTTGGTGATTTAACGATTGAGATCAGGCAGGAGGACATAGTACATGATTCTAATTATTATTTATTATTATTATTATATTAGTTATTTTTACAAACTTTTTATGATTCCCTTGTTTTTACTTATTTACTTACTATTATTGCTGTATTTTCTTATATCCTCTGCAGGTAACTTTAAAACTGCATTTTTGGCACATTTTTGTTTATTTGATAGTTTATGTTGGAAAAAATACATCAAAAAAATATAAAATGTGCCATATTTTTGAACAGACCGTATTTAATGTTTTATGTTTTCCCAATATGTTAAATTCAGCAAATGAACTGTAATTGTGCATTAAAATGTACCCTTATAATTTTATGACAGCCAATCAGCACTCTGTAGCAGTAGTGCTAGCCAATCAGCACTCAGTACAAGTAATGCCAACCAATCAGCGCTCAGTAACAGTAATGCTAACCTATCAGTGCTCAGTAGCAGTAATGCTAACGAATTAGCACTCAGTAGCAGTAATGCTAACCTATCAGCGCTCAGTAGCAGTAATGCTAACCAATCAGTGCTAAGTAGCAGTAATGCTAACCAATCAGTGCTCAGTAGCAGTAATGCTAGTAATGCTGTAGTCAACCAATCAGCACTCAGTAGCAGTAATGCTAAGCAATCAGCTCTCAGTAGCAGTAATGCTAACCAATCAGCGCTCAGTTGCAGTAATGCCAACTAATCAGCACCCAGCAGCAGTAATGCTAACCAATCAGCGCTCAGTAGCAGTAATGCTAACCAATCAGCTCTCAGCACCGCCAATATTAGCGTCTCTACTGTACAAAATCTATTTACTTTAGAAAAACTGAAATATTCTAGTTAATTTTCTTTCATTTAAGATAAAAAGGTAATGTTTTTGTTACAATGGGAGACATAGAAAGTGGCCAGTCTCCCCTTAAACTGGCTCGGATGTACGTACCACGGATAAAAACACTTCTGATTGGATCGTTTCCCACTGGACGGGTCAGAATCTCAACAATGGAATCAGAGCATTACTACAATACCTGCAGAGTTTAAACCCAAGAAGCCTGATGATTCTATTAAACCAAAAAATGACCTCAGGATTACAGACCCCATAATCATTTATCTGTATAGTAATGTGGACTGTGTGCATTTTTGTTGCCAGTGTCAGATCCACTGTGTGTGTGTGTGTGTGTGTGTGTGTGTGTGTGTGTGTGTGTGTGTAATCGCTTTGGAGCTCAGAGAACGGACCTCCGACAGGCCGAACACACACGCAGGGCGTCCTCAGACGGCGAGGCGTCACACTGCGCTCCCCACACAGCCCTGCATGAGTCTAATTAAAGCAATTAATCAGCTGAATTAAACAGGAATCACACACTGCTCCACCAGCTACACCCCCTCAGGGCCTCGTCACTGACCGCAGCTAGCGCACACGCTAACGCTAACTCCAACGTCAGGGCTTTTTTAGATGCAAACAACCTCACTGACCTGAGAACTCACATTCAACGCCTTCAAACGCTTTGGCTCTGCACTGACGGACTGCGCTTTAGACTGAGGCCTCCTGGAGTCATAAAAATGTTTTTATTAGTTCTAATGATTTAATGATCATTATTGATGATATTAAAGATGATATCAGCTTTGTATTCAATTTGTTAGCTTGAGTTTGGTTAGACTCTGATTGATTAGCCTGTGATAAGTTACTCTGTGATTGGTTAGCCTAGGACTGGCTATAGCCTATGATTGAATAGTGTGTGATTGATTAGCCTGTGATGAGTAACTCTGTGATTGGTTAGCCTATGACTGGCTATAGCCTATGATTGAATAGTGTGTGATTGATTAGCCTGTGATGAGTTACTCTGTGATTGGTTAGCCTAGGACTGGCTATAGCCTATGATTGAATAGTGTGTGATTGATTAGCCTGTGATGAGTAACTCTGTGATTGGTTAGCCTATGACTGGCTATAGCCTATGAATGAATAGCCTGTGATTAATTAGCCTGTGATGAGCCTGTGATGAGCCTGTGATGATGGCTAGTGTTGCCAGGTTTAATGGGTGTGTTTGAGTAGGGCAACCACCAAACTGTGCTGGACACCAGCCCTCCAGGACAGACTGGTTAGACTATGATTGGTTATCCTATGATTGGATAGCTTATGATTGGTTATTGATTGTGTAGTCTGTGATTGATTAGCCTGTACTTGATTAGCCTATGATTGAGTAGCCTATGATTGGTCATCCAGTGACTGCTTAGCATGTGATTGATTAGTCTCTGATTGGTTAGCATAGAAAGATGCCTGTAGAAACTATTGTTGGTAGTCTCCCGACATCAAGGTGCTGAAGAAATGACAGAATCAGGAGAGAAAGAGGGAGAGAGGGGGAGAGAGAGGGGGAGAGAGAGAGAAGGAGAAAGGGGGAGAGAGGGAGGGGGGGGCAGGGAGAGAGAGAGAGAGGGAGAGAGAGGGAGAGGGAGAGGGAGAGAGAGGGAGGAGAGGGAGAGAGGAGAAGGGGGGTGAAGAAGACTGAGAATGAAGTAACACCTATGACAGTGGTAGCAGCAGAAGAACAGACAGAGAGAGAGGGAGAGAAGGAGGGAGAGAGGGAGGGAGGGAAGGAGGGAGGGAGAGAGAGAGAGAGAGAGAGAGGGAGGGAGGGAGGGAAGGAGGGAGGGAGAGAGAGAGAGAGAGGGAGGGAGGAGAAGAGAGAGGGAGAGAGAGAGGGAGGGAGGAAGAGAGAGGGAGGGAGAGAGGGAGGGAGGAAGAGGAGAGGGAGGGAGGGAGGGAGGGAGGGAGGGAGGGAGGAGAGAGAGAGGGAGGGAGGGAGGGAGAGAGAGGGAGGGAGGAGGGAGGGAGAGGGAGAGGGAGGGAGGGAGGGAGAGGGAGAGGGAGGGAGAGGGAGGGAGAGGGAGGGAGAGGGAGAGAGGGAGGGAGGGAGAGGGAGAGAGGGAGGGAGAGAGAGGGAGGGAGGGGAGGGAGAGGGAGGGAGGAGAGGGAGGGAGGGAGGGAGGGAGGGAGGGAGGGAGGGAGGAGGGAGGGAGAGAGAGAGGGAGGGAGAGAGGGAGGAGAGGGAGGGAGGGAGGGAGGGAGGGAGAGAGGAGGGAGGGAGGGAGGGAGGAGAGAGAGAGAGAAGGGGGGTTAAGAAGACTGTGAGAATGAAGTAACACCTATGACAGTGGTAGCAGCAGAAGAACAGACAGAGAGAGGGAGGGAGAGAGAGAGAAGGAGGGAGGGAGGAGGAGATGGCGAGTAAAATGAGTGCGATGGTGAAGGTTAAATAAAGCGGGAAGCGGTTGGCACGATCAGATTTAACATATGGAGGATGTGGGCTGAAAGTAAAGATGAAGCTTCAGCTCCACTCAAACAGCGACAGACAGAAATAAAGGAATAATCAGCTACATCACTCCTCCGTTTCCCTCCATTCTCTCTCTCTCTCCCTCTCACACTCTCTCTCCCTGAGGGAGGGGAAAGAGAAGAAGAGGACGAAAGAGAATGAGAGAAAAGAGGAAAAGCAAGAGAGACAAGGAGAGAGAAAGGCGAGAGTGGAAGAGAGAGAGAGATTCAGTTCCATTCTTTTCAGGAGACTCACTTTCAGTTCCTCAAAGAATCTGCAGACACTCCTCCAAAGTTCAGTCTTAGAAGCTGGTTGATCATTTTCTGAAGTAATCAAACACATTCAGTGGTGTTGAGGTCTGGACTCTGGGGTGGTCAGTCCATTGTTCAGCTTCTTTGTTTGATGTATCCGTCTCCTTTTCTCAGTGAGGTTCTTCTTGACAGCTACACATCCTTTCAGACCCACAGCGCTGAGTCGTCTTCTCACAGTGGAAGGATGGACAGAAACACCTGTGGATGTTTTCAGATCTGAAGCAGCTTGATTTTCTCCTCTCTCTCAGAGATGAAAGCTTTAAGTGCTGTTTATCTAATGGGGGCAGTTTAGGGGTCGACCAGCTCTTCCAGGTGGTTCTCTGTAGCTTTTAATCAGTTTTTTAAGTCCAGTTGTGGAAACTCCTGTGTTTCCTTTGACTGTGTCCTTCATTGTGCAAGAGGATTATCTGATATATAATCTCCTCACAAACACATCCAGAAAAACGAATAACTTGTACTTAATGACTGTTTTAAGTGGAAATTACATAAATGAAGGGGGAAGGTCAGGACCCCCATGGACCCTCACAGAGCAGGTACTATTTGGGTGGTGGATTATTCTCAGCACTGCAATAACACTGATGTGGTGGTGGTGTGTTAGTGTATGTTGTGCTGGTCTGAGTGGATTAGACACAGCAGTGCTGCTGGAGTTTTTAAACACCTCAGTGTCACTGCTGGACTGAGAACAGTCCACCAACCAAAAACATCCAGCCAACAGCGTCCTGTGGGCAGCGTCCTGTGACCACTGATGAAGGACTAGAGGATGACCAACACAAACTGTGCGGCAGCAGATGAGCTATCGTCTCTGACTTTACATCTACGAGGTGGACCGACAAGGTAGGAGTGTCTAATAGAGTGGACAGTGAGTGGACACAGTGTTTAAAAACTCCAGCAGCACTGCTGTGTCTGATCTACTCGTACCAGCACAACACACACCAACACACCACCACCACATCAGTGTTACTGCAGTGCTGAGGATGATCCACCACCCAAATAATACCTGCTCTGTGAGGGTCCATGGGGGTCCTGACCACTGAAGAACAGGGTAAAAGGGGGCTAACAAAGTATGCAGAGAAACAGATGGACTACAGTCTGTAACTGTAGAACTACAAAGTGCACCTATATAGTAAGTGGAGCTGATAAAATGGGTGGTCATAATGTTATGCCTGGTTGGTGTATATATATATATGTGTGTGTATATAAATACATATATGAGCGATTACTATTAGATATAGATACTTGCCATAATCTAGGTTTCTAAGGCTGTTATATTGTTCTAGCCGTGCTGCACGTGCTTCTGTCCCAGTGCAGTGTTCTGGCTGTGGGCTGCTTGGCACTGCTCCACATTTCAGCCCATTTAGAGCACATGATGTAATTGAGCTATTTACAATTGACGGGAACTCACTGTTCCCTTCTTTATCAGCAGAAGGCCTGAGGACAGCGGTGTGGGCCTCTGTGGAAATAAACAGAGCTGCACCTTCAGGTCGTTTATGAACATTGAGAGGGAATTCCATCGACTTGTAACAATTTCTGCATAATTCAGTGTGTGAGATGTAAACAGAGTCATTTAGAGTGGTTTGGTGTGAAATGGTTCAGGTGTCTTTACAGTGGTGGTGATAGGAACCAGGGGTCGCCATGACTACAACACAAATATAGACATTTTATTTACTATCAAAACCACCAGTGAACCTACACGAGCCTTCTGAGTTTATATGGAATGTTGATGATGGGAAAATAGTGGTAAATCTGGAAATAAGAAGTTTTCTTTGGGGACTATTTTGCCTAACAACACCCTGCAGGTATCCCTCCACCATGAATGGATTAAAAAAATAACTTTTAGGCGTCATTTTCTCAAAACCATCATACATTTGTGTGAGGGAGCTTCAAGTGATGGACGTCTGGTTCCTATCACCACCACTATGAACATTTCTGACTCTAAGTTTTTCTAGAACTGAGCATTTCACACCAAACCACTCTGAACGACTCTGTTTATATCTTAACCATTTTTAAATATTTCAGACTTGTCGAAATATTAATAGTCTGACACTGTATAACACCATTGTAGAGATAACAGTGCTGTTAGCACTGTGCTAATTGGTAAGGGAATAGCTTGTTAGCTACATTAGCCTCATATCTCCAGTGCAGAAAGGGTAAATTTGATATCTTACCCAGTTCATTGTGCTAATAATGCATCCAGTTCAACAAAAAATATGTTTACTTACATAAATGAGATGACTTGAGTCCCATATTTTCATTACATAAAACAGTTTCGCCTGGAACTAGCTTACTAAATATTGTAAACGATCCCCTTTCAGGTTAGCACAGGAGAGCTACATGCGTTTGGTATAATCTCAGGATATTTTACTCATTCTGTGTATAAGCCACTGCATCCAGAAGGCCTGGACGGCACTCACAGAGATCTGACTTCAGTTTGCTAGTGAATGGCAGCAGAAAAAGGCCAGTTATCATCTAAAAAGCCACTTTTGGTTGACCGTTTTAATCACAGGCACGCTTAACACATTCAATTAAGCACATTTAATCACAGACAGGGTTTCATCTGTGGCCAAAAACTGTTC
This sequence comes from Colossoma macropomum, assembly GCF_904425465.1. Classification (NCBI taxonomy): domain Eukaryota; kingdom Metazoa; phylum Chordata; class Actinopteri; order Characiformes; family Serrasalmidae; genus Colossoma; species Colossoma macropomum. The sequence continues at coordinate 33,278,343 of NW_023494801.1, read as the reverse complement.
TAGTGTTCCCTGATACAGTGTGCATTATTTCAGAGGCAGAGGAATCCTGGCTGATCTCTTCAGTCTTCTGGCTCCCAAACATAAACAAAAACAACAACAATGGCAGCAGCACATCAACAGGAGCTCAGCTACCTCAAAATAGACAGCGCTGCTGAGAATAAATCACAGCCAGTTGATGCCAGTGACCAAATAAGATGGTTAAAGGGCCCGTATCAAGGAAAAAACTGAATTTCCCTCCCTTTTTTTTGAATAAATAAGTTTGACATAATATGTAAACATTGGCAAATGTGAGAAAACAGTAGTAGTAAAACCATGTAGAAATGAGTTATGACCATTTTTGGTAGATAAACCCAAAGCACTGTCGCCATTGGCTTGCTAATGGGGGCTTGGACCCAGATTTTTCTGTAAAGTTGCTTTACCGTGCGCTTCCACTCACTGGCCACTTTATTAGAAACACCTACCTTGTGCTTCCATTAACTGGCCACTTCATTAGAAACACCCGCCTTGTGCTTCCACTCACTGGCCACTTTATTAGAAACACCTGCCTTGTGCTTCCACTCACTGGCCACTTTATTAGAAACACCTGCCTTGTGCTTCCACTCACTGGCCACTTCATTAGAAACACCCACCTTGTGCTTCCACTCACTGGCCACTTCATTAGAAACACCCACCTTGTGCTTCCACTCACTGGCCACTTTATTAGAAACACCCACCTTGTGCTTCCACTCACTGGCCACTTTATTAGAAACACCTACCTTGTGCTTCCACTCACTGGCCACTTTGTTAGAAACACCTACCTTGTGCTTCCACTCACTGGCCACTTTGTTAGAAACACCCACCTTGTGCTTCCACTGACTGGCCACTTTATTAGAAACACCCACCTTGTACTTCTACTAACAAATGGACACTTTTTAGGAGACCTGTCTATGAATAGAAGCCTACAACCTACTGATAATATTAGCCTACTAAGCTAAATTTTGACTGGATATGACTTGGGAGTGAAGACAAGGCCTGAGGGGCCCCCTAATGCCTGCAGGCCCAGACCCCTAAAAACAGGGCTACAACAAAAGCGTCACAGGTGCACAAGGATATCTTATTTACTATGTATTATATTTCCCTCTGAAATACTCATCTCACAGTAACTGCTTGTATAAGTGTCTTTCCTGTTGGACTGATAAACACCAGAGTGTGGAAGTGGGTACACACGGACACGAGGACAACCAATCAGAATGCCACTGACGAAATCCTGATAGTTGTGACCGACTGAGACACTGAGAGAAAACCTGAGCACAGTACAAACATCAGAAAAAGTGTGTCCAGTTACACACAGGCACCTCATTATTCAGCCACTAACTCTCATAAAATATTGACCGTCCTCACTGACATACAGCGAGTAAATGTTGGTGCAATTAATAAGCTGCCATTGTTTCTTTGTCCTGTTTTGTGTCCTTTCTCGCATTAAATATCCTTTTCCCTCCAGTTCTACAGCGAATCATCACAGCAAAGTCAGCAAAGTGTCCCCGGGCCTAAACCAGTATAGTGTAACTTACTGTATGTGACTAATCTTTATATTTATTCACTTCTGACATCATCATTCAGGACATATGACGACTCTAACTGTGATATCACATCTGACATCACCCCCATTTGCAAATGATACTGAAAGCATTACCAACACTAACATACATATTCATATACACTCACTGGCCACTTTATTGGAAACACCTGCCTTGTGCTTCCACTCACTGGCCACTTTATTAGAAACACCTGCCTTGTGCTTCCACTCACTGGCCACTTCATTAGAAACACCTGCCTTGTGCTTCCACTCACTGGCCACTTTATTAGAAACACCTGCATTGTGCTTCCACTCATTGGCCACTTCATTAGAAACACCTGTCTTGTACTTCCACTCACTGGCCACTTTATTAGAAACACCCACCTTGTGCTTCCACTCACTGGCCACTTTATTAGAAACACCTGCATTGTGCTTCCACTCACTGGCCACTTCATTAGAAACACCTGCCTTGTGCTTCCACTCACTGGCCACTTTATTAGAAACACCTGCCTTGTGCTTCCACTCACTGGCCACTTCATTAGAAACACCTGCCTTGTGCTTCCACTCACTGGCCACTTCATTAGAAACACCTGCCTTGTGCTTCCACTCACTGGCCACTTCATTAGAAACACCTGCCTTGTGCTTCCACTCACTGGCCACTTCATTAGAAACACCTGCATTGTGCTTCCACTCACTGGCCACCTATAGGCTAAGAGTGGTCCACCGCCTAAAAATCACCAGATAAGAGCAGCTCTATGGTCAGAAACTGGCCATTAATGAAGGACTAGAGGACAGCTAACACAAACTCTCGTCTGTTCGCTATTATTATTGTTATTATTTATTATTTAATACATGTTGTCTTATGTATTTTACTATTATTATCATTTTACATTATTGTTATTTCATTATTATTATTATTGAATCCTTTAAACAGTCACACCATTAAAGCTACTTTGAATTGAATTGGAAAAAAAGGAGAAAGAAGTGGACTTAAGAAGGAAAACAGGCCGTCACTGAACCTACAGTACAATTACACAATACAGTAATCTTTACAGTCTGGATCTGCACTAACGATTACTTTTGAAATGTGATATTTTATTGGCACTATTAACAGTAACGTCTCAGTATCCGTGGCTGAGCATTGTCTGCGTTGTTACCCGGAGCCTGGAGCTCACACAGGCCCCAGTAAGACTGCGGCATGTCTGTATGATCCACTGCCTGCTTTTTTAAGCTGGGATTTATGGGTAATCGCCTGCTAGCCATGCACATTTTAGCGCTGAGAGTGTTAGCTAACTCCCGCTGCCGCAAGACATGCATATAAATATCAGCGAGGGCCGCAGGGTGAAAAGTGTTGCAGTGTGGAACAGAAGCTGCTCCAGTGGGACTGGGCTTGAGCAGCAGGGCTGTAGTGGACGAGACACACACGCTCTGTGATGTCCTGCTGAGAAAATGGGTTAGCAGCTAACTAGCAGCTTGCTGGAGGGCAGACGACCGAGACCAGCTGTTAAAGGATGCACGCGTGTCTGTGTGCATTATGAGTTATGCCAGGTATGGTGTATTATTATGATACATTAATATACAATAAGAATGGCACAGCTTGGTTATATAGCATCACTGGCCACTTTATCAGAAACCCTCCTCTTGTAGCTCCACCTTGCTGGTGGAGGATGCTAGAGGAAGGCTAACTTAAATTGTTGATGCACAATTTTTGTTAGCCATCCTCTAGCCCTTCATCAATTTAAATGTGTGTATCGTTTCCACATAAATAAAATATATCAAATTAATTATTGCCAAACCGTGTTAAAACAGCTAGTGACGGAGGTAGAAGGCAGATTTTTCTAATAAAGTCACCAATGAGTGGAAGCACAAGTTATGTGTTTCTAATAAAGTGGCCAGTGAGTGAAAGCACAAGGTTGCTGTTTCTGATAAAGTGGCCAGTGAATGGATGTACAAGGTAGGTGTTTCTAATAAAGTGGCCACGGAGTGGAAGCATAATATACGTGCTTCTAATAAAGTGGCCAGTGAGTAGATGTACAAGATAGGTGTTTCTAATAAAGTGGCCAGTGAATGGAAGCACAAGGAAGGTGTTTCTAATAAAGTGGCCAGTGAGTGGAAGCACAAGGTATGTGTATCTAATAAAGTGGCCAGTAAGTGTATGTACAGGGTAGGTGTTTCCATTAAAGTGGCCCGTGAGTGGATGTACAAGGTTGGTGTTTCCATTAAAGTGGCCAGTAGGTGTTGAGACTTCTGTGTATGTGTAGTGCAGGTGTGCTAGATTGTAACACGGTAGGAGTGGCACTGCCACTGTGAACGAAATCAAATTAGTGTCTGGTCGGCGTGAGGGCTTGGCTGGCCAGTGAGTGTGTTAATGAGTGCTAGCAAGCTGCTATCACATGGAGTGATGTACAAAGCGAGCACCGCAGTGAGCCTACACGCACTCGCACCGGGGTGTGAACACACCCCCTGTGAACCATGTGTTGTCTGAGTAACCTGGGGGAGAGTGAGAGTGTTACGTTCTCTCTGTGTGCCTCATACTTACTGCCTGGAGCAAATGTTATAAACATGCTCCGCAAAAATATGGCTTTACAGTGAACTGAATGAATGAAATCAAGATTTACATTCATTTCTACGAAGACTCAACCTTTCTATTATCCTCAAAGACGCATCACTGCATTTGTTGAAGTCATAGTCGTATGTCTCAGTGAGCAAAGCTGAATACATTGGGAATAAAGCCAACGGCCACACATTTTATCTCCTTGTTGTGATGTCAGCAATTTTCAGCACTCAAAGCTTTCAGGTGTTTAAACTATGGAGAAGAATTCGAGCCAAATTGAACAGTGAGTCACTACAGTGGACAAAACGTGCAATGCAAAAACATGAATGTGCCAAAATGAAAAGCAAAACCTCTGTTACATTGTTTTCATGTCGCTTGGCCTCTTCAAAGGAAAACAACACAAAGATTTACATTTAAGCTGAATTGGTGTCAGAATTACATTGGCTGAAGTGCTGCATAGTGGAAAGCAACATATCTGTTGATTACTGTTGATATCAAGGTGGATTGTATTCAATTCAGCATTTTAAGAAAAAAGGGGGAGTGAGAGAGGAGTGAGAGAGGAGAGGTCAGTGGCAGATAGTTTCCATCTGTCAATCAAGTGGTACAATTCAAATGTCCAGAAAACAGGCCTTCTGCATCTTTGAGATGCACAAATGTAGAATATTTGTTTGACAATCAGTTTTCTTTTAATGTGTAACTGTAGTCCATGTTGTGAATCTGTCCTGAATGGCATCTCTCATCAGACGTGCATGGGGACCAGAGAGTATCAGATTTTCACATAGTGATAACATCAGTTATTAAAAACAAACAACACATCACACAGAAACAGCAGCCTTTAGGATGTTTCACGTGGTTAAGCTTTGATTGTTTCAACAAAGAAGCTGTTTATAGTAAACTGTGATTTATAAAACATGTACCAAAAGCTACCAAACCATACCAAAAACTAAAACCACATCAACAACTACCAAATCATACTAAAAACTACCAAACCACACCAAAAACTACCAAACAATACTAAGAACAACTAAACCATACCAAAAACTACCAAACCATACTAAGAACTACAAGACCTTAACAAAAACTACCAAGCCATACTAAGAACTGCAAAATCATATCAAGAACTACCAAACCATACCAAAAACTACCAAGCCATACAAAAGACTACCAAACAATACCTAGCAATGCTAAGAATTACTAAACCTAACCAAGAACTACTAAGCCATGCCAAACACTACCAAACAATACTACGAACTACAAAACCTTACCAAAAACTACCAAACCATACCAAAAACTACCAAGCCATACAAAAGACTACCAAACAATACCTAGCAATGCTAAGAATTACTAAACCTAACCAAGAGCTACCAAACAATACCAAAAACTACCAAACCATACTAAGAATTACAAAACCTTAACAAGAACTACCAAACCATACCAAAAACTACCAAACCATACTAAGAATTACAAAACCTTAACAAAAACTACCAAACCATACCAAAAACTACCAAGCCATACAAAAGACTACCAAACAATACCTAGCAATGCTAAGAATTACTAAACCTAACCAAGAGCTACCAAACAATACCAAAAACTACCAAACCATACTAAGAATTACAAAACCTTAACAAGAACTACCAAACCATACCAAAAACTACCAAACCATACTAAGAATTACAAAACCTTAACAAGAACTACCAAGCCATCCCAAAAACTACCAAATAATACTAAGAACTACTAAAACTTACCAAGAACTACCAAATCATAACAAAAACTACCAAACAATACTAAGAACTACTAAACCTAACCAAGAACTACTAAACTATACAAAAAACTACTAAACAATACCTAGCAATGCTAAGAATTACAAAACCTAACCAAGAACTACCAAGATATACCAAAAACTACCAAGCAGTGCTGAGAACTACAAAACCTTATCAAGAACTACCAAACCATTCCAAAAAACTACCAAAACAATACCAAGAACCATAAAAACCTTAAAGAATTACCAAACAATACCAAAAACTACCAAGTAATACTAAGAACTACATAATCTTACCAAGAAGCAGTTCATACAAAAAAACAAACACTACCAAGCAATGCTAACAATTAAACCTAATTACTAAACATTCCCAAGAACTACCAAGTCTTACCTAAAACTACCAAAACATACAAACAACTACCAAACTATAGCTTGGCCCCACCTCTAAAACGTCTTCTGATTTTTTGATGATGTCACCGTGCACCAGCGGGCAGGGCAAAATAATATTAACTAATAATATCATGTTTATCTCCCCCCTCAGAGCGCCCCCCACCTGTCACGCTCAGCTAACTCAGAGACCCTCCCTGACTCTGTGTCTTTGCCTTTATTTATTTTTTCTTTGTTGCTTTTCTTCTTTTAACATCCTGTTTGCTTTTATTTATATAAAGCGTAATGAATCAGTCTTGTGTATGAAGTGTGCTGTATAAATAAACTCGCCTTCATTCACAAACACGTCACAGTTATGATTTCTAGCTCACTTCGAGGTAGGGGTTTCTAATAAAATGGCCAGCCCTGAGGTCCAGCAGGGGTCATTCAGGTCAGAAGCAGTCTGCAATTGACCTGCACTGCTTATGGGCTGCAGATGGACTGTATCCTGACACAGATATACAGAGAGAGAGAGAGAGAGACCAGGAGAGACATAGAGAGAGGGAACAGAATGTGCAGGCCAGCTGTTTTTAGATCGTCCTCCAGTTCCCGCTGGCTACATGCCCCAATCCTCCTCTCCTCCTGTTCTCCTCTCCTCTTTTTTCTCCCTCTTTCCTGCCTGTCCACTCTCATCCTTTACTCCTCTGTGCCTTCTCTCCTCCCTCTGTGTCCCCACAGCTCGCCATCAGTGTTGAGAGTACTGTGGTGCAGACTAAGGCAGTGTTATGTTCAGGGTCTTCACTGGTTACCATTGCACTCAGTGTTCAGTACAAGGTTCTCCTTATTCCATATAAAGCTCTGCACAGTCCGGCTCCTCAGTATTTGGCGGACCTCCTTCATCTATATGTGCCATCCTGTACTTTAAGATGCTCAGGTGGTTGCTAAGGTGTTGCTAGGCTGACCCTATGCTACCCAAGGTAGTTATAAATGGTGCTAGCCCATTGCTATGCTATCCCAGACAGTTGTTAAGGTGTTGCTAGGCCATTGCTAGGCTATCCTAGGTGGTTGCTAAGGTGTTGCTAGGCTGTTGTTGTACTATCCTAGGTGGTTGCTAAGGTGTTGCTAGGCTGATCCTATGCTACACAAAGTAGTTATTAAAGTGGTGCTAGCCCATTGCTATGCTATCCCAGATGGTTGCTAAGGTGTTGCTAGGCCATTGCTATGCTATCCTAGATGGCTGCTAAGGTGTTGCTAGGCTGTTGTTATGCTATCCTAGGTGGTTGCTAAGGTGTTGCTAGGCTGTTGTTATACTATCCTAGGTGGTTGCTAAGGTGTTGCTAGGCTGATCCTATGCTACCCAAAGTAGTTATTAAAGTGGTGCTAGGCCATTGCTATGCTATCCTAGATGGCTGCTAAGGTGTTGCTAGGCTGTTGTTATGCTATCCTAGGTGGTTGCTAAGGTGTTGCTAGGCTGTTGTTATACTATCCTAGGTGGTTGCTAAGGTGTTGCTAGGCTGATCCTATGCTGCCCAAAGTAGTTAGTAAAGTGGTGCTAGCCCATTGCTATGCTATGCCAGACAGTTGTTAAGGTGTTGCTAGGCCATTGCTATGCTATTCCAGGAAGTTGCTATGATGTTGCAAGGCTTTTACCAGGTATCCCAGGTGGTTGCTAGGGTGTTGCTAGGCTGTTCATACACTATCCAAAGTAGTTACTAAAGTTTTGCTAACCATTGCTATGGTCTCCCAGGGGTTTGCAAAGGTGTCGCTAGGCAGCTGCTATGCTATCTAAGGTGGTAGCTAAGGTGTTGCTAGGCTGTTACTCTGCTATCCAAGGTGGTTACTACACTATTGCTGGGTTGTTGCTCTGTGATTCCAGGTGGTTGCAAAGGTGTTGCTAGGCCAATGCTATGTGATCCCAGGCGGTTGCTAAGGTGTTGCCAGGCCATTGCTGTACTATCAAGGTGGCCGCTAAGGTGTTGCTAGGCCATTGCTATCCTGTCCCAGGTGGTTGCTAAGATGTTGCTAGGCCATTGCTCTGCTATCCCAGGTGGTTGCTAAGGTGTTGCTAGGCTGTTGCTCTGCTATCCAAGGTGGTTAAAACAGTGTTGCTAGCCTACTGCGAAGCTATCCAAGGTAGTTACTAAAGTGTAGCTCAGCCGTTGCTGTGGTCTCCCACCTGTTTATTATGGTGTTGCTAGGCTGTTGCCTTGCTATATCAGGTGATTGCTAAGTTGTTGCTAAGCTGTTGCTATGGTATCCCAGATGGTTGCTAAGGTGTTGAATGGGATGTGCTGGAGCAGATGATGCCCAATGCCAAAAGTGAGCTAGAGGGGTATAAAGCCCCCCAGCACTGGGCTGTGGAGCAGTGGAACTGTGTTCTCTGGAGTGATGGAGCTCCATCCAGTACCTTTGGGATGAGTTGGAGTGATCCAGAACTGACCATCTAACATCAGTACCTGACCTCACTAATACTCCATCAAATCCTCACAGCAATGTTCCAACATCTAGTGTAAAGTCTTCCCAGAAGAGGAGAGGCTGAGTGCGCTCCATTCACTCTGAGCTGAGCTTCATCCTCTGAGCTTCTCTGGAAAGTGAGAAATTAATTGGGGGCGACCCAAAAAAAGTTTGCCTGAAAACTAGAGCAGGAACAATTGTTGTCCTACTAGAGCACTAAAGCCCAGTAAACAGAGAGAGAGAGAGACTTTACAGCAGTGTCTCTCGCTCACTCTCTTTCCCTCTTTCTCTGTCTTTCGTTCATCTCTCTTTTCTCTGTATCTCTCTCGGTCTCTTTCTCGTTTTCTGTCTTTCTTTTTCTTTTTCTCTCTCTTCAATTCAATTCAAAGTATCTCTACTCTTTTTCCTTCTCTCTCTCCCTCCTTTCTCTATCTCTCTATCTCACTGTCTCTCCTTCTCTCACTGTCTCTTTATCCTCTTCTATCTCTCCCTCTTTTTCTCTCAATAGTTCACTCTCTCAGTCTCTCTCTACTTTATTTCTCTCTCTCTGTATCTGTCTCTGTCTCCCTCTCTTTCACTCTCTTTATTTCTGTCTCCTTCTCTTTCTCTGTGTTTCTTTCCTTCTATTTCCACACCTGTTAGACTCCCTCACGCTCGAATGATGGGAAAATCACCTTCATTTTCTTTTCTTCCGTCATCCTCCCATTCTCTCCTTCTCTGTTATTCTTTCCCCTCAACTCATTCTCACTTCAGCGTTTCCCCAGCTGCACTGACCTCGTTCCTCAGAGGGGCAAAAGCAGGGAAGGAAAGAAAAAGAAAGAAAGAAAGAAAGAAAGAGATATAGATAGATAGATAGATAGATAGATAGATAGATAGATAGATAGATAGATAAAGGCAAGGAAATAGAGAAAAAAGAAAGAGAGAGAAAGAAAGAAGGAGAGAGAAAAAGAGAAGGACAGAGGCAGAGAGATAAAGACAGAAATAAAGAAAGAGAGAAAGAAAGAGAAAAGGAGAGAGGAAGAAAGGAGAGAGAAAGAGATAAAGAGAGATAAAGAAAGAGGGAGAAAATATGTTAAAGAAAGAAGGGGAGAGACAGATAAAGAAATAGAGTTAAAGAAGGAGAAAGAGAGGTAAACAGAAAGAAAAGGGAGAAAAAGAGAGAGAGATAAAGAAAAAGACGGAGAGAAAAAGAGATAAAGAAAGAATGAGAGAAAGAAAGAGAAGGAGAAAGAGAGAAAGAGACAGGAAGAGACATAAAGAAAGAGAAGGAGAGAAAAAGAAAAAGAGAAAGAAATAAAGAGAAAAAGATAGAGAGAGGAAGAGAGATAAGAGAGGAAAAGAGAGAAAGAGATAAAGAAAGAGAGATAAAGAAAAGGGAAAGAAAAGAGAGAGATAAATAGAAGGGGGAAAAAGAGAGAGGCAAAGAAAGAGATATAAAGAAAGAGAGGGAGTGAAAAAGAGAAAAGAAAGAGAGGGAGAGAGAGATAAAGAAGGACGCGAAAGTCACAGAGAGCTTCTGATACTCTCCTGCAGTCCTGCAGCCGTTATGTGATGTTTTAGACTTTCTGCGATCTGGTTTCAGATACAGCAGCAGAAAAGAGTGGATAAAGGACAGAGGGAGGAGAGCAGGGGGACGAGAGAGATGGTGTGAATGAAAAAGTAATGACAGAGCGGTTGAAGGATGACCGTAGGGTGAAGACCCCTTTTAGCTCTGCATCAAAGCGGACGCCCAGGGAACTCTGATCCACACGACGTCAACAAACACAGACCGGCAGGCGTGTGCATGCGTGTCACAACTCAATAAAGCACAGTCCAGCTCTCAGAACCACTCCAATACAAACAGTCTGACCCAAACGTCCGGGCGTCCGGGTCAAACGACGTGACTTTCTAAGTGATAAGTGAACACATCGTCTACAGAGAATACAATCCTGCACATTTTAAAACACAATCACTGTTTGTCAAATTTATACAGAAATTCCACCGATTCTCCAAAATGTTCTGCATAATTGAGTGTTTGAGATGTAAACAGAGAGATTCAGAGTGGTTTGGTGTGAAATGGTTCAGATTTCTTTACAGTGGTGGTGATAGAAAGCAGGGGTCGCCATGACTACAACACAAATATAGACATTTTATTTACTATCCAAAACCACCAGTGAACCTACACGAGTCTGAGTTTATATGGAATGTTGATGATGGAAAAAAAAAAAAAACTTTTGGGGTCGGATAATATTTGTCACTGTGTGTTTAATGTAGTAGTAACTTCAGGCTCCTGCAGATGGCGCTGCACGAGGATGATTGGGCTATAAATACCTGCAGGGTGTGTGATGGGATTCATAGATTGAGAAAAGGTGGTACAGTGCAGTAAACGTCTAATTCTATGTGTGTAAAGTGGTTTGCAAAGCAGATTTAATGATTGGCCAAAAGGAGTGATTGTATTTGGGCATCCAAAGGCCACGGTATGAAGGAAGTAGATGAACTTGCAGGTGTATCGAAGCGTACGGTCATACAGGTCGACCAGCAGCGGCAGAAATCCCAATCTACAGGAAATTCTCCTCAGAGCTGTGGCCGAAAGACAAAACTGATGGACAGAGACCATCGGCGTGTTTCATGGCTTATGAATAAAAAAAGAATTGGTTCTAGAAGTCGACGCAGGTTCTTCACAACCAATTTCTGAAAGAACACTCCATAGGGAACCGCATACTATGAATGTATAGAGCAGGCAAGAGGCCTTTGAGCACTTCTGCTCACAAAGTTGCCCAGTTACAGTGGACGAAGAGACACAAACACAGGACTGTTCTTGACTGGAAACGTGTTATCTGGTCAGATGAGTCTCGTTTCTGCCTGTCTGTGATGATGCTGGGCATCATGTTCATCGTGGGCCTCAGGAAGCCTTCAATGAGGACTGCGTACAGGTGTGGTTCAAGCTGGAGGAGCTCTGTGATGAGCTCTGGGGGCGTTTTAATCACAGGTCCTTTGGTTGAGGAGACAGTAAATCTGAACCACAGTGATTACACTGAGCTGCTGGACAACCAGGTTTGGCCTTTTGCTCATCATCTTACAGCGTTCACACATCTGGACCGGCCCGCAAAATCAGATTTGAATCCTCTTGAAAATCTGTGGGACGACCTGGAACAACGAATAAGACGCCAGGGAAGGCATCCACCAAATCTGGCCAAACTGCCCAATTCTTTGATGCAAGAGTGGCTGAACATTGATGTCGTCTGTTATTGGTGCTCATGGCGGTATTACACACTATTAGGTGTGTTTCAGTCACAGGTGACTAATTTTTTGTGAGCTTATTTACTGAGGTCACATTGGTCTCAGCTGTCGTTGCCAGTCATCTGTCCCTTTTTAATTCTTACATTTGTTTAAATTTTTATTTTATTTTCTGTTTTATTATTATTAATTGCATTATTATAATTATTGTTATTAATTGTTATTGCAAATTGTTTGTTTCTTAATTTTTGACCTATAACAAAATTTTAAAAAACAGGTGGAATTCCCCTAAAAGGCATTGGAAAAAAACATTTATGTCTATAATTCTGTACTAAAATGTTCATATTCAAGCATGTTCCCAGTAGAGGACGTTTCACCTTATTTTCACCAAACCAGGGGTGTCCAAACTTTTGCATACAGCTGTATAATGAAAAAAATATACAAAAAACTCAGTAGTTAAATAATACCAGGCCAAAAAAGAGCCAAAAAAAAGAATATAAAGGTAATAAATACAGAAAAAAGCCAAAATAAAGTATATAAATGTGCATTAATGGCCAAAACATGCTAACAGTGTCTCGCTTGTACTTTAAACACATACACCAAAGAGGCCCGTCCTGTCCTGCTGCTGTGCTCTGGTACCGTATGAGCCGTATACTAGAGAGATTAATAACGGTGATTATTAAGATAAATAAAGCAATTTCAGCGGCTGTTGCAGCTCGTATTAATAACAGCCCATCGTTAGCGCTCTGACAGCAGCATTAACCCTGCCCTCACCACTGGGGGGTCTGGTGGGAAGGAGGGGGACCTCTGCATGATTACAGGATGATGGAGAGAGCAGGTTTAGGAGTTAAGCAGCGCCTCATACAGGTCAGTATTCATCATAATCAGAGAGTTTCACTACACGTATGGAGTTCAAAGCCTTAGCAGGTTTATTTAGAGGAGACCATCACATTTACATATTTCTATCAGTCAACATTATTTTTCACATGGCCACCAAGATTATGGCTGAAATATCTGGTTGGGAACTCGAGTTACTGTTGATTACTGTTTTTAAGCAAGGCAATATTCCATAGGGTGCAGAAATAAGGTAGACAACGAGAGTTTGGAAAATAAAACTGTCAAATTGTTATTAAAAAAGCTGCCCTTCATACCGAGGAAGACACTTTGATAAACATGAAGTAGAATAAAATAAACCCAAAGGATTAACACATAGGTAAATATGATCACTACACTTCAACAGGAATTATTATCTTACATTTACGGTAGACACTGTCATCCAGAACGACTTACAATTTGATCATTGTACACAGGTAGGTGAAGGCAGTGTTAGGAGTCTTGCCCAAGGACTCCTATTGGTATAGTATAGGGTGATTACCCAGGTGGGGATTGAACCCCAGTCTACAGCATAGAAGGCAGAAGAGTTACCCACTACACTATACCAACCACTATTATTTCCTGCTTACTGTAAAAGTATAAAAATTTAATTGGATAAAAAAGGAAAAGTGTCCCTAAACTTTTGACAGACAGTCTCCAAAATGCATTATAAGTTCAACATTATAATGCAAAGCGTGCAAATTATGTCCAAACATTTGTACCCAGAGTTTCCTCTGAAATGAAGGGCGTTAATAATGAGTTTGTCCCCCTTTGCTGCAGTAACAGCCTCTACTCTTCTGGGAAGGCTTTACACTAGATGTTGAGCATTGCTGTGAGGATCTGATTGAGCATTAGTGAGGTCAGGTACTGATGATGGACGGTCAGTTCTGGACACTCCAACTCATCCCAGAGCTCCATCACTCCAGAGAACACAGTTCCACTGCTCCACAGCCCAGTGCTGGGGGGCTTTATACCCCTCTAGCCCACGCTGGGCACCAGGCATGGAGACATTAGGGTCATGTGTGTTTCATCCTATTGGTCAGTGCTTTTGTATGGAGATTACACAAGCTGTATTGTCTGAGTCAGCAGTGGTGCTGAGTTCAGTCACAGCTTTGATCAGATTAACTGTCCTTTTGTCTGCGATGCTGCTGAGTGAGTCTGCGGTGAAGTCCACCCAGGTGAGCGCCGCGCTTCGCCACATTTCACTCAGGTATCTGCTCTCTAACGAGGCATCAGATCGTCCTAAATGGTTTCCATGGAAACCCGTCCCCTGCTGATGTTTGGCTCTGAAGGCTGCTGGTAAACTTCTTCATTTCGCCCACCTGCAGCAGAGCAGCGGGCTGAGAGACGAGCGGCCGAGAGACGATCACAGAGAGACAGAGAGGGAGAGAGAGAGAGAGAGAGAGAGAGAGAGAGAGAAAGCATGCACGAAAGAGAGAGAGGAGAGAGATAAAAGGAGAGAGATGTAGAGAGAGAGAAAGCAAGAGAGATGATAGATAGATACATACATACATACATACATACATACATCAGACAAACGTATACAGACAGACAGACAGGTAGATATATAGACAAACAGATAGATAGACAGACAGATAGACAAACGGATAGATAGATAGATAGATAGATAGATAGATAGATAGATAGATAGACAGACAGACAGACAAACAGACAAACGGTTAGATAGATAGATAGAGAGAGAGAGAGAGAGAGAAATGGGGGGTAGAGAGAGATAGAGAGTCTTTAACTCTGTTGATGTGAGTGGGCTTCAGCATCGATTCGCCCAAGAGTCTGAGAGATGACATCACTGCTAGAGAAGCTGTGGGCGGATCTTCAGCCTGTCCATCTTGGTTAAACGGCTTCTGTGATTGGTTGACTTAGCATCTCTCTCTTCATCTCTCTCCCTCTCTTTTAGTCTCTCTCTCATTTTTTCTCTCACCTTCATTTAGACTCTTATTTATGCTCTTGCATTTTGTCTTTCCTTCTCTCTCTCTCTCTCTCTCTCTCTCTCTCTCTCTCTCTCTCTCTCTCTCTCTCTGGTGCAGTGTAGTCGTTCTCCTAACAGAGGATTCTGGGAATTTTTTTCAGTCCCTACAGCAGCTTGCAGCTATCAAAGGGATGGAGGGGGGTGAAGAAGAGTGTTTATTACTGCAATACACACATACTCTCTCTCTCTCTCTCTCTCTCTCTCTCTCTCTGACTGAATATATTTAAGCTGTGTGGAGCTACAGTACAGTAATAAATGCTGGTACTTCATATTCATAATGTATGTAGTGAACATGGTTGGGGGTGATAATAAAACATGCCCAATTATCCTTAATAATCCTTTAGTCATCTAGCACAGTGGGCGTATGGGCACTGGGAATATAGATATAGGAATGAGAAAGGCCAGCAGGAATGGATGTAATATGGATGGTAATTTGAAAGACCAGTGGGAATGGAATTAGGATTATGAGTGGTAATTTGAAAGGTCAATGGGAATAGTGTGGGATATGTACAGTAACGTAAAGACAAGTGGAAATGGATTTGGGAATATGGATGGCAATGGGAAAGTCCAATAGGAATGGAGTTCAGACTATGGATGGTAGTGGCAAAGGTCAATGGGAATGGAGTTAGGATTATGGATGATAGTGAGAATGGCCAAAGGGAAACAAGTTGGAAAATGAATGGGTGTGAGAAAGGCCAGTGAGAATGGAGCTGGGAATATGAATGGTAGTGGGAAAAATAAATGAGAATTGTGTTGGGAATATATGATATAAATGGGAACAGATAATGGGAATGGTGTTGGGACTATGGATGGGAATGAGAAAGGACAAAGGGAATAAATTGAGAAAATGAATGGGTGGGGGAAAGGCCAATGAGAATGGAGTTGTGAGTTTATTATGGGAATGGCAAACAACAATGAGAAAAGTGTTGGGAATATATATGGGAATGGGAAAAGACAATGGGAATGGTGTTGGGACTATGGATGGCAGTGGGAAAGTCAACTGTACTGGGCATGGGGAATGTAACTGAGGCATTGGAATAGGAATGGAAATGGTAATGAGGAATTGGAATGGGAATGAGGATGGGGATATGTAATTAAAAGGAGAATGGCATGGGGTAATTGGAACGAAAAAGACTAATTAATTAATTAATTGAGATGGAAAGGAAAGCAATGAGGATGGCAATAACGAGGAATGAGGAATTAGAATTGGAATGAGAATTAGTATGAGGAATTAAAATGGAGATTGAAATGAATGGCAATACGATGAAAAGGTAGCTGGAAGAAATGGGAATTAGAACAGGAATTAGAAATGTAATAGTGGATGGATGTGAGAAATTGGAGCTGGAATGAGAACTGGGAATGGCAACAGTAATCTATTAGAATGGGAATGAGAATGAAGAATGTAAATTAGAACTGCAAACGAAGAATCGGAACAGAAATGAGGAATTAGAATATGAACGGGAATGGAAACGAGCAACTAGAGAAAGGAATTGGAATGGGAACAGGTCATGGGAGAAATGGGAATGGGAAGGAGAACAGGAAAGATGACTGGAAATGGGAATAGAAAAGAGAAATTAGAATTGAATGGGGATGGGACTGGGAGATGGGAATGGGAATTGGGGAAGGATGATGTGAGGAGAGGTTAATAAGAGAATGCTCCCAATCTTTTAAACCCTCATTAATTTTAGACTGTGAATAGAAATTGTGGAAAAAAATTCCCTTGGAGTTAAAGAAAAAGAGTACAATTAATGTATAAAAGAGTTTCTCATCGTAAAATGAGCTTTGTGGTTCTGTGGGAACATTAATTTACAGAAAGAGGAAAAAAACAGAGAGAAAGAGAGAGAGAGGGAGAGAGAGAGACAGAGCAAACTCAGTGAGACTCGTCCAAAATCACTGTAGTTTCTTATTCTCTGATTCCCAAATCCAAGCCACTGATCTTACACGCATTTAGAGCAACACTCTAATACAGTAATACACAACTAAGGAGTCTGACTGAGTGAAATAAATGTCCATAAACTATAACTGGAATAAATTCAGTAATTTCTATGCATCTTAACCTTCTGAAGAGGAGCAGAGTAAGGAGAAAGGAAGCGATAGAGAGAGAGAGAGAGGAGGAGGGGTGCGTTTCAGCCGGGAGAAACTGGCCCACTTTAAACCAGCAATAAATCCCACACAGTCCCAGAATCCTCCAGTCAGAGAGAGAGAGAGAGAGAGAGAGAGAGAGAGAGAGAGAGAGAGAGAGAGAGAGAGAGAGAGAGAGAGAGAGAGAGAGAGAGAGAGAGAGAGAGAGAGAGAGAGAGAGAGATGCTTTTCTGCTTTTCTTCTCTCTACTCGTTGCTTGAGGTATCTTATGTGAAAGGAGTGAAAAGGTTTGAGTTTGTTCGGTTTATTGGGGTATTGGATTATTGAGTTCAGGGGTATTGGGTTACTGGGTTTGGGGGTATTGTATTACTGGATTATTGAGTTTAGGGGTATTGGGTTACTGGGTTTGGGGGTATTGTATTACTGGATTATTGAGTTCAGGGGTATTGGGTTACTGGGTTTGGGGGTATTGTATTACTGGATTATTGAGTTTAGGGGTATTGGGTTACTGGGTTTGGGGGTATTGTATTACTGGATTATTGAGTTTAGGGGTATTGGGTTACTGGGTTTGGGGGTATTAGATTATTGGATTATTGAGTTCGGGGGTATTGGGTTACTGGGTTTGGGGGTATTGTATTACTGGATTATTGAGTTCAGGGGTATTGGGTTACTGGGTTTGGGGGTATTGTATTACTGGATTATTGAGTTCAGGGGTATTGGGTTACTGGGTTTGGGGGTATTGTATTACTGGATTATTGAGTTCAGGGGTATTGGGTTACTGGGTTTGGGGGTATTGTATTACTGGATTATTGAGTTCAGGGGTATTGGGTTACTGGGTTTGGGGGTATTGCATTATGGATTATTGAGTTCAGGGGTATTGGGTTACTGGGTTTGGGGAGTATTAGATTATTGGATTATTGAGTTCAGGGGTATTGGGTTACTGGGTTTGGGGAGTATTAGATTATTGGATTATTGAGTTCAGGGGTATTGGGTTACTGGGTTTGGGGGTATTGTATTACTGGATTATTGAGTTCAGGGGTATTGGGTTACTGGGTTTGGGAGTATTAGATTATTGGATTATTGAGTTCAGGGGTATTGGGTTACTGGGTTTGGGAGTATTAGATTATTGGATTATTGAGTTCAGGGGTATTGGGTTACTGGGTTTGGGGGTATTGGGTTACTGGGTTTAGGGGTATTGGGGGTATTGGGTTACTGGGTTTGGGGGTATTGTATTACTGGATTATTGAGTTCAGGGGTATTGGGTTACTGGGTTTGGGAGTATTAGATTATTGGATTATTGAGTTCAGGGGTATTGGGTTACTGGGTTTGGGAGTATTAGATTATTGGATTATTGAGTTCAGGGGTATTGGGTTACTGGGTTTGGGGGTATTGTATTACTGGATTATTGAGTTCAGGGGTATTGGGTTACTGGGTTTGGGAGTATTAGATTATTGGATTATTGAGTTCAGGGGTATTGGGTTACTGGGTTTGTGGGTATTGTATTATTGGATTATTGAGTTTAGGGGTATTGGGTTACTGGGTTTGGGGGCATTAGATTATTGGATTATTGAGTTCAGGGGTATTGGGTTACCGGGTTTGGGGGTATTAGATTATTGGATTATTGAGTTCAGGGGTATTGGTTTATTGGATTATTAAATTTAAGGGTATTGGGTTATGGATTAGTCGATTTTGGGGTATAGGGTTAATAGATTATTGAGTTTTGGGGTATTGAGTTGTTGGATTATTCGATGTTGGGGTATTGGGTTATTAGATTGTTGGGTTTTGAGGTATTGGGTTATTAGATTGTTGGGTTTTGAGGTATTGGGTTATTGGATTATTGTGTTGGGGGGTTTTGGGTTATTGGGTTTGGGGTATTGAGTTATTGGATTACCAGGTTTTGAAGTAATATGGTATGGAATTATTGGGTTAAAGGAACACTGAGTTTGGGGGTATTGGGTTATTGTAGTATTGGGTTTTGGATTTTTGAGGTATTGGGTAATTGGAGTATTGGGGTTTGGGTTACTGGATTAATGGATTATTGAGTTTTGGGATTTTAGGATATTGAGTTATTGGATTACTAGGTTTTGGGTTATTGGGTTATTGGGCTTTGAGGTACTGGGTTTTGGGTTACTAGATTATTGGGTTTTGAGATATTGGGTTATTGGATTTTGGGGTATTGCTTTAATTGAGTTATTGACTTGAGGTATTGGGTTAATTGGGTATTTAGGCTACTGAATTGTAGGGTATTGGGTTAATTGGGTTTTGGGGTTTATTTGGGTGAATGTTTTAAACTTTATTGTGGGTTTGGTTTATGGCTGGTTTTATTGGGGCTTGACGTTTATTGTTTTTTGGGAGGTGGGGTTTATTAGCTTGTTTTTTTGGAGGGGATTTTTTGAGATTCTTGTTTTTGGGTCAGGTTTGGTTTTATTGGGGTTTATTGTTTGGGGGGGGTTGGGTTTATTTGGTTTTTATGGGCTTAGTGGGGTTTGAGGTTTTATTTGGATTTACTGATGTTTGGGGGAGGTCCTTGGGTTTTAGGTTTATTGGGGTTTGTGGATTAATGGATTTAATTGAGCTTGGGGGTGTTCTGGGAGTCTATTGGGTTTATTGGGTTTATTGAAGTTTAAGGATTTATTGGGTTTACTGGAGTTTTGGGGTTTATTGAGGTTTGCTGGAGATTGAGGTTTACAGGTTTATTGGGGTTTTAAGGTTTATTGGATTTGTTGGAGTTTGGAGTTATTTGGAGTTTGGGGGTTTATTGGAATTTGGGTGTTTACTGGATTTACTGGGGTTTGGGTTTTTTTTAGGCTTGTTGCGTTTAATGGTGTTCATTGGGTTTACTGCTGTGTATTGGGTTTGTTGGACTTATTGGGGTTTATTGGGTTTACTGGAGATTGAGGTTTGCAGGTTTATTGGGGTTTTAAGGTTTATTGGATTTGTTGGAGTTTGGAGTTTACTGGGTTTATTGGGGGGGGTTGGGATTTTTTTAGGTTTGTTGGGTTTATTTGTGTTTATTGGGTTTACTGCTGTGTATTGGGTTTGTTGGGTTTAATGGGGTTTTGGGGGTTTGGTTTGTTAGAGTTTGGGGGTTTATTGGGGTCTCGGGGTTATAGGTGTTTTGAGGCTTATTGGGTTTATTGAGTTTGTTGTTTTTTATGTGGGCTCATTATATTTTGGCATTAAACATGCTAAATTATCTATACATCCTAATGTGAAATGTATGATAATAAGGCATTTTTAAGAAACAAAATGGTTACATGGCTTAAAATGCTGTGTGTGTGTGTGTGAGAGAGAGATTCTTCACCAAATAGGCTCATGAGCTCAGCTCATAGACAGTGGCTATGGAAACGGAACACTGATAGAGGGAAGAGAGAGAGAGAGAGAGAGAGAGAGAGAGAGATAATTAAAGAGCTGTGTGGGAAAGCCTGGTGCGTGGGCTGAGTTGGGGGTTTCTGCAGCTCATGCGCCTGTAAATCCTTCTCTCTCTCTCTCTCGCTCGCTCGCTCTCTCTCTCTTTCTCTCTCTCTCTCTCGCTCTTCATTCTCACATTCCCTTACTCTACACAGATAACCTTATGAACGGTGCGGACATTGCAGGGAGACAGAGACAATCCATAACACATCCAAACACTAGTGGAGGGACAGATATGACGATTCATATTATATTATAATGATATTAATAATGTCTGTTTGATTTTTCAGTTTAACTCTCCTATCTATGCTCCGCCCACAGATGTGCTCATTCTTAGCTACTGTTGCTGGGTTGTGACTTTACAGAAATCTGGTAAAAATCTCATTCAGCCTAATGAGAAACTGTAGAACAGACTCAGTTTATATCACAATACCTACATTTAGAGTCGGTTATTCATTCAGCCTAATGAGAAACTGTAGAACAGACTCAGTTTATATCACAATACCTACATTTAGAGTCAGTTATTCATTCAACCTAATGAGAAACTGTAGAACAGACTCAGTTTATATCACAATACCTACATTTAGAGTCGGTTATTCATTCAGCCTAATGAGAAACTGTAGAACAGACTCAGTTTATATCACAATACCTACATTAGAGTCGGTTATTCATTCAGCCTAATGAGAAACTGTAGAACAGACTCAGTTTATATCACAATACCTACATTTAGAGTCAGTTATTCATTCAACCTAATGAGAAACTGTAGAACAGACTCAGTTTATATCACAATACCTACATTTAGAGCAGGTTATTCATTCAGCCTAATGAGAAACTGTAGAACAGACTCAGTTTA
Organism: Colossoma macropomum; assembly: GCF_904425465.1. Lineage (NCBI taxonomy): Eukaryota > Metazoa > Chordata > Actinopteri > Characiformes > Serrasalmidae > Colossoma > Colossoma macropomum. The sequence continues at coordinate 33,257,233 of NW_023494801.1, read as the reverse complement.
TATCACAATACCTACATTTAGAGTCAGTTATTCATTCAGCTTAATGAGAAACTGTAGAACGGACTCAGTTTATATCACAATACCTACATTTAGAGCAGGTTATTCATTCAGCCTAATGAGAGACTGTAGAACAGACTCAGTTTATATCACAATACCTACATTTAGAGTCGGTTATTCATTCAGCCTAATGAGAGACTGTAGAACAGACTCAGTTTATATCACAATACCTACATTTAGAGTCGGTTATTCATTCAGCCTAATGAGAAACTGTAGAACAGACTTGGCTTTTATCACAATACCTGCATATCACAGTGGTAGTGATAGGAACCCAACATCCACCTCTAAAAGCTCCCTCACGGAAATGGTTATGAATTCACTGCCTGATGTCTGAGACGCTGTTTTAAAGTAGTTTTGTGATAAGGTTTTAGGTCCAAAACATATTTTAATCTAAATTTATTCTAACCCATTCATGGTGGAAGGATACAAGAAGGGTGTTTAAGGCAAAATCGTCCCCAAAGAAACCTTTTTCACCACTATTTTCCATCATCAACATTCCATATAAACTCAGAAGACTCGTGTAGGTTCACTGGCGGTTTTGATAGTAAATAAAATGTCTATTTCTGTGTTGTAGTCACGGTGACCCCTGGTTCCTATCACCACCACTGCTGCCTACTTAAATTACATGAATCAGATTAAGTGCTACATCGACAGTTAGAGGCGACTGACACGGGTGCACTTACCCGCCTCTCATTATTTATAAAAATAATAAAACCTGACTCTGATCTTAGTTGACTCCGACCGTGTATCCCTACAAACAATCATCTGAGAATAAAAAAGTGTCAAACTACTTAAATGCACTTACATTAAGAGCCCATTAAGAGCCCTGTTATAAACACTCTTTGAACCTCTTTCTTCTGTAACTTCCTCTCTTTTGACCATTTCACATGATTGGTCTCTCTCTCTATATGTATATATATATATATATATATATATATCTCACTCTCTCTCTCTCTCTCTCTAAATATATATATATATATATATCACCCTATCTCTCTATCTCTCTCTCTCTTCTCTCTCTCTCTCTCTGCTGCTAATTGCCGCAGAGCTTGTTGATAAAAATCAATGTGCTGTGTTACACTGTGAGCCGAAGCAGAAAAAGGTGAAGTAAAGGAGTGGACACACACACACACACACACACACACACACACACACACACACACACACACACGCTCTGGCAGCCGTGTCCGTGGACTGAGGTTTGCACCGTGTCACTAATGCAGCCCGCTATTCATCTCCACTCCACACTGCAATCTTCTACAATTCAACACTGACATTCAAACTATTACATCACCCACTAAACAACCTCATTCACTTCTACCTGCTAATGGATTCTCTGCGCTCATGTACATGGAGCTGTGTTAACCTGCTGCCTTAAAGCACCAGTTTGGTTAAAATTACAGTTTCCCATCTTGCCCCAGTGTCCACTGAAGTTTGCTTCTTTAGTTTTGCGCTGGAGGCCAATGAAGCCAGGTATGTGGGAAGGTGTTATAAGTTGGGGTTGTTGAATTTTTTAGCAGCCTATTATTGCGTTGGAATCAGAATGAACACATTGCAATTACAGATTAAGACTGAGGTGTTTATATTCTCACTCTACTCAACAATCTGATGGAAAATCTCCGTTTATATGCTCACTACAAGTAATCAGATCCAGTTACACACGTGCATAGAGAACAGCTTAGTGCTGACGTTCCCATGACAACCAGCATCACGTGAGTCCAGTCAGAGTGAGATGAGCAGCAGTGAGCAGCGCTTGTGTTTTTAACTGCTTTGAAATGATGTCAGACTCAGGAAAACGTCCTTCACATGTCCTTATTAAAGAAGGCCGAGAGGAAGACGTCGTGTTCTGAGACACATAAGCTGGACGTCCGTCCCACCACCGTCTTTTAAAGATCAGAGCATAAACTTCGTCTCCTCTGCAGACCAGTTTCTGCTCCGCCATGTTGAACGGTGTAAACTTTCACTATGACGCGACGAACATGATCAGAACGGACTTAAACTTTCCGATAGGGAATGTAATCAGATACAGGCGTTTACACGGATATTATCCTTTTATTTAACGGATTATTTACAGGATTACCCACCTCGTTCAGTCGGATAGAAATTGCATTCCAAGTAGCCTCAATCGGACTGGAGTATTATGATTGGGGTGTTTACATGGACGTATTCTATTCCGATTGAGCCATTAGTTGGATTGTTATTGGTTTATCAGGCTATAACTGTGGCTCCTGTGTCAAAATTTCACAATGAATGGACCAATAGAAATGGACCAAAATGACTGACAACAAAATCTTGTTACTTTAATTTACGAGAGTCAAGAAAGTACTTAATACATGTGATTCTATTGAAAAACCTGCATTTTTTAGTTCCCAGAAATCATTAGGGCTTCTCTGAAGTCCCTGAAGGTTCCCCTCTTCTGAAAGTATATGACGTGATGATCATTAAACAAAGTCAGATTCGAAACATATCCATAACTCCGTACTTCAAATGTGCTGAACATCTATAAAAAACTCTAGAAAAGCCTGATCAGGTTCCTGTGGACGTTTCAGAGTTGGTGGCGAAGTCATGGCAATATAAACAAACCCACAGCAAGCTTTTTAAAGCTTTTATTTTCTGGCAGGAACTGGATTTTGAATTCATGTGAAATACCAAATTATGGAGGTCTGATAGCCTGCAGGTCAAAGTCTACAGTGTTGGTAACACAGTGCTGTGGAATTGTTAGAAAATCTCTGCTTTAGTTTTGCTATATTTTGCACAGTGTGCTCACAATGTTCTTTTTGAGAACATTGACATGCTGTTATCTAAAAACATGGACTATAGTATGTTGCACGGCTCCTTAGTGGTCACTTGTCTATAGGAGAATGGGAGTTGGATCCCTGGTGATGCACAGCTATCAGTAGCTGGCGGTCTAAAAGTTCATAATTGTCCATTCTTTCTGCATGGGTGGTCCTTCTTCTCCCCCCCAAAACTCCCTGTGATAGTAGCCTATGTGGGTGTCTGTTAGGTAATGTAACAGAATTAGCCCTTACTCTACATTCACGTTGGTCTGTGCAACAACATGCAACAACATGCATGTATACCTTCTATTCAGTAAGGATGGTGTTCCCTGAGAAATCTACTTGAAATTTATTCTTGCTAAGTCAATATTTATGTATACTGTTATATTTAAAGTCAATGAACTGGAAAGTTTTCCAAAAGCTTCAGTTTAAACTTGGAAATATTGGTTTGGGGAGCAGAGAGTGTTGATTAGCCAGTGTTTCATACAATGAGCTGTCACTAATCATGCAAACACTTCCTGCCTTCTGATTGCTCAACTTTTTTCCATGTCTATCCATTTTTATAAAAAAAAACAGTATACAGATAGAGCCAAAGAAAAAAACATGAAAACAACATGAATCCGCTTACGTTAAACAAGCCCTGTTATAAACATTTAAAGAGGCAATATGTAAGATGACGCAACCTGTTGAATTCATACTCCACCCTCCAAACAAACAGGGGGCAACAAATCACCAGAAAGTTGTGGTGGCCACCTCTATCATAAGAAACAAGGAAATGCACAGTCCCTCCTCCTCTCTCTACACTCCTCCCCTCCTTACCAGTCTAGAAGAAACGCTGCAAGCTCAGCATCAAACTTCATCCCTTTACTCACCAAGAGCTCCGGCGGGTCTGGAGGGCCGGTGTCCAGCACAGTTTGAAGGTTTCCCTGCTCAAACACACCCACTTAACCTGGTAATTAACAGGTAAGTGTAATCAGGTGTGTTGGAGCAGGAAAATCACCAAACTGTGCTGGACACCGGCCCTCCAGGACCGGAGTTGTGCACCCCTGATCTAGACCTTCTACATGATTGACAAGAAGTTAGAACACACCCTCAGGGCAGCGCTACTTCTTTATCCTCTCATGTTGGATTGATGGTAGACTCGATGCTACAGTGACTCACTATTGCCCCTTGAGGCGCAAAGTGGTATTACGAGACAGGACAGGCTGCGGCTAGCTGGTTAGCATGCTAACTTCAGCAGATATCTCTGCAATACAATATATATACATAGATACATTTGACGTAACATCAAAACTGTTATTTCTTCACATTCTGTTGAAAATTTTAGTTGCATTTTGAATGTTTTAAACTAAAAATCTTACAAACTGTAAGTGAGTAATAATTTGCACGGTGGTAATTGGTGTATATAAGCGTCTATTAGCTACGTTAGCCTCATAGCTCGAGTGCTAAACTGAAGAAGCAATCTTCAGGCAGCAAACGGGTCGGATCAGCTCCGTTCGGGGGAAAGGGAATAAAGTTATGTAAATTTAATATTTCATTGAACTGTCACTTTAACACCGTCTGTGAAACAGAAGAGCGGTAAAAGCAGCAGTTGAGCAGAAGCACTTCGCTGCCCGGCGCCTCAGTCTTTGTCCAGAAAACTCGGCCGGGCAGATTGTATCCAGCGGAGAAAGCCGTGTAAATCTGTTTCTTACATGAAAGCAGCTTTGATAGGCCTCCGCTCTCATCTCCACGAGCATGTCACTAACTCTCTGCCTCCGAGCCAAAATACCCCCACCAACACCTGCACTGCACAGAGAGAGAGAGAGAGAGAGAGAGAGAGAAGGATAGAGAGTGAGAGAGAGAGAGGAAAGATAGAGAGAAAGAGAGTCTGAGAGAGAGATAGAGATAGACAGAGAGAGAGAGACAGAGAGAGAGATAGAGATAGACAGAGAGAGAGAGACAGAGAGACAGAGAGCGAGAGAGAGAGAGAGAGCGAGAGAGAGAAGGATAGAGAGTGAGAGAGAGAGAAGAAAGATAGAGAGAGAAAGAGAGTCTGAGAGAGAGATAGACAGAGAGAGAGAGAGAAGCAGGGAAAGAGAGTTAGAGAGAGAGAGAGAGAGAGAGAGAAAGACAGTTAAAGAGAGAGAAGGAGAGAGAGAGTCAGAGTGAGAGTGGAGAGAGTGAGACAGAGTTAAAGAGACAGAGAAAGAGGAGAGAGTGAGACAACTGACTAAATTAGTAGAGAAACACTGATGAGAAACAATAAGATCAGAAATTTTTAACAGCCAAATACAAAATGTTGAAGGGTAAAGTATTCCGCCAAGAAATGTAGTTCCTTTATGAACATGTGATATCAGAACAGTTCAATGCAAAAACGGTCGATTCATAAGCATGTTTTGGTCACCAAATTACCACCGTGACTCTTATTTAGCGCTCCCTTCTCACGCTGTGGCTGAATCTCAAATGGCTCCCTGCTCCCTACATAGTGCACTACGTAGGAGTTTAAATACTGGATCCTGCGGCTCAACAGAGCAAAACACAGCTAAGACACAGTCATTTGGGACTCAGACACATCCACACTCGATACATGATGCACTGTTTGGCTGTAGAGGCTTGATTTCCTAAACTTTCATAGCTAGAACACTATTTAGGGAGTACGGAGCCGTTTGGGATTCAGTCTGGGTTTGACGCGACTTCTGACTGAAACACGAACATTTGAAGTGTGTGAGACATTCAAGAGACATTTTTAGAATTTTATACTGCAGTTTTACAGTTAATCATACTGTAAGTGCTTTAATTCAAGCCTGTGATATTAATGATGGAGCTGTTTAGGCTGTTGGCTCTTTTAGCCTGTTAGCTAGCTGACCAGCCTGGTTCTAGTTAAGAACATAAGTTGTCAGATCCTCAGTTTAAACAAAAAACAGGTTCTTCCTTCATCAATATACTCGGCCGTCCATGTGAGCAGCATGTGGCTCAGTAAATAAATAGTGAATGGTGTTTTTACTGGTGTAACCCTGCTGAAAAAAGGCACAGGCCAGCATGAATTCCATGCTGGTCTATGCTGGTCTAGTGCTGTTTTAGCGTGGTCAGGCTCATTGGCCAACATACTAGCATCCAAAACACAACGTATGCCAACCATGCTGGTTTTTGTAGCAGAGAAATACAAATAAAGATTTCAAACAATGTGCTTAAGTGTTTGGCGCTTCCCTGACGGCCTGGAGTGACCTGCTGTGGTCAGAGAGGGGCCAGAGCAAGGCTTCCTCATACAGCGGGCCAAGAAGTGACCGAGCCTGTATATCAGCATGCTAGTCAGCAGGCAAACCAGTAAGCGTCATCAGATCAGTGTCCTGTAGCGCAGCGGCGGGACAGTCCAGGGATGCGGGAAGATCTTTATCAGCTTGTACGTGTTGATCACCATGACGTCATGCTGAACACTGAATACTGTGTGTTTTGTCCTTTAGAATTTCAGTGGTTTGGGGAGAGAAAACAAGACACAGCTGTACACAGACAACCCACAGCACCCACAGCTGATGCTCACCCCACTGCCTCTGCTCTCTCAAACTTTATGCAAACGAGCTGAGTGTCGACCAATCAGGCTGTTGATATGAGGCAGCAAGCATTATCTTGTCAAGTAAAATTATCCTAAATATAGTCAATAAATCTAACATTTCTCCTGTTGAGATTGTTGTAAGTGTGATTTGTTTCCTTATTTCTAGAGATTTTTTACTTGTTTTGAGGATTTTTACTAGGTAGAATGATCTCACTATTATGGCAGATTATTTTGCTTGTGTTAAAAAAGGTGTTTGAAAAAAAAAAAGAAAATTTTACTACGCCTCGTTGGAATTCCAGACCTTTTCCCTTCTCACTAATTTTTGTATTTATTTATTTTTTCTTTATTAAATTTTTTTCTCTTTTTCTATTAAATTTATTTTATTAATTCATTTCCATAACTATTAATTTCTATATTTATTTATCTCTCTATTTATGTATTTCCTTGTCCTCATGCTAATAAAGGGGCTGTCAGTCAATGATGTCACAGTGTCTTAATATTCCTATTGGTTGATCGATATCATATTCTGTAGAACGATTGTATGTGTCTTGGTCTCTCAGCGGTAACTGAGGTCAAGACAGTACAGTAACGGCTTCTTACAGCAGCGGCCAGTCAGAGATCTGAGAGTCACGGCTGATCCGGCTGAAAATGCAGGTCCGGATTATTGACTCTCCCATTGGAGGCCGAGGGGACAGTTTGCTCCATTTGGCTGCCTCTGCTGATACAGAGGTCGACCAGTAGTGTCAGAACTTTAGAGGAGGTGGTTCATCTGCTTTTTCTGCAAAATTCAGATCAAACTCAGACATTTGGACGCCCTTCTCACATACGGCCTGTGGAGCCATTGAGAGTTATGTATCAGCAGGTTTGTCTGTCTGTGGCACTGCAGCTCTTTATGGAGTGAAAGTTTAATCAGCTCTTCTCCTCCTGGGCTTGATTGCTAAGCCTAAAAGTGAAAAACACGCCCCCCTCATTATCATATACACAAAGAAATATGGAAATAAATAAATGAATTAATGAAAAAACAAATTAATTAATGAATGAAAAAATAAATGAATACATGAATCAATGAATAAAGTGAACAATTGTTAAAAATATAGATATGGAAAAAATATGGTATTAATAAAACAATAAATGATACAGAAATAAATGAATTGAGAAATATATAACTGCAGAAAAAGGAAATGTGTATAATTACAATCACAATAAGCAATATATACTTTAGTTTTTATGTGTTTATTTATTGATTGATTTACTGAGCCTTTTATATTTAAATTTTATTTATTTTTCAATTTGGCAAATCTGGTCCTCCATGACAGGGTCCTCACTTCTGTTTAAGGTCCGTTTCTATGTTTTTTAGGCAGCATAGATCACTACCAGCATAATGAGCTCCATTTATTTCTACTGTAAAACGCTGCTTTCACTGTGAGATGATTTTCTTTTCTAACTCTGCGTTTTAAGGATCTCAGACGCTGCAGACTCGATCTCCACCGCCCCTCTGATCACCTTCGTGTGTTAATGTTGATGATGAAATATTACAGTGATGGTGGTGAATAATGAGGAGACGGAGCTGAACGTGTGTCTGTTTATTAGGAGGAGTAATGTTAGCGCGCTCGGATAAAGCGTTTGGGAAATGGAGACTGAAACTGGGGAGCGGTGACGCTCTGATAAACAGCAGGGGGCGCTCTCACAGCATTCACACCTTACAGTTTATCACATTTTAGTTTTGTTTCGATCTCAGTAACGGCAGCTGCAACGTACATTTTTAACATTATTTTGAGTACATGTTTACATTTCAGCTGTGTGGGTATGGTCCGTTGCTAGGTAACAGGCATGACTGTTGATTTCCAATCTCGATCGAGTAGGTTAAGATTTCCTTACTTGAGATAAGATGCTGTAAGACAAGATAAGATTACTAAATCAAGATTTGCTTCTTATCTTAACTTCAGAGAAAAAGAGAGGACGTTTCTGTAACACGGCTTCAAGGCTTCAATTTATAGAAAATAATTGCATCACAATCACAGTATTGGTTGAAATATTTCTAGTGACGACCCTCCAACCAGTTCTCTTCAAAAATAGTCAGACTGATTCCTAACGGCAGCTGAATCTTTTGGATTTAGATGTTTGATTCATTTAAACGATTCATTGTTGAGTCAGGGCTCCCCTCGCTGGTTCTGACTGAGTCCTCTGTGTTCTCCCTCTCACAGGAAACTTCAAGGGACTGTGTAAACAGATAGACCATTTTCCAGAAGACGCAGATTACGAAGCGGATGCCTCCGAGTACTTCCTGCGTGAGTGAATCTCTTGTTTCTTTCAGCTGGTGGGGCGAACGGGTGGGCACTGTTCTGGTTCACCTCTGCTGCAACACAGTGGCCTGTTTATGGTGAAACCACACAATCCGATTTCTGTATTTTTCAATGCAGTAGTTTAAGGGAAAATCTTTTTTTTTCCACTTTCCCTCGTGATACCAATCAAGACATGTTTGGTGTCAGATGTTTACAAAAAAGAGGTTTTGGCAAATGAGATTATCTTAAATATAGTCAGTATAAATAAGTATGTATGGTATGTGTGTGTATATATATATATATATAAATATATATAAATATATATAATCGATTCACAAATGTTAAAAATCGATTTTCTAAATATTTAATTTATAATGTACTGTTGACGGAACGTTAAAAGGCAGAACTTGGAAGTGGGTAAGTGCAGCGCCCGGACAGTCTGTGGCGGCACATAACAAAAACACAACTGGATGAGCGAGAAATCCGACCGGCTCCCTCTGCATTAAAGCCAGGTCAGGTCAGGAGTCACAACACAAATGATAAGAAGAGCCATTTTGTCTTTCAACGAAGTCAAATCACCTTGGGAGCCACAACATTCAATGTCCAGTATGTCTCAGTGTGGGATAATGTCCTAGTATAGACTAAACAATATAAAGGAAAACGCAGATTTACTTTGCTCTGCTTTGAGCTTCGCCTACAGCCGCTTTCCTCCCATCTCCGCCAGAAGACTTTTCCATCAGAAGTAGATCAGTTAAATGTCTCTCAGCGTTCGACTGTTTTACGAAGCTGAAGTCACTTCTTATTCTCCAGCTTCTTGTTCGAATTTACCCATTCGAACCATTATATATATATATATATATATATATATATATAATATATATATATATATATATATATATATACAAACAAGGAGGGCGGAGAAATATTAGATTTATTGACTATATTTGAGATAATTTTACGTGACAAGATACCATTTGTTGCAGTGTGGTTGCTGATGGTGCCCACTACACTCTCAGAAATAAAAGCACTAAAAGGTTACTTGGGTTGTTCCCTCAAAGGTTCATCTCAGAACATTTGGTTATGAAAAGGTACAAATACGAAACTTTTCACCTGGAAAAACTTATTTAAGGTTCACAATCAGACCTTAAAACCACTGTTGGACCTTTGAGGGAACATTTACACTGTTTGTACCTTGATGAACGAACATGTACCTGAACAGAACCTTTATTTCTAACAGTGTATGACTCGCTGTTATCTATAAAATAAACCAGCTCAGCACTAAAGAAGCAAACTTCAGACACCAAACATGGCTGACCGACTATGTCTGATGGAGAAATGATGCATTTATTTATCTTGTTTTCGCCTAACTACACCTTTAATCTGATCTATCACGGTTTATCACTGTTGTTTAGACAACAGTGAGCAGTGTGAATGTATTGGGCAGTTTAGTACTGTAGAAATAATGCATTATTTTCTCTCATAGTTTCTTATTTTCTTGGCTTTCCACGTTTATAAGCAGTCAGAATGTGTATTAGCAGCTCCCCGTTTTTTCTCCCATGTATTCCCCCACTTTTTTCCAGCCAGCAGCACTTCCAGCGCCGTCTAAACAGGTGTGATTACAGCACAGGGAGTCCCGCGTACACACGCCATCGATTTATGTTCTTTTTTTTTGCCCTCATAAACAAGCGAGACGAGCACCAAACAAAGAGCATCAATCCTAAAAACACACAAGCTATCAGTTATAGCGCGACCCGCAGGAAGAAGCAGAAACACAGAGGGAAAAGTGCTGTTACGTTGTTTTTGTCTCAGAGAGTGCAGATAGTTACAGGACACATGGTAAAATACTGTATACATTAGAAAGTGAGACTGATACCAATAACATGGGTGTGTATAGCTAAATTAGCATGCAATATGCACATTTACCCCACTCTTTCATTTAAAGGAGACATATTATACTTCAAAAGACAAGATATAAAGCAAGTAAAGTTTATTTATATAGCGCTTTTTACAACAGGTGTTGTCACAAAGCTGCTTTACAGAAAAATCATCATTACAGAAACAAATCTGGGTCCGAGCCCCCATGAGCGTCGCCAGTGGCGACAGTGGCAAGGAAAAACTCCCTAAGAGCAGGCGGAAGAACCCTTGAGAGGAACCAAGACTCAGAAGGGGAACCCATCCTCCTCTGGTCGACACCGGATAGTAAACAGCATTAGTATAAGTTGTTGTAGTACACAACGGGGAAAACAGGTGGAGCAATGGTTAAATGGATTAGTTTAGTTTAAGCAGCAGCAGCATCAGTGGGAGGGTGAGGTTTGGACAGCGTTGTTCAGCATGAAGCTCAATGGTGGTCAAGCCGGTCCAGAAGGCTGGTGAGCAGTGGGCACCCGATCAAGGCAGGCGATGCAACAGCATCAGACGCACAGGATGGGCAGCTGGTCAACTCAGCAAAGAAAGGAAAAACACACAGAGAGTCAGTTCTGTAATGGGTGACTGATCACAGATTACAGTGTTAGCAGAGCAGCGGAGACTCTGGCAGGTGTAGAACCGACAGGGAAAACTAATCACCAAAGGCTTGACTATACAAGTAAGTTTTTAGCCTAGACTTAAACACTGAGGCTGTGTCTGAGTCCCGAACATTAACAGGAAGACTGTTCCAAAGCCGGGGGGCTTTTTATGAGAAGCTCCGCCCCCTGACGTAGCTTTATTAACTCTAGGTACTAATAGTAAAGCAGCACCTTGTGATCTAAGTAGGCGTCATGGTTCATAGTGGGAGAGAAGTTCACTCAGGTACTGAGGGTCGAGTCTGTTTACAGCTTTATAAGTCAGTAAGAATTTTATAATCAATGCAAAATTTAACTGGTAACCAGTGTAAGGTTGATAAAACTGGGCTGATATGGTCAAACTTTCTGGTTCTTGTAAGGACTCTGGCTGCAGCATTCTGGACTAGCTGAAGCTTATTAAGGCTTTTGCTGGGACATCCAGCCAGCAGGGCATTACAGTAATCTAGCCTTGAAGTAATAAATGCGTGAACTAACTTTTCTGCATCCTGTAGAGATAATGCGTTTCTCAATTTAGCAATATTGTGGAGATGCAGGAAGGCTGTTCTAGTAATATTAGTTATATGTGCGTCGAAGGACAGATCAGGGTCTATCATGACACCAAGGCTTTTTACAGATGAGCTTGATGCAACTGAGAAATTGTTAAGTTTAAGTGTTAAATCAGACAGTTTGTTTCTAGCTGCTTTGGACCAAGAAGTAGAACCTTTGTTTTATCCGAGTCAAGAAGGAGGAAGTTACTCGACATCCAGTCTTTTATCTTGCCAAGTTTAATGTCATCGGCATAACAGTGGAAATTTATGCCGTGTTTACTGGTAGTGGTGCCCAGTGGTAGCATATATAGTGTGAATAATATAGGTCCTAAAACAGAGCCTTGGGGAACACCATACTTTACTTTTGTGAGGACAGATAATTCAGCGTTTACATTAACAAACTGATAAAACAATGCTAAACCATTTATTTGCCCGTACTGGGTTTTTTAAATTTACATTTACATTTATTACAGCAGTTCTTAGAGCTTGTGTATGTGTGTTCATGCACGCATGTTCATACGTGTGCATGTGTATTTATTTGACTAAGTGTAAAAGTGATAGAAAGATAGAAAGTGTGTGTGTGATTAATAAAGTAATATCTTGTCAGGTAAAATGGTCTTAAATCTAGTCAATCTATCTAATATTTCCTATTCTGAGATGGTTGTGTGCTTTGGATTATTTAACTTATTTCTACACTTTTTTACTTGTTTTAAGTAACTTTATAAGTAAATAGTATCTTATTTAGTAAGTCTAACATTTGTCCAGTCGAGATTGTTCTACGTTTTTTTAATAGGACAATAATGGACTCTAAAATGTGCAGCATGTCACTGACCCCGTTACTTCTGATACGTGAGCATATTTAAACTTTAACACGGATAGACACTTTAATCGTAGTGCACTTTCCAGATCAGAGGATGCTATTTGTACTTTAAGAGTAGGTTTTGATGGCTGCTACTACAGATACAGTCCAGATGACAGCAGTTCATTAAGGGAAATGACCATGTGTTGGTTAGATGGCCATAACTAAGTGACTGTAGGTCAAAGGTAGAGCCTCATCAAGTCACATATATCAGCCTGAATGGGCTGATGAGTAACTCTAGGCTGCCTGACCCCTAACTGACCCCAGTGAGCTATAGGACCTACAGTTAAAAGCCCACGTCAGCTCTGTGATGTTATATGAACGTCTGAACACAGCAGTGCTGTCATTCAGAGCTTGGTGAGAACCTGCTGCTGTCTGAGTGTGTGTTCTCTCCCTGTAGGGTTTGTGTGTGTGTGTGTGTGTGTGTGTGTGTGTGTGTGTGTGTGTGTGTGTTGAGGTAACGGACGTCCAGCGCAGTGCTTTAAAGGAAATTCCACAAATTTCTCAGCTTTTCAAATAACTAAACAGTTAAGATGTAAACAGAGTGATTTGGTGTGAAATGCTCAGTTCCACACCCTTAAAAGAAAAAAATGGTTCTTTATAGAACCATGAACACTCTTAGAACCCTTTGATAAAGGGTTCTTTCTTCAGATTGGCAGAGAATGTGCTGTAGATGGATCTATATGGAACCTTTTTGAAGAGGGTTCTATATAGCACCAAAAGGGGTTCTGCTATTGTTATGGTGTGAAGCCTCTAACAATAGAAGAAGGCTTTTTGGTGCTACATAGAACCCATTTTCAAAAAGATTCTATATAGATCCATCCACAGCACATTCTCTGACAATCTGAGGAACACTTTCATGGTGCTGTTCATAGTTTTATATAGAACCATTTTCTTTACTGAAGAACCCATTGAGGAACCATCATTTTTAAATGTGTACTATGGCAGAACCATCAATGCATTATCGCTATCACTGATTGTGAGCAACATCCCTCTGTAACCATAACTGCTCTTGGATGGGTAGGATGGTTCTCCCTCTCTCCCCATCACTCAGAGTGATGCTGTTAGCCGGCGTAACAGAACAAGCAGTTAGTGTTCTCCTCCAAGGCCCAGTCCCATTCCTCATTTCTACCCCTACCCCTTGTTTTTGAGGGTCTCCTTGCCCCTTGGAACTGAGTTATAGGGTAGTTAAGGGGTAGTGGTTGAAATCTTCCCTCTGAAATGGGACCCTCAAATAAAAAGAGCATTACTTCATTAACAGCTACCAGCGCTGCTCTGTAGGCGACCCTGCCAGTCTGCAGTGACAGCAGAGTAGGGTAAAGTTCAGCTCCTCACTGCTGGGCTTTAGTTACATTTAGGGCATCATTTGCCTTCAAAGAGGGGGGCAATTATTTATTATCACCCACCCCTAATTCTTCAGTGATATGAAGCTGAAGTCAGATATTCTCCAGCTTCTGTTTCAAATTTTCCCGTTCCACCTTAAATGGAGCAGCAGTTACATTCTGGCGCTTCAGGCATCAGAACTGCTGGACTATTTAAGGTGGAATGGGAAAGTTAGCTAGTTAGCTACCGAGACATTGGCATGCTATTAGCGATTTTTTATGCTTGTTATAAAAGGACCATAATACACTGAAATGACATCAAACTAAGATAATTCAGTGGTTTTTGTATTTTTAACAGAGAAAATTCTCACATTTGTGGGTTTCTTTGGTCTCTTGTGCTCCTTCTTGCCAGTTTTTCTTTTTTTTCTCATATCACTCTTTTTGGATTCTCTGAAAAACCTCCGTTTGGAGGGTCATGTAGCCCCAACACTTCACCCTACCCCTCTATCTCAACATCAATCAGGACACCCTACTTTTAGACGTGAACACGCAAAACAGAGGGCTAAGGGCTGAGTGGTAGGGGCGAGGGGTGAAATGGGATTGAGCCCAAATGTATTGAGCTCCCATGACGTTGTGTTAGTGGCATTTTGAAAAGATGTAATGGAGCTTCACGTGTCTCAGAGGAAGAACGTGCTTCCCTTCACCCTCACAGCTTGGTAGCATCATGTGATAGAGGGAGACTTAGCTAGTGGGAGGAACTGGAGACTGAAACTGGGGGGATGGTAATAAATAAATGAATAAATTAATTAAAAATAAGAACAACAATAAAATCATTTATCAAACATTTAGGTCCAGCCACGCAAACTGATTCGCCATAACATCACGTTTCTTTCACAAACACTGTATCATTCCGCTGAGACACTGTTGCTAAGCAACGACTTTGACAGCTGTAGGAGACGTTCAAGACATTTGAACATTTTTACTTCTTACTTTGCCACAAACAGAAAATGGACACTTTTTTAAGATCACATTTGACCGACAGCCGATTTGGTCAGACTCTGAAGATGAGACGACACTAAATTCCCAAACTGTCGTCACCACTGAGCAGCTTTTCAGTCGGCAGCTGTGACAGAAGAACAGCTAAACAACCTGGAATCAGCCAGAAATGAACCCAACACCATTCGCCAAACTAAATGGGCTGTAAGATGCTTTACAGACTGGCTGGAACAAAACAACATTAATACTGATCTGGCAAAAACTGACAAAACTGAGCTGAACTTGATATTGCAGCAGTTTTATGGCTCAGTCTGTACTTCAAAAGGTGAGGCTTACAGCAGACTGTGCAGCGAGTGGGCCGAGCTCATTACTCTGATGTAGCAACAAGCTGCTTGTTAAGGAACTATAATTTGGTGAAGGAACTGCAAACATTAAAACATATTAATACGCCGCGTTCACGGCCCAGTTTATTAATTTATTACTTTTGAGAACACTCGAGGAGTGTGTTATCGCCAATAACATCAGCCCTGAATGTTGAGTTCAGAGGTCACTAATAGGTGGACTGCGATCCGAGTCCGGACCCAGACGCTGTCCTATGCGGACCTGGACCTTTAACTGAAAAACTGTGGGGTGGTCCTATTTCAATTGCCGTAACATTTCTAGTCATTACGGTAGCTTTAGCGGCCCAGGAGACTCACAGACCAATCGTTTGCATTGTAAATATCACATGTGACGCTACTCAGCCAATCAGATCTGTGCATTACGATGAGCACTGAGACTCGAGTGAGTGACACACAGACAGGGGAGGGACGAGGTGAGAAACAGCAGTCAGAGAAGAAAGTGAGTCAGAGGGAAGTTATTTCACATGTCGTGCTCTAAAAAGAGAAAACTGACAATAAATATTGTTGAAATATGACTGAACTGTACTTTATTTGATTTGACATTCAGTTGTTGACTATATAAGATGTTGATATACCTACTAGGCCACTTCGGTTTACAGTATATGGCACTGAATCATGATGCAAGTTAGACATTATGATGTTCCGGACCTTTGCTTGAGGACGTTTTCTCTAACTGGACCTTATTGGATTTTAGTTAAAGACCCCTGTTTTAGGTGAACTAGGAGAAACTATATAGATTTGATTTTTCACTGAACTGTCACGGTTTAACCTTTGACCTCTTCAAGAAGGTCTGAGGCTTGGGCCACAGGGGCATCAGGCCTGGTTTGAATGGACGGAGCGTCTCAGTAAACCTCTGACCCAGAGGTGTGTGTGTGTGTGTGTGTGTGTGTGTGTCCTGTTCCTTTGCTGCAGTTGGACAAAAAGGCTGCAGTGCTCCCAATGGCTCCTGAATTAGGACACTCATATCCATAAATATTTCAGCCTCTTTCCTATATAGGTCAGGCCTCTCTCCCTCTCTCTCCCTCCCTCTCTCTCCCTCTCTCTCTCCCTCTCCGTCTGTCTGCGTCTCGTCCTCTCAGACTTCTCACTCTGCTGGACTCTGACTGTGTAACTGTGAGCTGTGAGATCAGGAGAAACGCAGACCGAGCAGAAAAAGCTCCGCGCTGAGGGCCATTCAGGACACTTTTCGTAAGCAGGAGCAGCTGAGCACTTTTAAAGCGATAGTTTGGCCCAAAATCTAACACATTTCAGTCCACTACCCCAAGACAGAGGCGTCTGAAGCGCAGGAGCTGCCCGAGCGTTTTAAAGTTTGGGATCAATCACCATATTAACAGTGCTTACTACTGTATGTACTATTATGACTTACATTTGTGTGCAAACGTTTGAACCTGGTGAAAATACAGGGGTGCACAGCTCCGGGCCTGGAGGGCCGGTGTCCAGCCCAGGTCGGCAGTTGCCCTACACAAACACACCCACCAATCCCGGCATTTAAAGGGGAATTCCACCAATTTTTCAAACTTTCTGCATAATTCAGTGTGTGAGATGTAAACAGAGTGATTCAGAGTGGTTTGGTGTGAAATGGTTCAGATGTCTTTACAGTGGTGGTGATAGGAACCAGGGGTCGCCATGACTACAACACAAATATAGACATTTTATTTGACAATGGTAAAATAGTGGAAAATCTGAAAAAAATAAGTTTTCATGGGGACTTTTTGCCTTAGAACACCCTTCGTGTATCCCTTCACTATTAATCTATTGAAATACATGGATTAAAATACATTTTAAACCAAAACTTTTTAACAAAACTACTTTGAGACAATGTCCCAGACATTAGGCAGCATATTCATAATCATTTAGTGTAATAACTTTCTGTGAGGGAGCTTTTAGAGGTGGACGTCTGGTTCCTATCACCACCACTGTAAACAATTCTGACTCTGTAAGTCTCTCTAGAACAGAACGTTTCACACCAAACCACTCTGAACGACTCTGTTTACATCTTAACTATTCAATTATGTATACATTTTGAAAAATTGGTGGAGTTCCCCTTCAACAGATGAGTTTAATCAGGTGTGTTTGAGCAGGTGAATCACCAAATTGTGCTGGACACCAGCCCTCTAGGCCTGGAGTTGTGCACCGCTGAGTGCACATCCTCCACAGAGAGCAAACTTTAATAGAGCATTTTTGTGCTTATTTTAGTCTATTAAAGCACAAACATCATTTATTTAATGTATTTCTTGTCCAACCAATTTTGCTCAGGACACATTTTGTGTTTTACTTTTGCTCAAAAATGTTAAATTCAGCGAATAAACAGTAATTGTGCATTTAAATGTTCTCTGTAGAGGATGTCTTCACTTAACGTCACTTAGAAAATTAACAAAAACATGTCATTTTATCACAAGCGCACAAACTTTTGCATATCGTTGTACACAATGTGGATGTAAATATTACAAACTACTCAGGAAGAGACATTTTTAGATGATTTAGTCTATATTTCAAGAATTGCAGTCAAGAAAACGCTAATTTTATTTGTCATCTGCCTTAAGATTTGATCTCCACTTTTAAAATATCATATTCTGGATATTTATTTTATTAGAACCTTATTTTCAATGTTCTACAATCATTTTAGAATCATCCACAGCTCTGTCCGTCATTCTGGACACGTCTTACATCTCCTCGTTCTTATTTACAGCTTCATAATGTCCTACTGGTCATTAGAAAGCTGTAAAGTCGTTCAGGACGAACCGTGTTAGCTGGTTGCCTGATTATGTGGTTTCTAACACTGTAGGATACACTGTTATCTATAAACATGGACCAAGGTACATCAGCATAGCTAAAAACAGCAGTGGCCACCCTAAATCCTCAATTCTGTCTGTATTTTTATATAATTTAAGTGTGCAGTTTGCAGTTCAGTGCAGAACAAGCTTCCATTACACGTCAGTTCACTGAACTATCGCTTTAAGCATGCAGAGGGTGCTTGAGTGTAAATGATGCTCCAGATCAGAGTCACTGCACTGCAGAGTCGACCTCATTTAACACTTAAAGGGGAATTCCACTGAATTTTTTAGATTTCTGCATAATTAAGGCATAAAGATGTAAACAGAGTCGTTCAGAGTGGTTTGGTGCGAAACGCTCTGTTCTAGAGAAACTTACAGTCAGAACTGTTCACAGTGGTGGTGATAGGAACCAGACGTCCACCTCTGTAATGATTATGAATTCAGTGCTTGGTGTCTTAGACGTCGTACAAAAAGGTATTTTTTAACTTAAAGGCATGGTGGAGGGGTACGATTTGCATATGTTATATAAATAGCTCCTCCAGGTATATTTGTGTAATGTTGCAGAGCTCAAAATTATTCTGAATCGTACCAAAATATGTGATCTGGACTGAAATGAACTGCAGTGAAAAGTGAGCTTTCATAATTGACTGAATCACTTCCTAAAGAATCACTGAATCATCCTGTTACAGTAGTATATGTTCATTGTGTGCATCCTGCAGAATATAATAAAAGAAATGAACAGCAGAGAGAGAGAGAGAGAGAGACTGTGTGTGATCACTCCACTATAAAGAAGCCCAA
Source organism: Colossoma macropomum (assembly GCF_904425465.1). Classification (NCBI taxonomy): domain Eukaryota; kingdom Metazoa; phylum Chordata; class Actinopteri; order Characiformes; family Serrasalmidae; genus Colossoma; species Colossoma macropomum. The sequence continues at coordinate 33,238,347 of NW_023494801.1, read as the reverse complement.
CACACACACACACAGTTACATAACACACTGAGCCTTCTGAAGCTCCACTGAGTTTCTACATCATACAGAGTCACAACTAGAGAGAGAGAGAGAGAGAGAGAGAGAGAGAGAGAGAGAGAGAGAGAGAGAGAGAGAGAGTGTGGGTGTATTTGAGAGGAAAAGAAAGGGGGAGAGCAAGAGTGAGAGAGGAGGAGAGAAGGAGAGAGAGGGAGAGCGAAAGTGAGAGAGAGAGAAAGGGAAAGATAGAGAAAGGGAAAGAGAGAGAGAGAGAGAGAGAAAGAGAAAGAAAGAGTGAAAGAGAAAGAGAAGGATAGAGAGAGAGTGAAAGAGAAGGAGAAAGGGAGAGAAAGAGAGAGGGGATAGAGAGAGATGGTGGAAGAGAAAGAGAGAGAGAGACAGTGTTAGAGAGAGAGAGAGAGAGAGAGAGAGACAGATAGTGGGAGAGAGAGGGAAAGAGAGAGAAGAGCAGTAGAGAGAGAGAGAGAAAGAGAGAAAGAGCAGAGCAGTAGAGAGGGGGGAGGAGAAAGAGAGAGAAGAGCAGTAGAGAGAGAGAGACAGAGAGAGAGAGAGAGAGGGAGACAGAGAGCGCAGTAGTAGAGCGTAATAAGGACGGAACAGAGGTGAAGAAGATTAAAGCTGGATTCAGTTTCAGGGTTATATTTTATATTTTAATTACAGTCTCTGGATCTCTCTGTTCATCCACTCTGCACTGCTGGTTCCGGCTAATGAGGGACACACTGTACATGCGCACCTTCATTCGTATAATCAGCACAGTTATTCGGGCCAAACACAGAGATTTTGTACCGAATGGAAGTTTCCGGGTGAATAAAAGCACAATCAAAACATCCCAGCGCTGAGTAAAGCAGCACTGCACTGCAGACCGAGCTGCACGGAGATCTTCTCAGGGTTAGGGTGCCGTGAGGAGGAGCAGAGGATCGGTGACTGTAGTAGCTCCTCTCCCGAGGACAGCACTGAGCTGTGGACTAAACTGGATGTGACTGGACGGTCCAGACAGATACATACACACGCAGTGCAGCGTGGGCCAATAAAATCAATGGAGAAAGGGGGGGTGGGGGGATGTGTGGGGGGGGGCATGTGTGCGTGTATCCTATGTGAGAGGGAGATCCTGGTGTATTTGAGGTTTATTAGATGGTGACAACCCCCCACTCACACACACACACACACACACACACACACACACACACTCATACACTTTCTATTGAATTTCATCATGATGTACCAGCACGCATGGGCGGGGGGAGGCACACAGGGCTCTAAAGCCTGGGGCAGCGGGCATGAAACACATACAAATAGGCACGCGAGACCACCCCACCGCCTACATCTCATCATCCAGCATTGCTTAGCCTGTAATAAATGCACATAGTGTATTAAAAGGGTATTAAAGTGTTTTTTTCAGGATATGAATGTATATTTCTACAGTAACAGACTGTAGTTCATCTGTTTATCTGCACCCTGTTCTTCAATGGTCAGGACCCCCACAGAGCAGGTACTATTTGGGTGGTGGATCATTCTCAGCACTGCAGTAACACTGACGTGTTGGTGGTGTGTTGGTGTGTGTTGCGCTGGTGCAAGTGGATCAGACACCTTGTCAGTCCACCTTGTAGATGTAAAGTCAGAGACGATAGCTCATCTGCTGCTGCACAGTTTGTGTTGGTCATCCTCTAGACCTTCATCAGTGGTCACAGGACTCTGCCCACAGGACGCTGTTGGCTGGATATTTTTGGTTGGTGGACTATTCTCAGTCCAGCAGTGACGCTGAGGTGTTTAAAAACTCCAGCAGCACTGCTGTGTCTGATCCACTCAGACCAGCGCAACACACACTAACACACCACCACCATGTCAGTGTTACTGCAGTGCTGAGAATGATCCACCACCCAAATAATACCTGCTCTGTGGGGGTCCTATGGGGGTCCTGACCACTGAAGAACAGGGTAACAAAGTATGCAGAGAAACAGATGGACTACAGTCTGTAAGATTCTACTAAATTTAACCCGAACCCTAATCCTGACCCTTACTATCATGTTGTTGATAACAAGAACGTTGTTAATAACTTAAGTATCTGTAGATCTACACTATAGGAACTAAAGTATTGGGACACCTACACGTCACACCTACAGGAGCTTTTATGAATCCCATTCTAAATCCTCCATTAATATGGAGTTGGTCCCCCTTTGCAGCTCTAACAGCTTCCACTCTTCTGGGAAGCTTCTACAAGATGTTGGAGAGTCTCTGTGGGAATTTTTGCCCATTCATCCAGAAGAGCATTTGTGAGGTCAGACACTGATGTTGGACGAGAGAGTCTGGCTCTCAATCTCTGTTCTAGTTCATCCCAAAGGTGTTTGATGGGGTTGAGGTCAGGGCTCTGTGAGGGCCAGTCGAGTTCTTCCACACCAAACTCACCCAGCCATGACTTTATGGAGCTGCTTTGTGCACTGGGGCTCAGTCATGCTGGAACAGAAAAGGTTCTTCCTCAAACTGTTCACACAAAGTTGGAACCATAGAATTGTCCAAAATGTCTTGGTTAAGATTACCCTTCACTGGATCTAAGGGTTCTAGACCAACCCCTGAAAAACAGCTCCATATCATCATCCCTCCTCCACCAAACTTTACAGCTGGCACAGTGCAGTCAGGCAGGTAACGTTCTCCTGGCATTCTCCAAACCCAGACTCGTCCATCAGACTGACAGATAGAGAAGTGTGATTGGTCGCTCCACAGAATACGTTTCCACTGCTGCAGAGTCCAGTGGCGGCGCTTTACACCACTCTAGCTGACAGTTGGAATTGTGCATTTTGATCTTAGGCCTGTGTGCAGCTGCTCGGCCATGGAAACCCATTACATGAAGCTCCTAATCTGCAGTTCTTTTGCTGATGTTGCTTCTAGAGGCAGTTTGGAGCTCTTTAGTAATTCAACAGAGGATAGGCACTGTGCACTTAGTGGTCCGACTCTGAGTTTGCGTGGTCTACCGCTTCGTCACTGAGCTGTTTTTTGCTCCTAGACGCTTCCATTTCACAATAATAGCACTTACAGTTGTCTGGGGCAGATCTAGCAGGGCAGCAATCTCACAAACTGACTTGTTGCAGAGGCGGCATCCTATAACAGTGCCATGTTTAAAGTCACTGAGCTCATCAGTACGACCCTCTACTGCCAGTGTCTGTCTATCGAGACTGCAAGACTATGTGCTTAATTTTATCCACCTGTTAGGAAAGGGTGTGGCTGTAACACCTGAACTCAATAATTAGCAGGATTGTCCACATACGTTTGTCCATATATAGTGTATAAGAACCATCATAAGGACTGTTTTCTCTGCATTATCTATGATAAATACAACCAAGCGAGCTCTCCCATTGGTTAGGACTTCAGGAGCCGGACGGAAGGCCTTACAGGTTAGTTTAACTACCAACAGAGGAATCAACCAACCATGTTTAGATTTACAATGAGACCAATTTACAGAGAAAAACATCAATCTAGGCCCAATCTCATCTGCAAAGATTGTGTGGCTGCAGGTTTTCCTTTCGTCTACGCAGGAGAACAGCTGATTCCACTTGACTCATTGGCTACATTTGGTGTAAGGAGGAAATTATGTAACCTTTATTTTTTTTGCCAAAATATTCCTGTGAATATCGTTGTCAAAAAGAGAAAGCATTGCTTCTCTAACAGAACAGCGAAGATGCATTTGACCAATATTTCCTCATCTTAGCCTGCCTTGTGTAAGCGCTCAGGTACACAGCAGCTGACTTGTGGGCTTGTGTATAATTAAACAGAGCAACGCAGCAGCGCTGTGTCATCTAAAGGCGATCTGGGCCGATGTAAAGCCTCAGCGGGCCTTGGCGCTTCGCTGCAGTGCGCTTTCTGTTTGCCGCTGTGGTTGACGTCACCTGTGTGAGCACACAGGAGCGCCATTAGTCAACAGGAGCTTTAATGTCATTTAGTGCATGCAGCAAGGAACCCGCCCAGGACATACGGAGCGGCCTTTCCTGCAATTTGGCCAGCGCGAGAGCAGCTTTGTAAAGAATGAGCGTACAGTAATCATCCAGTTACTCACTGTCAGGTCACTGCAGGAAATACAGCTTAATCTTTTATTTCCACACAGCTGCCTCTACGCTACAGATACCTGAGCAGGTATGAAATTAAAGCCCAAACTCTGTCTGACTGGAGCTGTCAAATCTGAAACCTGAACCCGCTCACACTCCCGAGCAGAGATGGATTATTGAAGATGTGGTTTCATGGAGAAAAAAAGAGAGAACGTGAGAGAGAAAGTGAGTGACAACTACTACACAGAAAATCTCTCGTTAGAAAAAAAATGTGCACTGCAAAAAAAATGGTACATTCTCAGGTAAAATTATATTTATTATTAAATATAGAATCTAATGTTTCTCCTGTTGAGATTGTTGTAAGCTTAATTTAAGCTTATTTAGTTTATTTATAGACATTTTTTACGTGTTTTAAGTCATTTTATTAGGGACAATGCTTGTTTGAGATAATTTTACTCAATAAAATCACCTAAAACAAGTAAATTATGTGTATAATTAAGGTAAATAATCTTACAATAAGTGCTTGACCGTCTCAAAATGGGAAATATTAGATCAGATATTAGATATTGACTAGATTTCAGATCATTTCACTTGACAAGGTACTATTTTTTCAGTGAAAAGTCCAGTAATACTTGAGTAATTGTTACTGTGTTATTTTGGAAGGTTTGCAGAAGGCCTAGTGATTTCTGGGAACTAAAAACTGTACAAATCAGAAAATATTTCGCCTTTTCTCTCGCTAATCAGTCGAGTCCCTGTACCTGAATTTATTGTTTTTTATTAAAAACATTATCATGTAAAATTGTCAAATATTTTTTGAATATTGAAGTGTTTGGTGTAGTACGTAGACACACAAGGTTTCAAAACATTTCCAGTCCATATATGGAAACTAAACTACGAAAACAGCCAGTTGAATTCTGTGTTTTTGTGATGTCACAAAAACCAATGCATTTATACACCAGTCAGGCATAACATTATGACCACCTCCTTGTTTCTACGCTCATTGTCCATTTTATCAGCTCCACTTACTATATAGGTGCACTTTGTAGTTCTACAGTTACAGACTGTAGTCCATCTGTTTCTCTGCATACTTTGTTAGCCCCCTTTTACCCTGTTCTTCAGTGGTCAGGACCCCCATGGACCCTCACAGAGCAGGTACTATTTGGGTGGTGGATCATTCTCAGCACTGCAGTAACACTAACGGTGGTGTGTTGTGCTGGTACGAGTGGATCAGACACAGCAGTGCTGCTGGACAGTCCATTCACTGCCCACTCTATTAGACACTCCTACCTCGTCAGTCCACCTTGTAGATGTAAAGTCAGAGACGATAGCTCATCTGCTGCTGCACAGTTTGTGTTGGTCATCCTCTAGTCCTTCATCAGTGGTCACAGGACGCTGCCCACAGGTCGCTGTTGGATGGATATTTTTGGTTGGTGGACTATTCTCAGTCCAGCAGTGACACTGAGGTGTTTAAAAACTCCAGCAGCACTGCTGTGTCTGATCCACTCAGACCAGCGCAACACACACTAACACACCACCACCATGTCAGCAGCTTTTTGTCTGCGCTAACCGTTAGCATGTGCAGCGCTGCGGCCGTAGCTAATGAAGCGGCCGCGCTCTCGGCGGTCAGGCTGATGGATGGAGGCTTCAGAGGCGGAGGGCGGAGGATGATTACAGTAATCACTGAAATGTGCTCTGCAGGAGACTTAAACTGTGTTACACAGAACTGTCATAGGAAATGACTTAAATGTGCAAAACAGCAGCCCAGTGTCGTGTAGAGCCGTTTAGCAAGTTATGTTGCTATTGTTTAGAGTAATAGTTGGGTGTCATTGAAGAACAATAGGCAACGTGAAGGGTAAGTGTGTGCGCGGCTGTGGTTGCGCGCTGGAAAGACGTTATTGGCGTGTTTGTGTGCGGAGGTGCGTAGCTATGCTGGGGAACCCAACGGAAAGAAATATTCTAAAAAAAAAGGTCTCCTCTTATTCTTATGTGCTTTTTTAGACATGGTTAAGTCCTGTTTGGTGTGAGATGAAAGCAATTTCTTCTGTTTCTGAAATTCGTCTCCTGAGAAATAAAACCCTCGGATTTTCTCTTTTCAGTCAAAATATTGTCTCACAGATCACATAGTGTGCAAAGAAAAGTGGAAAATCATCATTATCTTGTGTAGCTCTCTTCTACATCTCAGGAATCTTCCGGCGCTATCAGCACAGAAGGAGAGATTTTCTCTTCAGTCTCAAAAAGTTCTTACAGTAGCCACGTTTACATGCAGCCTGATAATCCATTAATAAATCCGAGTTACGGCTCAATTGGAATAGAATAAGTCCATGTAGACACCTCAGTCAGAATAGTCTAGTCTGATTGAGGCCATTCAGAATACAGTTTCTATCTGATTGATCGAGGTGGGTAATCCTGTAAATAATCTGTTAAATAGATGAATAATATCCATGTAAACGCTTGTATCTGATAACATTCCCTATCGGAAAGTTTAAGTCCGTTCTGGTCTGCAGAGGAGACGAAGGTTATGCTCTGATCTTTAAAAGACGGCGGTGGGACGGACGTCCAGCTTATGTGTCTCAGAACACGACGTCTTCCTCTCGGCCTTCTTTAATAAGGACATGTGAAGGATGTTTTCCTGAGTCTGACATCATTTTAAAGCAGTTAAAAACACAAGCGCTGCTCACTGCTGCTCATCTCACTCTGACTGGACTGGAGGTTGTCATGGTAACAGCTACACTAAGCAGTTTTCTACGTATGAGTGTAATTGTGGATCTGATTACTTGTAGTGAGCATATAAACTGAAATTTTCATCAGATTGTTGAGTAGAGTGAGAATATAAACACATCAGTCTCCATCTATAATCAGAATGTATTCAATCAGATTGGAGAAAGTCTTTGCGTGTAAACACAGACACTAAAGTGCTTACGTCAATCCTCTCTTTTCTCCTGAGGGATGTTTGGGAGAAGAAATTTGCTTTATTTCTCCTGAGACAAAAAAGTTTCCATTAAGTAGGATATTTTTACTTTGGGGAACTGGGAAGCTTCCAACCTTCAAGTGGGAAAAATCCATTTGAACCAGTGATGTGTCATTCACAGAGTCGGATCTTAGACCCTGTTTACACCTGGTCAGTTCATGTGTCTGGAGCATCAGGATTATATCTGGAGGAGGCCAAGCCACATAATTATGTAAGTGTAAACACACCAAAGATGCATTTAACACAGCTACAAATCTGATCACTCAGACGACGTCAGGCATGGACTGAGACGCATCTGAGCCATGTTATAGAAATGTAAACACATCAGTCTCTTCGTGACACATTTGACAATCAAAACTCCTCCCAGTACAACAGAGACTCCTCCCACTACAACCGAAGCTCCTCCCAGTACAAACAAGACTCATCCTAGTACAAGTCAAACTCCTCACATTGCAACCAAAACTCCTCCCAGTACAACCAAAACATTTACATGCAGCCTGATAATCCATTAATAAATCCGAGTTACGGCTCAATTGGAATAGAATACGTCCATGTAGACACCTAAATCAGACTAGACTAGTCCGATTGAGGCCATTTGGAATACAGTTTCTATCCGACTGAACAGGTGGGTAATCCTGTAAATAAAAGTGGGAAAAATACAACCAAAATACAACCACAGTACAACCTAAACTCCTCCCAGTACAACCAAAACTGCTCCCAGTACAGCCAAGACTCATCCCCGCACAGCCAAGACTCATCCCAGTACAACCAAGACTCATCCCAGTACAACCAAGACTCCTTCTAATAAAAGAAACCTTGGGGTGAATGTTGGGAGCTCCCTCACACAGAACAGATGTTATTTATTCATGTACCTCGTTCTAGTGCACTGTGTCGGTACACCCCGATCTGCATCATGCATGCGTGACAGGACAGAGGATGCAGATCGGAGAACACGGTACGACCCGATGTGCAGCACACGTGTAAGCATTTTACGGCAGATTAAAATTGTAGTCGAGCCCTTACAGTAAGGTCATACTCCCCAACAGCGGAATAGCACTGTGCATAGTAGCAAACTTAGCCTGCAGAGCTGCTACAATAACAACAACATGAACCAAGTTGGGTAATAAATGGACTCGATCTCAAATGGCTTCCTGCTTCCTACGTAGTGCTGCAGTAAGATAGATAGAAAGCTTAGACTACACCGCGAAAAATGGTATCTTGTCAAGTATTCTAAGATTATTTAACTTTTTTCTAGACATTTTTTTACTTGTTTTAAGTGATTTTATTAAGTAAAATGATTTCACTTTATTGGCAGATAATTTTGCTTGTTGTGAGAAATGTGCTTGAAACCAGCAACATCATCTGCCAGTATAGTGAGATAATTTCTACATAAAATCACCTAAAACAAGTAAATGATGTCTAGAAATGAGCTGGGTAATCTTATAATCAGTGCATAACCATTTAAAAATGGAAGAAATTAGATATATCGACTAGATTTAAGATCATTTCACTTGACAAGATACTATGTTTTGCAGTGTATGTAGTATTAAACTAGGAAAGAGAATGATTATGGTTTCTGCAGTAAATACTGCTTTATGGAGTGTTTATAGTGTGAGTGGCTGGTGTTTATGATTTTCTAATATTAGAGAAAACCTGATGAAAACTAATCCACTAATACAGTGTTATAAAACCTGGGCCTGGGACGCTGTTTGGGTAGCACCCTGGTACTTCTGTTCCCTGAAAGTTTCCACAATGCACCATAAAAACTAGTGAGCATCGACTGTTACTATGCTCCCTGAGCAGGAATAGCCTATAGTGTCCAATCCCACTTGCAGGAAGTTTTAAATAGTGGACGAATGCTGTACATTATCTGACTTGCCTCTCTGGGATCATGTTTTCAGGTGATCCACCATTGTGGCAGGGTTAATCCTGTGGGAGGACCTCGTATCTCCAAAATGCTAACTTTACAGGAAATGGAAAAAACCCACATTACTTTTAATGTAAGTCAATGAAACCAGAGATTATTCCAAGTCATTTTAGGCCATTTCTTTTGGTCCATTCTTCAAGAAATTTACACACAATATAAAGAGCAACAGGCATTTTCAAATTATGTCAAAAACTGAAAAGCGACAAAAGTTGAGATACAAGGTTGTCCTCAGACAGCAGCACTATGCTGGTTAAGAATAGCTGAAGGACAGTTGAAAGAATGCTCCTTTCCTACCTGCTGTCCTTGATTTTACTAGATCTGAGCCCATGGATTCACTAAATACGTCTGCAGAGCTGACTAGCATGACCACCAGATCACAGGTCAGAGCGAAATCGAGTTTCATTCAGCTATTCCGTGATGTCATTTCAACATGCTGTAGAGCTAAAAAAAGTGTGTTTTAAGCTTTTTAAACAGACTTTTGAGTTTCTATATGTGCAGCACATGCTATTTGTTTATGATATCACTAAACAGAGGGGAATAGTTGGTTTATTGTAGGGTTAAGTTATTCCGTGTAAGATTTTTAAGCAAGCTTTTATGTTATTTTCAGGTGGCGCTGTAAGATTGGACTGCAACAGCCTAAACCCACTGTTAAAACAAATGAATCACTAAAGGCTGCGTTCACACAGCAGGTGAAAGTGGCCCAAATCTGATTTTTTTTGTTTGGATGTTCACAATATTTTTAAATGTGATCTGTATGGGACATCAGTCTGAACAGATCAGCTCCTAAACTGACCCACATGTTCAAAAGAACAACGTGTCATGTGGCTCATCCACAGGTAAACAATCACGACCACCAACGAACGCCAGTCGCTCCCGGAGGATCAGCTTCATCTTCACCAGCATCACAGGAGCCATCATGAAGCTTCACTGACTGACAGCTGGGCTCATCATGAATGTGTTCGAGCCGTAAAAAGGGCGCGGTCACTTCTTTGGTTCGCGTCCTCGGATTCTTTAAACTTTGCTTTCAGACTTTTAACTGTTCTTTGATGCTGCAGCCTCGTTCTCCTACGGCCACGTTCGGACATTTCTTTCAAAATCTCTTTGAATACGAAAGGTTTGGATGAGTCTCTTCAAATTCTTTGGCACAGAAACATCAGCCTGAATGTTGATGAGTCTCAGCAGCGCAAAGTTATGAGTTGGATTCACGTTAAAGTCGCATGAATTCTGATCTGATTGTTCAGACTGAGTCGCATTGCTGCAGATCGGATACGTATCGGATTTCAGTACCACATATGAAAGCGTCTCAAATCGGAATTGAAAATGTCAGATTCAGTGTGTTTATCTGTTCACGCTGACACACAGACACACATCTGTGTCACATCTAAGGAAAAAGATCAGATTTGGGCCACTTTTACCTGCTGTGTGAACGTAGCCTTAATAAACGAACTCAAATTCAAATGTAAAAGCTTTTAAAAGAGCTCATCATACGTCCACAGTAGCCAAACAAGCACTCGCTTACTGTCCACATCACTTTTTCCCCAAACTCCAACAGATAAAGCATGGACACTTTAGGTGGCAAGTTGTAGATTCCGAGTTGGAAAGTTCGAGATCCCAGTCGTCATGAAGGCAGCATTAGGAGAGCTGTCTGATCCAGAAATTCCCATTCCATTACAAAATTCCACACAATGATTTTCTCAATTCCCAGGACATCAGGCCGGTTCACACAGGCTTTTTTTATGCAGGCATTTAACAGTGAATTTAAGCGTGAAAACAAGCTGGAGTCAAGCTGACTCCAATTTACCTGCACGAGTCTTGGTGCAAAGTGTGAGCAGAAGCTGATTCATTAGCGAAAATGGCGTCTCGATGACAGCCAGCAAAGCCGAATGTTACAGTGTTGAGTTTTCACGTTTTTGCGAGTAAAAAACAATTTGATTTCATCGACCAAGTAGTTTTCAACCTATGGGCCACGAAATATGGAGAGGATTTTGGAAAGTTTTGATGTGAAACATACAGGTATCAGGTTATATGCAAGTATCTTTAGAGGCGAATATAAGAAGAGAGGCAGAAATCAAGAAAATGCCCTTAAACGCCAGAGGCTTCGTTTCTTTATGATGCAATCATCCTGAACTCAATCACAGCGCTTTGAAACGCCCACTCGCCCCCAGCAGCCCTGACCGGTTGAGCCTTACTGCGTTTGCGTGTGGTGAGGGGGCAAGGCCGCGGGGCAGTGTTGGATTAATAAGTGTTTGTGGAGTTTAAATCAATGGGCCTGCAGGCTGAAGCACCTGATTAGCACGACCCTGCACATCAGCACATTCAAACCAGTGGGAGGCTGATTAAGGGCGCATGCTAATTTCCTTTCACTGAGCTGTCAGAGAGACAGAGTGCAGAGTTCAAAGACAATCCTCCATCAAGAGCAAGCTGGGTGCGCACGTTTGCAGCCCATCAAAGGTTTTGATTTCCCAGTAACGATTGATTTTTACAAGAAGGCGTCCTAAAACTGGTGTGAATGCGGTAAAACTGCAGCTATCCTGCTCCGCTAACCGGCTAAAGGGGCGTGCTGTTCCCTCCAGAGTCGCTAGCAGCACAGCTGACCTCGACCCAAATCAAAACCGTGACCTCGCTGCTAATCACCTATCTCCAAAGGCTCGTCTAGATCAGCCTTCTTTCTTCAAAAAGGACTTCAAAAAGCGTCCGCCGACCCCTGCCCCGCTGCCTCCCCAGCCATTTGCGGGAGAGAAAGGTGAGAGCGCTAATTTGGACCAGGTCATGTTGTTAGCCGTGGCTAATGGGCTAAGAGTGACAGGGCCCGCTTAAAATATGAAAAAGCAGCGCCCAGCAGCTTGGCACACGACAGTGTCCTTGCTCGGAAAGTAGGTAAGAGGAGAACTGTTTTTAGAGGCCATTTGGGTTGAGCTGGAACAGTTCAGCTGCTTTGCTGTAGTTAAAAATTAAAGCAGCGTGCCGGAAGGACTCTCAGCTGTTCCAGCCGGCGCTAGCACAGCATTAAAGGCCGGAATAACACATGTACAGTACAGATTTACAGGCTTCTGCAGATGCTTTCAAATTATTATCTAGACCAAGGATGTCGGATTGCGTTCCTACAGTCCCGGACTAACCTGTGAGGAACAAACCTGCTGACCTACATAAACTTGACTCACCTGTAACAAAACACTAAACATCCAAAAGTACTTAGACAGCCTTTGCTGACAGGTGGTTAACTGCTTGTGAATCTCCATAGAAAAGCACTGGCCAATAGAATGGGACACTCTGGAGCAGCTGTACATGAGTCTAAGGTCATGCCAAGCGTGGGCTAGAGGGGTATAAAGCCCCCCAGCACTGGGATGTGGAGCAGTGGAACTGTGTACTCTGGAGTGATGGAGCTCCATCAAATACCTTTGGGATGAGTTGGAGTGTCCAGAACTGCCCATCCAACATCAGTACCAGACCTCACTAATGCTCAATCAAATCCTCACAGCAATGTTCCAACATCTAGTGTAAAGCCTTCCCAGAAGAGTAGAGGACGAACTCACTATTAGTACTTTGGTGGCTGCCACTTGCTGCATGTTGCAGAAGATGGGCTTTAGAGGCATAGCACCCCCACCCCCTCCTGTCAGGGGGTGGGTTAAGTGTTTACAATGGGCCAAAGTTACACAGCTAGAAGTGATCTTTCCTATTTACTTGCTGAGATAATGATGTCATGACCATGACTTAGTAACGCATGGAAATGAGATAATTAAGCCTTGATAACAGCTTAATAAGGCACAATCTTGTTCCCACGCCTTACTAAGTCGTGGCTACACATTAGGATCTTGTTCCCATGCCTTACTAAGTCATCACCATGACTTAATTACCTCATTCCCATGGCATACGATCTCGTTCCCACATCTTACGAAGTTACGGCCACACATTAGGATCTCGTTCCCACGCTTTACTAAGTTGTCGCCACGACTTAATTCTCATTTCACACATTACTAAGTTGTGGCCACGTGTAAGGATCTTATTCCCACGCCTTACTAAGTTGCCGCTATGACAATTAATTCTCTCATTCCTACACCTTACTAAGTCGTTGCCACACAATAGGTTCTCGTTCCCATGCCTTACTAAGTCATGGCCACACATTAGGATCTCGTTCCCATGCTTTACTAAGTCGTCGCCATGACTGAATTCTCATTCCACACCTTACTAAGTTGTGGCCATGCATTAGGATCTCATTCCCACACCTTGCTACGTCGTCGCCACGACTGTAGCATCGGTAAAGCTTCCAAAATAGAGCGTCAGTGAGGACTCTGCTGTATTTTTTTACTCCCAGTCTTCTCTCAGCTCTAAACGCAGGCAGAGTGAGTGATACTGTGTCGTTTTTCTCCTCTTTCCTCTTTCTCTGCTCCGTTTCTTCACCCCAGGCATGACTAGTCTATTCCTCCTTTCCTCTCACGTCCGTAGTGCCACTCTAACAGCCTTCGCCTGCAGGCATCATGCAGCCCCTCAAAGACCCTCAGAGCTGCCGTCTTTATTGGCAGTGTCAGGGCCGGGGAACGTGAGCGAGCTGGCTGTGAGAGGAGCTCAGTTATCACTCCGAGTCCCTGAGGAAAACTCCATTATCAAGCCAGCATAAAGCAAAAATATACAGTCCTGCACAAAAGTCAGAGACCATCTTGTGTTTATTTAATCTCAAATCAAAATCGCCATTAGGTACAAGTTATTCATCTCTCAGTGACAGGAAAAAAAGCAGGAAACATACATTTAATGTAAAATTACACAAAAGAGCAAGACAGGATGATACACTGAACTGCAAACATACACCGATCAGGCATAACATTCTGACCACCTCCTTGTTTCTGCGCTCATTGTCCATTTTATCAGCTCCACTTACTATATAGGTGCACTTTGTGCAGCGTCCTGTGGGCAGCGTCCTGTGACCACTGATGAAAGACTAGAGGATGACCAACACAAACCGTGCGGCAGCAGATGAGCTATCGTCTCTGACTTTACATCTACAAGGTGGACTGACAAGGTAGGAGTGTTTAATAGAGTGGACAGTGAGTGGACACAGTGTTTAAAAACTCTGCTGTGTCTGATCCACTCGTACCAGCGCAACACACACCAACACACCACCACCACGTCAGTGTTACTGCAGTGCTGAGAATGATCCACCACCCAAATAGTACCTGCTCTGTGGGGGTCCATGGGAGTCCTGACCACTGAAGAACAGGGTAAAAGGGGGCTAACATAGTATGTAGATTACAACACAAAGTATCTATCAAATCTACTGCAAATCAATGCAGTTATACTGACTGATCACCTGTTTTTTATGATGTGTTAGATCACAGTTTCTCAGGAACTTCACAGTAAATGCAGATCAGTTTCTCAGGAACTTTGCCGTAAATGTAGTCTGCTCACAGATGAAAATTTGCTTTATTTGCAAATATGGACAGCCACCAGAGAGGAACAGTCCAACTCTGATGCTGATACAGATTCAACAAAGGCACTGTGGCTTTGTGTGTCAAGCCCTGAAACGTCTAGATCAGGGGTGTCAAACTCGGCCACGAAAAGGGCCATATTAAAAAATCTCAACAAATCTGTGGGCCAAAGAACACCTATGTTTGTTTTGCTTTCATTTTAAATTAACATTTTTGACCAGGTTTTATTCAAAAGTAGCCAAAACTGCAACAGCAATATAGGCACTTGTAGTAGACCTTGAAATATTACATGAATACAATTCATATATATATGTTGTGTTTTATTTCTTGACATAAACTGAAAACAGCTGCTGCCTATTACATTGTGTTAAAGTTTCATGATGCACAGACCCATGGAAATGGTCCAGAATTAGAAAAAAAGTCTTGTTCCAGTTACTTACCCTGCCGCGTATCCTCCCGAGTCCACGGAGTTGCTGGAGCTTATCCCAGCATTCATTGGGCGGAAGGCAGGAAAGAGGAGGAGCACTGCCAGAGCCCTACAAAATGACCTCCAGCGGGTTACTGGTGCGCATGTTTCTGATCAGACTGTGAGAAACAGACTCCATGAAGGTGGCATGAGGGTCTGATGTCCTCTAGTGGGACCCGTGCTCACAGCCCAGCAGCATGCAGCTCGATTGGCACTCGCACCAGAACTGGCACTCTCCGCCACTGGCGCCCCGTTCTCCTCACAGATGAAAGCAGGATCACACTGAGCACATGTGACAGACATGAAAGAGTCTGGAGACGCCGAATGTTATGCTGTCTGCAACATCATCCAGCATGACCGGTTTGGCGGCGGCTCAGTGATGATCTGGGGAGGCGTATCCTTGGAGGGTCGCACAAACCTCCACGTCATAGCCAACGGTACCCTGGCTGCTGTTAGGTACCGGGATGAAATCCTCAGAGTCACTGTCGGACCTAATGCTGGTGCGATGGGACCAGGGCTCCTCCTGATGCAGGACAATGCCTGGCCTCTTGTGGCCAGAGTGTGTAGGCAGTTCCTGGTTGACAAAGGCATTGACTGGCCCTCACATTCCCCAGAGCTGAATCCAGTTGAGTATCTCTGGGACGTTATGTATCAGTGCATCCGATGCCACCAAGATGCCACAGACTGTCCAGGAGCTCAGGGATGCCCTGATGCGGGTCTGGGAGGTGATCCCTAGGACAACATCTGGCATCTCATCAGGAGAATGCCCAGACGTTTTATATAAATAACAATAGGCTACCTTTAATTGTTTATTATAATAGCTACAGTTAATTGTTGAACCTCTTTAAATGTCCCCAGGTAGGTTTTAACTTTGGGGATAGGAGGGTCAGAGCACACCTTACATTGCAGTGCATGCTGGGGATTGCAGTGCAGCACATTGTGAAATGGGGTAACATTAATAGAAAATTTAAATAATTTTGTAGGCCAGATAGGATTGTACCACGGGCCTGATGTGATCCGCGGGCTTTGTGTTTGACACAGTTGGTCCAGATGATTCAACAGGGAATATGCATTTAAGGGGCTGTGATGTCAGGACAATGGCCAGACTTGGGACCACAAAATCGCAGACATCCTGAGACCAATCTAAGTAACATTTTTAAATTGAAATTCATTAAAATGTCTGAAAAAGAATCCAACAGATGAAACATTTATATCCTGGTCTCCTCCTGGTGTCCTGTCCACAGGGAACAAGGGGTCACTGAATAGTCTGATGAGGATGTAAAGTGATGTGGTCACTGCGAATGTTATATGATTTCCATCTCAACACAGTTGAAGGGCTATGGCAGATTTTAGATGACGCTATCCACCTGTCTATGAAGTGTTCTATGTATTGATACCTACAATTTTCACACTATACATACCCCTGTAGTTTGACTGTTCTTCAGTGGTCAGGACCCCCATGGACCCTCACAGAGCAAGTACTATTTGGGTGGTGGTGTGTTAGTGAGTGGATCAGACACAGCAGTGCTGCTGTAGTTGTTAAACACCTCAGCGTCACTGCTGGACTGAGCATAGTCCACCAACCAAAAATGTCCAGCCAACAGCGTCTAGGTCTAGAGTGTCTGATCCACTCATACCAGCACAACACACATTAACACACCACCACCATGTCAGTGTTACTGCAGTGCTGAGACTGATCCACCACCCAGATAGTACCTGCTCTGTGAGGGTCCATGTGGGTCCTGAGCACTGAAGAACAGGGTAAAAGGGGGCTAACAAAGTATGCAGAGAAACAGATGGACTTTTACCATTTTACAAAATTCTTCTCACATCTAAACTGGTTTTAATGATGAAAATTAAAAGTTAACTTACCCCACACAGTGTTTCAGTTCTTTTCTTGAAAATTTTGCCTTAATATTGAACAATTAGTCAAGTTTGGGAGCTCTCAGGTCACAACCTTCTCAGTGTCAAGTGTCCATGGAAAAAGGAAGTGCATGTATTTTATAGTACTGTCTTTAAGTAAAATTGAGATAAAGATATTGTTGCCATATGGCAACACAGTGCAATAGAGGGTTAAATGTTTGTCTGCTGTGTAAAAGTTAAGTAGCTGTAACTGTAGGAACAGATGAAGGAGGGATCGGAGGCCTCACAGAGCTGGAGGAGATGAAAAAACAGACAGAAAGAGACGGATTGGAGAGGAGAGCGATAAAAAGAGGGAAGGTTAAAGTGTCGTTCATCACTTTGAGTGAAACCTCATCTCATGATCTCAGCAGGACTGTGAGACGGGCGTCTCGCTCTCCTGAGTGTTTCGGACGCTGATCGTCAAAAGTTTGGGGACGCTGAGATTCTCACAGTGAGAGAGAGAAAGGTAGGTAGAGAGAGGGCAGAGCAGAGACAAAGAGGGAGGGAGGTAGAGAGGATAGAGGAGAAAGAGAAAGGTAGGTAGAGAGAGGACAGAACAGAGACAAAGAGGGAGGGAGGTAGAGAGGATAGAGGAGAAAGAGAAAGGTAGGTAGAGAGAGGACAGAGCTGAGAGAGAGAGAGGGAGGTAGAGAGGATAGAGGAGAGAGAGAAAGGTAGGTAGAGAGAGGACAGAGCTGAGAGAGAAAGGTAGGTAGAGAGAGGACAGAGCTGAGAGAGAGAGAGGGAGGTAGAGAGGATAGAGGAGAGAGAGAAAGGTAGTAGAAAGAGGACAGAGCAGAGACAGAGAGGGAGGTAGAGAGGAGAGAGAAAGGGAGGTAGAGAAAGAAGACAGAGAGAGAGAGAGAGAGGTAAACAGGATAGAGGAGAGAGAGAAAGGTAGGTAGAAAGAGGACAGAGCAGAGATAGAGAGGGAGGTAGAGAGGATAGAGGAGAGAGAGAAAGGTAGGTAGAAAGAGGACAGAGCTGAGAGAGAGAGGGAGGTAGAGAGGAGAGAGAAAGAAGACAGAGGAGAGAGAGAGAGAGGTAAACAGGATAGAGGAGAGAGAGAGAAAGGTAGGTAGAGAGGACAAAGCAGAGAGAGAGAGGGGAAGGTAGAGAGGATAAAGGAGAGAGAGAAAGGTAGGTAGAAAGAGGACAGAGCAGAGACAGAGAGGGAGGTAGAGAGGAGAGAGAAAAGGAGGTAGAGAAAGAAGACAGAGGAGAGAGAGAGAGGTAAACAGGATAGAGGAGAGAGAGAGAAAGGTAGGTAGAGAGGACAAAGCAGAGAGAGAGGGGGGGAGGTAGAGAGAATAGAGGAGAGAAAGGGAGGTAGAGAAAGAAGACAGGAGAGAGAGGGAGGTAAACAGGATAGAGGAGAGAGAGAAAGGTAGGTAGAGAGGACAAAGCAGAGAGAGAGGGGGGGAGGTAGAGAGGATAAAGGACAGAGAGAAAGGTAGGTAGAAAGAGGACAGAGCAGAGACAGAGAGGGAGGTAGAGAGGAGAGAGAAAAGGAGGTAGAGAAAGAGACAGAGGGAGAGAGAGAGGTAAACAGGATAGAGGAGAGAGAGAGAAAGGTAGGTAGAGAGGACAAAGCAGAGAGAGAGAGGGGGAGGTAGAGAGAATAGAGGAGAGAAAGGGAGGTAGAGAAAGAAGACAGGAGAGAGAGGGAGGTAAACAGGATAGAGGAGAGAGAGAAAGGTAGGTAGAGAGAGGACAGAGCAGAGAGAGAGGGCAGTAGGTAAAGAAACAGGATAGAGGAGAAGAGAGAGAGAGAGGGAGAGAGAGAGGTAGAGAGAGGATAGAAGAGAAAGAGAATAGAGGAGAAAGAGGGGGGACAGAGAGGAGAGAAAGAAAAGAAGGTAGAGAGAGGATAGAACAGAGAGAGGGAGTCAGAGAAAGGATAGAACACAGAGAGAGAGGGAGGTGGAGAGAGGTAAAAGGAGAGAGAAAGGGAGGTAGAGAAAGGACAGAGGACAGAGAGAGAGGAAAAAAGAGGATAGAGGACAGAGGGAGGGAGGAAGAAAGGAGAGAAAGAGAGAGTGGGGAAGAGAGGATAGAGGAGAGAAAGAAAGGAAGGTAGAGAGATGATAGAGGAGAGAGAGGGGACAGAGGAGAGAAAGAAAGGAAGGTAGAGAGATGATAGAGGAGAGAAAGGGAGGTAGAGAGGATAGAGGAGAGAAAGAAATGAAGGTAGAGAGATGATAGAGGAGAGAGGGGGGTAGAGAGAGGATAGAGGAGAGAAAGAAAGGAAGGTAGAGAGATGATAGAGGAGAGAAAGGGAGGTAGAGAGGATAGAGGAGAGAAAGAAATGAAGGTAGAGAGATGATAGAGGAGAGAGGGGGTAGAGAGAGGATAGAGGAGAGAAAGAAAGGAAGGTAGAGAGAGGATAGAGGAGAGAGAGGGGGGTAGAGAGAGGATAGAGGAGAGAAAGAAAGGAAGGTAGAGAGATGATAGAGGAGAGAAAGAAAGGAAGGTAGAGAGATGATAGAGGAGAGAGAGGGGGTAGAGAGGATAGAGGAGAGAAAGAAAGGAAGGTAGAGAGATGATAGAGGAGAGAGAGGGGGGTAGAGAGAGGATAGAGGAGAGAAAGAAAGGAAGGTAGAGAGATGATCGAGGAGAGAGAGGGGGGTAGAGAAAGGATAGAGGAGAGAAAGAAAGGAAGGTAGAGAGATGATCGAGGAGAGAGAGGGGGGTAGAGAGAGGATAGAGGAGAGAAAGAAAGGAAGGTAGAGAGAGGATAGAGGAGAGAAAGAAAGGAAGGTAGAGAGATGATAGAGGAGAGAGAGGGAGGTAGAGAGAGGATAGAGGAGAGAGAGAAAGGAAGGTAGAGAGAGGAGAGAAAGAAAGGAAGGTAGAGAGAGGATAGAGGAGAGAGAGGGGGTAGAGAGAGGATAGAGGAGAGAAAGAAAGGAAGGTAGAGAGAGGATAGAGGAGAGAAAGAAAGGAAGGTAGAGAGAGGATAGAGGAGAGAAAGAAAGGAAGGTAGAGAGATGATAGAGGAGAGAGAGGGGGTAGAGAGAGGATAGAGGAGAGAAAGAAAGGAAGGTAGGGAGATGATCGAGGAGAGAGAGGGGGGTAGAGACAGGATAGAGGAGAGAAAGAAAGGAAGGTCGAGAGAGGATAGAGGAGAGAAAGAAAGGAAGGTAGAGAGAGGATAGAGGAGAGAAAGAAAGGAAGGTAGAGAGATGATAGAGGAGAGAGAGGGAGGTAGAGAGATGATAGAGGAGAGATAGGGGTAGAGAGAGGATAGATGAGAGAAAGAAAGGAAGGTAGAGAGATGATAGAGGAGAGATAGGGGTAGAGAGAGGATAGATGAGAGAAAGAGAGGAGAAATGGAGAGAGTGGGGAAGATTGAGAGAGGATAGAGTAGAGAGAGGATAGAGAGGGAGGTAAGAGAGTATAGAGGAGTGAGAGGGAGGTGGAGAGAGAAACATGCTGATTCTGCAGGCTGTGTGAAGTGGTGAGACTGTAAGTGTCCTGATGAAAGTGTAAGTGTGCATGTTAAGTAGCGGAGGAGGAGGGGAGAGAGGGGGATGAAGGGAAGGAGAGAGAAGAAAGATGAGTAAGCAGTGAGAATTAGAAAAGGAGACGACTGAAGAGGACTGAGACGGCATAAAGCAAACGATGGGGTGAATAATCTATTATCCAAATGTATTAAAGTCCCTGTTTATAGATTAAAGTATGTATAATACAGTATCAGAAACCGCATAATTACATCTATTAGAGATTAATTAACATCTCAGAAACAGAATCAACTCAAGTATTAATTAATATTATTAAATACAAGAAGGTTCTATAACCTATAACACGTTATCAGATAAACTAGGACTCTGTTGTCTCTCTGTCTGACTCTGTTGAGCTGCTAGTGAGCAATGAGGGGTTAAGGAGGAGAGAGAGCCCCTGCTGTGAAAAACTATTCATACCTCTCCACAAAAATGACCGTGCTGAGATAAAATGGACGACTGCAGCTTCTATATATCAAACAATCCAGTACAGATGACATAATAAACACACAGCATTTCGTTCAGTTACAGACTGTAGTCCATCTGTTTCTCTGCATACTTTGTTACCCTGTTCTTCAGTGGTCAGGACCCCCATGGACCCCCACAGAGCAGGTACTATTTGGGTGGTGGATCATTCTCAGCACTGCAGTAACACTGACGTGGTGGTGGTGTGTTAGTGTGTGTTGTGCTGGTCTGAGTGGATCAGACACAGCAGTGCTGCTGGAGTTTTTAAACACCTCAGTGTCACTGCTGGACTGAGAATAGTCCACCAACCAAAAATATCCAGACAACAGCGTCCTGTGGGCAGCGTCTTGTGACCACTGATGAAGGACTAGAGGATGACCAACACAAACTGTGCAGCGGCAGATGAGCTATCGTCTCTGACTTTACATCTACAAGGTGGACTGACAAGGTAGGAGTGTCTAAAAGAGTGGACAGTGAGTGGACACAGTGTTTAAAAACTCCAGCAGCACTGCTGTGTCTGATCAGCGCAACACAGTTTGCAAAATTTCTTCCCTCCTAGATATTCCACGGTAAACTGTGAGTGGTATTACTGAAAAGTGGAAGCTTTTAGGAACCACAGCAACTCAGCCACGAAGCGTCAGAGCACGTAAAGTTACAGAGCTAACTGTGAAGTTTGGTGGAGGAGGGATGATGATATGGGAGCTGTTTTTTCAGGGGTTGGTCTAGAACCCTTAGATCCAGTGAAGGGAAATCTTAATGCTTCAGCACCAAGACATTTTGGACAATCGTTTGCTTCCAACTTTGTGGGAACAGTTTGGGGAAGAACCTTTCCTGTTCCAGCATGACTGAGCCCCAGTGCACAAAGCAGCTCCATAAAGGCCTGACTGGGTGAGTTTGTTGTGGAAGAACTCGACTGACCCTCACAGAGCCCTGACCTCAACCCCATCCAACACCTTTGGGATAAACTAGAACAGAGATTGAGAGCCAGGCCCTCTCGTCCAACATCAGTGTCTGACCTCACAAATGCTCTTCTGGATGAATGGGCAGAAATTCCCACAGAGACTCTCCAAAATCTTGTAGAAGCTTCCCAGAAGAGTGGAAGCTGTTAGAGCTGTAAAGGGGGACCAACTCCATATTAATGCCTATGGATTTAGAATGGGATTCATAAAAGCTCCTGTAGGTGTGATGTGTAGGTGTCCCAATACTTTTGTCCATATATATCCATCAGTATTACTGAAGAAGACAACGCATAGTTGAACTAAGGGAGCTCCAAAAACAGGTGGAAATTGATTTTACAGCTACTGTGGAAGTAGGTTAAGACTTGCCAGTCTGGCTCATTAAAGAGGGAATAATGTGGTTTATGAAAGATTCTGGATATGTAACACACTGGAATAGTGTTTGTGTTTATTTAGACTGTGCAGTGTGAGATTTGGGTTTTCTAAAAAGGCTAAATCAGCTGAATTTGACTAAAGGAATCAGAATCAGAATGGACTGTAGAAGCGAATGCGGGGTGACGCTGTGTTGTGAAGTGAGGGTCGTGTGGAGCTCTGCAGAGCTGTTTACACTCTGACAGGGTGTTGATTGCTTTGTGCTGTGAGTGGAGCAGAGCAGATGCTCAGATCATCAAACCACACTTTTACCTTCTCTCTCTTTCTCAGAGCAGTCTACTTCTGCTCATCTGATCTCTAATATACTAGTATACTTAATCTCTCTCTCTCTCTCTCTCTCTAGAGCAGTCTTCTTCTGCTGATCTGATCTCTAATGTACTAGTATACTTAATATCTCTCTCTCTCTCTCTCTCTCTCACTCTCTCTCTCTCTAGAGCAGTCTACTTCTGCTGATCTGATCTCTAATGTACTAGTATACTTAATCTCTCTCTCTCTCTCTCTCTCTAGAGCAGTCTACTTCTACTGATCTGATCTCTAATGTACTAGTATACTTAATCTCTCTCTCTCTCTCTCTCTAGAGCAGTCAACTTCTACTGATCTGATCTCTAATGTACTAGTATACTTAATATCTCTCTCTCTCTCTAGAGCAGTCTTCTTCTGCTGATCTGATCTCTAATGTACTAGTATACTTAATCTCTCTCTCTCTCTCTCTCTCTCTCTCTCTAGAGCAGTCTACTTCTACTGATCTGATCTCTAATGTACTAGTATACTTAATCTCTCTCTCTCTCTCTAGAGCAGTCTACTTCTACTGATCTGATCTCTAATGTACTAGTATACTTAATCTCTCTCTCTCTCTCTCTCTCTCTCTCTCTAGAGCAGTCTACTTCTACTGATCTGATCTCTAATGTACTAGTATACTTAATCTCTCTCTCTCCCCCTTTTTTCTCTCTTCCACTCTCACCCCTCTTTTTCTGTCTCTCTCTCACTTTGTCTCTTTTTTCTCTCCCCCTCTCCTTGTCTCTTTTCCATCACTTTTTCTTCCCCGTTTTTTCTCTCCCATGTCCCTCTTTTCTCTTTCCTCTACCTTTTCCATCTCTTTTCCTTTCTCTCTCTCTTATCCCCCTCTCTTTTCTTTCTCTCCCATCTCCCTCTCTTTTGTCTCTTCTCCCGCCTATCTTTTCCCTCTCTCTTCCTTTCTTCTTTCTATTTCTCTCCCTCTTTTCTTTCTTTCTCATCTCCATCACTCCCCTCTTCTCCCCCTACCTTTCCCTCTCTCTTTCTTTCTTCTCACTTCCTCTCAATCTCTTCCCTGCTCTTTTTTCTTTCTCCCGCCTCTCCCTCTCTTTTGTCTCTTTTCTCCCCCTACCTTTTCCCTCCCCCTACCTTTTCCCTCTCTCTTCCTTTCTTCTTTCTCTTTCTCTCCCTCTCTTCACCCCTGTCTTTTCTTTCTCTCCCCTCTCCCGCTCGTTTCCCTTTTCTCCTCCTATCTTTCCAATTTCCCTCTTCCTTCCTCCTCCCTCTCTCTGCAGGTGCTGTGAGAGCGTCCAGTATATTCCCCATCCTCAGCGTGATCCTGCTCTTTATGGGTGGTCTCTGTATCGCTGCCAGCGAGTTTTACAAATCCCGCCACAACATCATCCTCAGCGCCGGGATTCTCTTCGTTTCTGCAGGTGAGTCACAGAGGCGTCTGAGAAAGGTCTGCCGCGTCCCCCTTTTCCAGTGGGCCAAAATAAACATCCTCATGGGGGATCAGTGGGCAGCCCTGAATTAAAGGAACACTCCATCATTTTTCAACCCAATCTCAATCTCTTATAGGATGTAGGGAGGTCAAAACATGTTGATGTGCACCACCGTTAGCTTAGCACTAACATCCTATTAGAAATCCTGGATTTTTCCCTTGTTATTAGCACTTCTTCCCCAAACTAAACATTCTAGTAGTGCAGTTCACCACTGCTTTTTGTTAAGCAGCTCGCTGCTGTTTCCTCTACCGTTTGCGCCGACACAGTAAAGAAGCAGCAGGTAAACATGTTTAAGAGGATCGTGGATTTAAAAATGTAATCAGTTTGGTGTTTTTAGAGTTTTAAATGTACATAAACTAGAACTCAGCTCATTAAAAAGCTTTGCTCCACATGTGAGAGACTTTTCACATTTTTCTTTGTTTACTTGCTGCATTTTCTTCTATATCCCTCTCAGTTTTCATTGGCTGTTGCAGGGATCCATTCAGATTGAGTCGTTGACCAATTTACACTAAACTACGCTCAGAGTCGGGTCAAAAAAATCAGACTTGTTTAACCTCTCATTGACCTGGGTATATTTTGGTTTGTCCATCTGAATTTACATGACCAAATCATAAGGCAAATTATTCAGGAACTGCATGAAATAAATGTAAATTTCTTTATTTTATTTATTTTTTGTAAAAGCTCCACTCAAATTAACAGAACGTGTGTTTTATGATCACACATATTGCTATACGCTTACAATTTACTGCTGAAAGCCAAAAATCTTAGACGCTCTTTGTTTTATTTTATAAAAATAATGTTTACAGAGCAGATCACTGAAGAGACGCCATCTGTTTATAGTTTTTAGCCCAGATTTGTGGAAAAATGGGTCAAAAAGCAGCACAAACTTTTTGTGTGTAATACGGCTCTATTAACCTGGACGTCCACTACTTTTAAAATCCTAACAGATTGCTAAAACAGAGAGCCTCAAACTTAATGTCCATCTTTAAGAGAATTTCCTGTAATTTCTGTCATGGTTTTAGCTACGAAAAGCACTCAAAATCCCAGATCTCCCCTTTTATCGCCTGATACAAACTAAAGGTGGGCAATATGACAAAAATATAATATTGCAATTGTTCAAGAAATTTTCAAGATACATGATATATCACAAAATTATTTTTTTAGACATCAAGTTACTTAAACTTTAAACTTTATGGAACTTAAAATTTACATATGCCCTATAGTCGATATAAGTTCTGCCGTAAAAAAAATCAGTTAAAATGGTTTGTCGATTTGATCGATGGGAGAACTTACAAATAACAAAATATGTCTCAGTTTGCATCGACAACCACTTCTGCAGGATAGATACACCCGTTTTCATCGATCGGAGATGGAAAAGATCGCAGACCTCTTGGCTGCAGATTTGCAACACAACACAGACAGTACTGGAGCCCCGAGTCCTACTTTGTGTCTGGCACTGAGATTTTCTGCTACAGGGTCATATTAAAACCTGGCTGGCGACTCTGTTTAAGTACAGAAGTCAACTGTGTGCAGAGAAACAAGAGCAGCTCCATCAGTGCTCAGGCTGTGTCTGACGCTGACCTCATTTTCATAGAATACAGAACACAGATTAATTATAAAATATAACTAACACAGCTAACATTACCTTTCTGTCATTCAGCAGATTCAAATAGCGATTTCATTGGCCGCAGATTCGCCAACACTACCGACTGTTCGGTGATAAAGTGCCGTTAAAGTATTGCGCATGAGAACCCTGTTACTGGGAGATGCAAATAAAAAAAGTGGCACTGCTGCTGCCGTTTGCGCTGACGCAGTAAAAAAAGCAGTGGGTAAACATGTTTAAATGAGGATCGTAGATTTAAAAATGTTATTTTTTAGAGTTTTAAATGTACGTAAACTCGATTGTGCCTTAAACTCAGCCAATTAAAAAGCTTCGCTCCACATGTGAGAGATTTTTTTTTCTTTGTTTTCTTGCTGCATTTTCTTTATCCCTCTTTTTTCATTGGCTGTTGCAGGAATCCGTTCAGGTTGAGTTGTTGACCAGTTTACACTACATTACGCTCAGAATCGGGTCGAAAAAAAAAAACGTTTAATAAACTCCGACTGGTCTGAAACGCAATCAGGAGGCCAAAAATCTGAGTCAGCGCCCCTTAAACACGACTCGATTCTCTCTCCAACTGTCGACCAGCACAGACTCGGTCAGTCTGAGAATCGGGGCTAAAATCAGGGTAAAAGTCGTGCAGCATTACCCTGGCTTAGGACACAGGGGTGGCCATGCTTTACACCACCAGAAAATGTACATACAGAACACCAAACCCACTGGGGAGGTCACCACTAACCACACACTTCAATTCAACACTCAATTAACTACCAGTGATTACAAAATACAGGACTGGAAACTGGATTCAAGGTCCAGATCTGAAGACCTCTGACTTAAACTAACAAACTATATCATAACAACATGACAAGTCCCTTTTCAGGAGGGCGCAGACATATCCTGAGCCCAGCCACGCCTCCAGAGTCTCTAGGGGCCAGCGCCAGCCAGTGGGAAGATGCTACAACACTGTCGCGTTGCCCAGGCCTGATACAAACAGAGCTAAACTGGACCGGACAGAAAGTGTCATCTTGCTATCTTGTTCGAGATGAAAGAAGTCTTGCTGTGATTCTGGAAGGCCAGTTATCGTTCTCAGCTCATATCGTGAACCTGACTCAGTCATTCAGGTTTCTCCTGTAAAAGATCCGGAGGATTCGACCCTCTCTCACTCGAGAGCCCACCCAGGTGCTCGTTCAGTCTCTTGTCACCTCAAGGCTTGACTACTGAAACTCGCTCTTGGCTGGTCTTCCTGTGCGGACTATCCAGCCTCTGCAACTCATCCAGAATGCAGCAGCACGGCTTCAATCTTCTTAAGTTCAGTCACGTCACTCCACTGCTGCGCTCCCTTCACTGGCTTCCTGTAGCTGCACGCATCAGATTAAAACTCTGATGTACGAGCCCCTCCCTACCTAATGGCAATGGTCAAAACTCGAACTGTACCTCGAGCCCTTTGAGCTTCAAGTACAGCTCGGCTTGACCTGCCATTCTTAAAGACACATGGAAGACAATCATCAAGACTTTTCTCTGTCCTGGAGCCCAGGTGGTGGAACAAACTCCCACTGGCTGTCCGAACAGCAGACTCTCTCGCGGTCTTCAAACACAGACTGAAGACCATCTCTTTCTACAGCACTTAAGCGAGCACTAATAAGTACTTACTTACTTAAATGTATTGTATTGCACTGCTGTTGTCTTACTGCTGTTTCCTTTCTCTAGGGGCTTTTGTTTCTAGCAATATCTGAGCTCAGGAGTAGCTTTTCCTCTATCCCAGGGGTGCACAACTCTGGTCGTGGAGGGCCGGAGTCCAGCACAGTTTGGTGATTTACCTGCTCAGACACACCAGATTACACTCATCTGTTAATGGCCAGGTTTAGTGGGTGTGTTTGAGTTGAGAAGCTACCAAACTGTGCTGGACTCCGGCCCTCCTGGAGCTGTGCACCCCTGCTCTAACCTACTTGTAACTAGCAAAGATACTTTCTGTGAGTCGACAACAAAGCACTTTTGTAAGTCGCTCTGGATAAGAGCGTCTGCTAAATGCTGTAAATGTAAATGTAGCAAAAATGCAAACTGGGGATTCAGAGCTGGAGACCACATTCACCACTAACTGGCTGCTGACTTGAAACTGTAAAGAAAGTGATTATTTGCTTGAACTTAAGCAGCTTCTCCATCTCTGGAGAAGTTACCTCACTGACCATCTCACACCACAGGACTCGTTTTGAGTTTAACGTTTTGTTTCCTAAAAATCAAAATATTTGGAAATATCCGAGGGCCTCTGATCAATTCAGAGCTTGATCACAGGGCTAAAGTGACTCATTTCTCTTCTTACACCAGATCATCTGTGCTGTCAGTTGATTGAGTTACAACCTGCAAAATCGCTTCAGATTGTAAAAACTTGTCAAAGAGGGCAAATCGGGATTAAAATCAGGCTAAAATCTGGTAGTGTTGGCCTTGCTTTATATCTACCCGAGACGGACTACTCTTTTCTCGCCCTCTCTCTCTCTCTCTGATCCTGTTGCTAGGCTAAGTGGGGCCTTTTGGGATTACACTCTAAAAATACGGTGTCCCTGACACACTTTGCCAATGATCCATCATCTTGGTTTCACTCTATCACAGACGACCGTTCGACCGTGTGACTGAGCACAGCATAGCGAGCCTCACAGGTCACACTGACCTCAGCTGACTCCTGCTGCCTGCGCAGCGCGATCTCCATTCGCTTCACACTCAGTACCACTCACAGTGGGGTCAGTAACTCGATACGACGGGTCAACCTGTGAAAATGGAAGCGTATTGAGTTTGAAGGAATGCTTCGCTCAAGAAATGAAAGTGTGGTCAACAGTAAGTTGAAGCTAGTGGCTATCACTTAGCATGGTCTGATTTGCATAAAGGTAAACAGCGGCATGCTAGAGGTCACTTAACACAACCAGTGGTCCCTTAACACGGGTCAGCAACATGCGGCTCAAGAGTCGCATGCGGCTCTTTTACTGTCCTGTTTTGGCTCCACAGCAGAATTAGATCTGTAGGTAAAAATAAAATAATCCTCCTTTACAGTAAAATAAAGCTCTGCTGATCGTTCAACACAGTTTAACAATAAATGGTCTTAAAAACTGCTAATTCACACTTTAACCCTGGAGATCAGTGCAGACTGCTGGTCACCATAGCCATGCAGACAACAGCCTTGCCTAGCTAGTAGCTGACGAAATGGCAAAGAGAGAGATTTAAGACGAACATTGATAAAAGAATGCAAGAAGCTATTTTAATTTTGTGGAAAAGTTTCCTGCCAGAGATGCAAAAAAAGCGGCTATAGCTGAGCTAAAGCTTAAAGCAGAGCAAAGTAAGTCTGTGTTTTTGTTTATATTATAGTTTTAGTCTATACTAGGACATTAGCACGCACTGAGACATATTTACAGCCAAGGTGGTAAAATGGACATAAAATGTTGTGGCTGCCAAGGCGAATTGACTTTTGTTGAAGGGACAAAATGGCTCTTCTTAACATTTGGGTTGCGACCCCTGCCTTCGCATAATCTTATATGAACAAAGCTAACAATAAAACTCGCCTGCATGTCCAATTAGATGTTTCTATATCTGTGTCTGTATCTTTGTGATGAACCAGCTCAGAAATCCAGTTTAAACACTTCCTGAATCTGTAGAGTCGCCCTTTCCATTCCATCTTATCACGAGATCATACAAGACTCACATCCGGAGTTATGAGCCTATGAAGAGGGGCTGAGATACATGTCATCTGCCTCTCACCATGTGGAACTGGTGGATTCGTGTGTCTGTGTACATTCTGTGTGAAACTGACCAATGGACACTCAGGAAATCACTACGGACTGACCATCACGCCAGAAACCCTTCACTCTTCATTCAGTCCACATCAGAGACTCATGTGAAAAGGCATACAGAGAGTTTACAGCTGCTGAAGTTGCTGCAGCGGTTTTGGAAAGTAGTGATGAAGCTAACGGAGGATTTTAATATGAAACATATGAGAATCATGTTATATGAAGAGCCTTTAAAGAGGAGGTTAAAGAGTCCTAGTACACTTTTCTATTTTGTCCCCTTTTCTTTTAGTGTGTGTAGCTTTTTGTGCATGTAAATGGTCTGCAAGGTCACAAAGATCATGCTAGAACAAGAAACTCTCCCACAGAAACCACTTTTCTCAGCTGCCTGAAACGCCTCGTTGGAATTCCAGCCCTTTACCTTTGTTACAAGATGATGCAATCTCGTAACACAGTCCTTACTGCCCGCCTACCAGCAAGCTCGGCCCCCTCACACAGCGCACAATGGCTACTGGAGGAGCAACAGTGTGTTCAGTGTTGTAGCCATGTGGAGACGCTGACCGGACTTTCAGGATCGACTCTGGATCAAACTGATACGGTAGAACTGACACCGCTGGAGGAACAGCCACAGCAGAGTTCACAGCTGCTCAGGACAGAAGGGTCTGTCTGCAGACTGCAAGACAGGGGCGGAACTGCTCTGGAGGTTGATTAGTCAGAACAGGGTGGGCGAGCTGACCAATCACTGAGCTCAAAGACACAGGAGCTCTAACAGAGCGTTTCAGACAGAGGATCAACAGAGATGTACAGTACGAGAAAATGTTTCTGGAGAACTGAAGCATGTAAATCTATTCTAGTAGAGCCCAAAAATAAAATTAGGAACACTGAAAATGAATATAATAGGTTACCTTCAAGAAGATATGCAAAAATTGAGAAAAAGCCCTCAGAGGGTCAATCACAAAACCAACCAGCCCTCTTGCTGGCCTGGCCAGTTAAAGTAATCTGATTTGCATAAAAGTACCCACATAATTGCTAACGGTTATTACTGAACATAGCTGGTTGTCACATCATCTAAACCTGTTTGCATACAACTTACCAGAACATGCAAGTGGTTACCACTCAGCAGGTTAGTGTATCACTAAGCAAGCAGTTGCTTACTCCAGGCACCATGACAGCGTAACAATCCTCCTTGTCAATCTCAACAAAGAAAATAGCTAATAAAAATTGTTCAAGTACACTTTTTTAAGTATAAGAGTTGCAGAGGATAGAACTAAACTAAAAACAGGAGAGAGACCAAATACAATCCTTTTGAGGTTGTACTGAGTCATCAGTAACCTCACTTACAACACTGGTACAAACCCATGCACATACACAACCCCCTTATACACAATATATGTCCAGTGTTCGTCAAAGTCCACAAAGTCCAAACCCAACAGAAAAGACCCCAAAATCTAACACACCACATGTCCTTAGCAATGCACTGCAACAAACAGGGAAGTACAGATCTTACCGGCAGTGCAGGCCTGCTTTCAGATTGCTCCCAAAACATCAGAGGACGTCCACCTTCCAGCTCCTCCATGCTCTTGTCTTGCTCCTTTGGGTTGATCCTCAGCCAAGAGCACAAGTTCCTGTGTAGAGTGTGTGGCTTTGGGATGTGCTGCCTCTTTTGTCCCCAAACACACCACACCTTCACTTCCACATGGCCAAACTTTTCTTTCTCCTCCCTCTTCCTGTTTCCAGTCACCTGTTCCAGTGACTCCTCCCCCCTTTACCAGCAGAGCTCCTAAAGGGCCTGTTCAGCTCTTTTAGTTCAGTTTATCTCAAATAACTTTGGTCCCCTGTATAACTTACGGCTAATACAGAATTCTGAAAAAAAATTTGTGTTGCCCCGTCCCAACTTTTTTGGAACGTGTTGCTGGCATCAAATTATAAATGAGCATATATTTCTCAAAAAACAACAAAATTTCTCAGTTTCAACATTTGATTTGTTGTCTTTGTACTATTTTCAATGAAATATGGGGTTTAAATGATTTGCACATCAATACATTTTGTTTTTATTTACTATTTGCACAGCGTTCCAAACTTTTTTGGAAATGGGGTTGTAAAACATAAAATGTGGCCTGTGCAAAAGTTATGGCACATTTCAAATTGCATGTTTTATTTTTATTCCAATATGTTAAAATTAGCAAATAAACAGAAGTTGTGCACGGTTCCCTGTACACTGTTAGAAATGAAGGTTCTGTTCAGGTACGTTTTTCGTTCATCAAGGTACAAACAGTGTAAATGTTCCCTCAAAGCTCCAACAGTGGTTTTAAGGTCTGATTGTGAACCTTAAATAAGTTTTTCCAGGTGAAAAGTTCGTATTTGTACCTTTTCATAACCGAATGTTTTAAAACAGAACAGTAAAATAAAAGCCTGGAGACGAGACGGGGTGTGTGGAGTCAGTACAGCTTAGAACATATCATTTCAGTGGATTATGGTTCAGTTATGTTCCCTGACTGAAGGTACTGAGATGGACCCTTGAGGGTGCCACCCCAGTGACAAGAGGGGAACTGCCCCATTGACAGTTTACTACCTTTTTCTGAGGTTGTAGAGGATGTGTTAACCTCTTTCTAAATCAACCAAATATGTAATGACCTGTGGTGTGCAGCTCAGCCAACGGTCAGTTTGGTCAAATGACACTGAAAGAGTTCCTTTTCCCCCTGCAGGCCTCAGTAACATCATCGGCATGATCGTGTACATATCAGCGAACGCGGGGGACCCCACCAAGAGCGACTCCAAGAAGAACAGCTACTCGTACGGATGGAGCTTCTACTTCGGCGCCTTGTCCTTCATCATGGCTGAGATGGTGGGGGTTCTGGCCGTCCACATGTTCATCGACCGGCACCGAGAGCTGCGGGCAGGGGCGCGGGCAGCGGATTACCTGCAGGGCTCGGCCATCACGCGAATCCCGAGCTATCCGTACCGCTACAGACGGCGCTCACGATCCTCCTCGCGCTCCACCGACCCCTCACACTCCCGGGACGCCTCGCCGGTGGGGCTGAAGGGCTTCGGGGCGCTTCCGTCCACCGAAATCTCCATGTACACACTGACCAGAGGGGGCGACACGCTAAAAGGCAGCCACGGGACCCCCACGGCCACCTACAACTCAGACAGGGACCACAACTTCCTGCAAGTCCACAACTGCATCCAGAAGGAGCTTAAAGACTCGTCCCACACCAACACAGCCAACCGGCGCACCACGCCTGTATGAGGAAGCGAGGAAGTGGAGAGCGTAAAGAGGGGACAGAGCCGAAAAAGCCCTAAGATATTACTGAATTTCATAAACGTTGAGTTCTCATATTCCTTGATTAATTAAGAAGAGCTGGGAAGATTTTCTTGGTTTATTTTCAAGGGTTTACATGTATGCATGATTTTATTTGCCATTTATCATCAGTGGAATGAGCGCGGCCTGTATGGGTTTGGAGAAAGTGGAAGGGGGGGCGTTTGGGAGGGCAGACAGACTCGGGGGAGGGGGTTATTTTACATCCTAGGGCAAGGGTGATTGAGGAGCTGTAGCTTATGGATGTGCTTCAGCACTGTTTTCAGCGTCTCCATGGGACGATGATAAGCTACAGCATCTCCTTTCTACTGTCGTTAACATATTGATTTGCTCATTTAGTTTTTTTTGCATAAGAAACTGTGAAATAGTTGCAGTAGGGGGTAAGGAATAGCCCAGTCTGCAAATAAAGATACTATATATATACACACATCACTGTTGTCAGAACAAAACCTCATATCTCCAAAATGGTAACTTTACAGGAGAAGGAAAAAACATACTTTACTTTTAATGTAAGTCAATGGAACCAGAATTTTTTCCGAGTCATTTTGGGCCGTTTCCTTTGGTCCATTCTTTATGGAATTTACACACAATGTAAAGGACCAAAATGGAGATACGAGGTTTTGTTTCGACAGCAGCAATATATATACAGTAATGTGCAAAAGTCAGAGACATTCATTTACCTAATTTCCAATTTTCAAATCAATCATTAAGTACAAGTTTTTTCCAAGAGATTTTTCTGAAAAAAAATGTTCAAAAATCAAATGTGGCTCCTAACAACCACCTGGAAGAGCTGGTAGACCCCAAAACTGCCCCCATCAGATAAACAGCACTTAAAGCTTTCATCTCTGAGAGAGAGGAGAAAATCAAGCTGCTTCAGATCTGAAAACATCCACAGGTGTTTCTGTCCATCCTTCCACTGTGAGAAGACGACTCAGCGCTGTGGGTCTGAAAGGATGTGTAGCTGTCAAGAAGAACCTCACTGAGAAAAGGAGACGGACACATCAAACAAAGAAGCTGAACGATGGACTGACCACCCCAGAGTCCAGACCTCAACCCCACTGAATGTGTTTGATTACTTCAGAAAATGATCAACCAGCTTCTAAGACTGAACTTTGGAGGTGTGTCTGCAGATTCTTTGAGGGACTGAAAGTGAGTCTGGAAGCTGTAACTTAAACTTAATGTCTGTTTTGACTGGAAACTAAACTAAATGGGAAGGTGGTCTCTGACTTTTGCACAGTAACTATTCATTTTATAACTAAACAGAATTTCCTGAAGTGCAAAAAAACAAACAAAAACAACAAAAAAAAAACTTATATTTAAAGGTATGAGAACAAACACCAGGTCAAACTGGAGGGTGATGAACAGACTGAGCGGCTGAAAACATCACCGAGAAACTCAACCACACAGCTGCTGAGCCGAGCCGCTCAACCTT
The DNA here is from genome assembly GCF_904425465.1 of Colossoma macropomum. Classification (NCBI taxonomy): domain Eukaryota; kingdom Metazoa; phylum Chordata; class Actinopteri; order Characiformes; family Serrasalmidae; genus Colossoma; species Colossoma macropomum. Next base: position 33,204,399 of record NW_023494801.1, on the reverse strand, counting down.
AGACAAAAAATTCTATTCTTTTAAAAGAACCTTCTCTTCTTTTGCTCCGTCCCTGTTCGCTTTCTTTTCTTTCCTCGCACTTTTCGGCCGTCGATGGAGCACAGGAACCCCCTCCGACCAAAAGAGGGGGGGGGTCAAAGGTCACCGAAGGACTCCGGAGAACGACTGCCTGGACGAAACAAGGGAAGGAGGAGAGGGAGAGGAAAAGACGAGGACGCAGAACACTAAACACATACTTGCGAGACAGCAAGCGACAATTTAACTACGAAATACTACAAGACATGAAGCTAAGAGACTCACAGATACAGAAATTAACTGCATGCTATAAATTTACAGAAAACCTGCTCTTGAGAAACTTAAGTTTTAAAGGATAACAATAATTATAATGGGGAAAAGCAATGTTGAGAAACTATTAATGTTTGTGTACTTTTTGCCTCTTTTTTATTTTATTTATCTCATTCTATTGATATGCGTCGGTAAGAAACCAAACAAGCTACAACAGAACAACTGCTTTTTAAATATTTGGTTTGTTTTTTTCTTTGTATGTAAATGTATGTATTTCATTTCCCAGAATCACACAGCCTTAGCCATCTCCTTATTTCTTTGGATTAATTTCAACGTGTTGTTTCAAATGAAATGAAATCTAAAGGTGCCAAAACAGAATGATCCTAAACTTGGATGCATCAAGTTCTGATGAATAAAATACAAACCCCAGGGGGAACGAAGCTGTTTCTGTCTTTCAGGCCTGAAGTATCAACTTTCTCACCTACAAAACACACATATATATAACACACACACACATTATCTACACTCATTGTGCAGTTTTATATCCATATAGATGGGCTTTGTAGTTCTACAGTTACAGACTGTAGTCCATCTGTTTCTCTGCACCCTGTTCTTCAATGGTCAGGACCCCCACAGAGCAGGTACTGTTTGGGTGGTGGGTCATTCTCAGCAGTGTCACTGATGTGGTGGTGGTTTGTTAGTGTGTGTTGCGCTGGTGCGAGTGGCTGGACTGAGAACCAAAAACATCCAGCCAACAGCGTCCTGTGAGCAGCGTCCTGTGACCACTGATGAAGGACTAGAGGATGACCAACACAAACTGTGCAGCAGCAGATGAGCTATCGTCTCTGACTTTACATCTACAAGGTGGACCGACAAGGTAGGAGTGTCTAATAGAGTGGACAGTGAGTGGACACAGTGTATACATGGTAAGTGTATGTTACCTATATGGTAAGTGGAGCTGATAACATGGGCATATTATTAATACAGGTACTTACATTTCGTCACTGCCGCCACAAAAAAACAGTCTTATCTTTTAACGTAAGCTAATGCAACAAAATTTTGAAGTCATTTTGAGCCATTTTTATTGGTTCATCATGAAATTTTGGCGCAGTGTAAACAGCAGCTGGCATCAAGTTATATAAAAGGTTTTTTTTAAATGGTCAAAACCGGAGCTACAAGGATTTGTTCTGACAGAGACAATATCTATAATATATTTATTACTATAATTTTAATATTCAATAAAAATATATTATGCTATATAATATATATATATATATATTTTTTTTTTTAGGCATACAGGTCATTTTAATATTCTATAAAATTGCATTATGCTATATATTATACATTATGAGATATATATATATATATATATATATATATATAGCAAATGTTAATGTTCTATAAAATTGCATTATGCTATACATTATACACATAGCTAATTTTAATATTATATCAGATTATATTATACTACGTATAGGTCATTTTAAAATTCTATGAAATTATACTGTATACATTATACATATATATAATTGTAATATTATATGAGATCATATACTACATATAGGTGATTTTATTATTCTACAAAATTATATTATGCAATATATCTTATTTTACATGCATAAAATTTATATATTGTGTCAGAGTATATTATACCACATATAGGTAATTATAATATTCTATAAAATTACATTATGCTATTTATCATATTATACGTATAGCGAATTTTAATGTTCTATGAAGTTGCATTATGCCATATATTATACACATAGCTAATTTTATTATATATAAAGTTATATTACACTACATATTACATTATACATGGAATTATATTATATGGAATTTTAATATTAGATTATAATATACTACATACAAGTAATTTTAATATTCTATAAAATTACATACTATATATTTCATTATACATATAGGCCATTTTACTGTTATATAAGATTATATCACAGCTTATATGGGTAATTTTAATATTCAATAAAATTACATTATACTGTATATTATATTGCATATATAGGTAATGTCAACATTCTATAAAATTCTGTTATACTATATATTATATCATACATACAGGTGCCAACATGTATCCATATAGTATATAAGCTGTGTAGCCGTGAGTCTGCCTCCTCCCTCAGAGTCTGTAGGCTGAACAGGCTGAGCAGGTGTGTAGAATAGTTGTCGGTGGCGTTCCTGCGTAAAAGAACACAGGTTTGCAATAAAACACACTCTCCTCTGCCAGAGTGACTCCATCACACACTCACTACTGTACATCAGCGCACTAAAAGCATCACTTTCACTACCCAACACACCACTCTCAGCCCTCAGCCCGACACGCGTGTAAAACATTTACCTGCTGTGAATTTATGCATAGAGCACAGAGCTCAGCTCACGTCCCGCACTCAGTCACTCACACACAGCAGGTTCAATAAGCACCACTCCAGCTCTAATGGCTACAGTGAGGTAGCCGTTCTGCCCGAACTGCTTTCCTCCCTTTCCACAGCCGATACCTCCGTTTTTCAGCCATGTAGATTCCCCAAACACAAACAGCTGCAGCTGGCAAGCCAAGTCTCACCAACTCAGCGCTTCTGAATAATTCAGCAGCTCTGCTATCACGTACAGTATGCGTGTTAACTATGCACATGTTAGTAAACAGGTAAACAGGCAGATGTTCCTCTTCCACCTCTGCTTTAAAGGGCCAATGTTCTAGATTTGTTCAGCTGCAGGTACTGGCTGCTGCACAAGCTCCTCGAATTCCTTTTCAGATTTCAGACTTCAGGTGTTTTAAAGCCGAGAGTTATGTGATGAAAGTCGAGTCGACGTCAACGTCGACTAATCGCTGACACCGTCATGAATAAAACCAGAAGGAAATGCTTTGCAACAAGCATCTTCAAAAATCCAACTTTAAAAATCCACGACAAAGCCAAACTCCACAGGTCAGTGGATCGTAATGTGCTCTTTCCAAAGAGCCCTGGACCGCACTGTTAGCATTCAGTGAACCGGAGATATGGACCCTGGAATTTCACAAATTTGTATCCTACTTAGGCGCACCCTAGGCAGCCTTGGCGAGCCGCTCGCCCACGGAAGAGGTCTGGAGAGCTGGAGAAATTTAGAGCAAGATAACTTGGTGTAAACAAGAGTAACTGACTTCAAACTTTACAGGATTAGAGGGTGTTGAGCCCCCTTTTCCAACAACACGTCAATTTTACTATAGTCTTCAGGAAACCAGAGATAACGACTTTCAATGTCTGAACTTTGAAGCATTAGGGATCTCCAGAGAAATGTTAGAATTAAGCCAAACTCCACAGGTCAGTACAGCATGATGTGCCCTTTCCAACCCGGAAATCGCACTGTTGGCCTTCAGGAAACCAGAGATACGGACACCAACATCACCAGGCTCCTCACCTGCTGTCTCCTCAGAGGCGACCATGTTGTTAGTGTCATAATCATGTCATCAGCTACTAGTCGACATCAAGCTTGACGATGAGCAGGAGTCAAAAGGTCGACTAGTCGAGTAGTTTCTGCAACTCCTTTTGCAAATGACATCAAACTCTTATTTTAAAATGCACCTATGTAACTTTTCTGCCTGACATGCCTTCACTGTTTTCGCTGGACTACACCTACATTCCCACCTACATGCTTCTCTTTTAGACTCCCCGACACCGAGAGCTGCAGCTTGCAGGAAGAGTTTCAGTATCTCAGCATTTGTGAATAATTCAGTGTCACATGCTGGTAAACAGGTAAAAAGCTACGGCTTCGTTGTGCCTTTTATCTTAAAGATCCTCCATAAGAGATCAGCTGAAACACCTTAGAAGAACAGCTCAAAACATGTTAAATGGCTGACAGCAAATAGAAGCTAGAAGACACCAATTAGCATGAAAACTAATTGGTTAATTAATGCTACTTAGTGACCATTGCAATTTATTCAGTGTTATAAACATTAAAGGAACTATTTCCTTAAACTGCAGGGCTTTAATTCAGAAACTACTATGAATTATTCAGCAATTCCTATGAATTATTTAATAACTACTATAAATTATTCAGTATCTACTATGAATTATTCAGTAACTATGAATTATTCAGTAACTACTGTAAATAATTCAGAATCTTTAGTATCTACTGTGAATTATTCAGTACCTACTATAAATTATTCAGTAACTACTATAAATTATTCGGTAACTACTATGAATTTTTCAGTAACTACTATGAATTATTCAGTATCTTTAGTATCTGCTACAAATTATTCAGTAACTACTATAAATTATTCAGTAACTCCTAAAAATTGTTCAGTAACTATTATAAATTATTCAATAACTCCTATAAATTATTCAGTAACTCCTATGACTTATTCAATAACCACTGTGAATTATTCAGTAACCACTATAAATCATCCAGTAATTACTCTAAATTATCCAATTACTACTATTAATTATTCACTAACTACTACAAACTATTCAGAAACCAATTAAACATTATTCAGTAACCAAAATAAATGATTCAGTAACTGCTATAATTATTCAATAACTATAACTAATATTCAATAAATACTATAAATGATTCAGTAACTACTGTAAATTATGCAGCCTGTAAAATGAAACTGATGCATAAGTTGTGAGAAACTGAAGTTTAAATGTTATTCACTACACATTTCGTATGAATGTTAGATCTCATTACACACTGTCTTACAGCATTAAGGTTAGCTGTAAAGTCTCTGCTGCTGCCATAACAAATCCTGATACCTGACTGGAGCTTTGACAGTGCAGCCTGCAGATTTACAGTACGGAGGGAGAACGTTCTGGAGCCGGCACAGCATCATCAGTCTCCTCAGACAGATATGCAAACAGCGACATAATCAATTAACCTAATAAATGTGGTAGAAAGTCCCCGTTCTTTCCTCCATTCAGCTCCATGTAGCTGACACCACTGTCCTTAATTTGCTTCTCCTGCACATCTCTCATTCCCTCTGAATCATCCACTCATCCTCTCTCTCTCTCTCTCTTTCATCTCTCTGCTCTACACTCCATCGTGCATCTCTCTCCCTTTCATTTATCATCTCTTTCTTTCTTCCACATGCATCTCTCTCTCTCTATCTCCTGCCATCTCTCCATTCCTCTTGCTGCTCCTCATTTTAATACAGACATTAAAAAACAGCACATTTTGAACAGGAAATCAATTATCAGGTAATAGCCGCCGCTTTCCGTGATCGAGATTACCGGCTGATTAATGTCGTGCTGTTTCTTTTAAATTAGTCGCTCTCCTCCGGTTCACATTATGCAGACTGAAATTAAAGCGCTACATTTACACAAACACTTCGGACAGACTGCCTCTCTACAGCTCCCATTTCATTATCACTTACATCTGCAGGCCCATCATCCAGAGGTGCATGACTGGCTCGAGACTCGACTCGGACTCAAAACTTGAGACTAGTGAATCTTCCACCTGAGAACAAAAACATAAAGAAAATGGATTAAACTAGGTGATGATGTACACCGGTCAGGCACAACATTATGACCACCTCCTTGTTTCTGCGCTCATTGTCCATTTTATCAGCTCCACTTACTATATAGGTGCACTTTGTAGTTCTACAGTTACAGACTGTAGTCCATCTGTTTCTCTGCACCCTGTTCTTCAGTGGTCAGGATCCCCATGGACCCTCACAGAGCAGGTACTATTTGGGCAGGTACTGCAGTAACACTGACGTGGTGATGGTGTGTTAGTGTGTGTCGCGCTGGTCTGAGTGGATCAGACACAGCAGTGCTGCTGGAGTTTTTAAACACCTCAGTGTCACTGCTGGACTGAGAATAGTCCACCAACCAAAAACATGCAGCCAACAGCGTCCTGACTTTACATCTACAAGGTGGACCGACAAGGTAGGAGTGTCTAATAGAGTGGACAGTGAGTGGACACAGTGTTTAAAAACTCCAGCAGCACTGCTGTGTCTGATCCACTCGTGCAAGCGCATTGGCTGCACTGAAATAATTTTAGTGAAAATTTGATTTGAATATTACAACAACACTGCAAAACATTACCATACCTGGCCTTCGTGTTAACAATGAAGTCTGTGAGCACATCTTCAACGAAACCGTTTATGTCTCAGTATTCATGCTAACAGGCCCTTGTCAACTTGGCCTCACCATTTCCCTTCTTTACACCATGACGTCCGTTACTTTACTCTGCTAACACACAAGCTAAGAGCTACACAACTATCAACATCACAAAAAAAGGGCATCACACTTAAACCAAGCGCTTGTTCGAAGTGTATGTATTCTACACTCTGACTTTTCTAAAAATAGTTTACATTACAATGTTTGCTCACCTGTTGTCCCCTGTATGACATATCGATAACCCAGTTGATGATACTGAGGTATGTGATATCGTAAAGAGCTGAACGTAAGACCCTGGGAACATAGGTATGCTCTGCCAGTATGATAGCAATAGCTAAAGTAGCTGAAACTGTCAGCTTATCTAGCCAAAAAGTTCCTTTAAAACTGCTACAACTTCAGCTGGATTAGCTGTTACTCTAGCTACACTATATTGCCTAAAGTATTCGCTCATCTGCCTTTACACGCATATGAACTTGAGTGACATCCCATTCTTAATCCATAGGGTTTAATATGATGTTGGCTCACCCTTTGCAGCTACAACAGCTTCAACTCTTCTGGGAAGCTTTCCACAAGGGTTAGGAAGGGGCCGTCCCCAAACTGTTCCCACAAAGTTGGGAGCATGAAATTGTCCAAAATCTCTTGGTGCTGAAGCATTAAGAGTTCCTTTCACTGTAACTAAGGGGCCGAGCCCAACTCCTGAAAAACAGCCCCACACCAGAATCCCCCTCCACCAAACTTTACACTTGGCACAATGCAGTCAGACAAGTACCGTTCTCCTGGCAACCGCCAAACCCAGACTCGTCCATCGGATTGCCAGACGGAGAAGCGTGATTGGTCACTCCAGAGAACAGGTCTCCACTGCTCTAGAGTCCAGTGGTGGCGCTTTACACCACTGCATTCGACGCTTTGCATTGTGCTTGGTGATGTAAGGCTTGGACGCAGCTGCTCGGCCATGGAAACCCATTCCATGAAGCTCTCTACGCTGTTCTTGAGCTAATCTGAAGGCCACATGAAGTTTGGAGGTCTGTAGTGATCGACTCTGCAGAAAGTTGGCGACCTCTGCGCACTATGCGCCTCAGCATCCACTGACCCTGCTCTGTCATTTTACGTGGCCGACCACTTCGTGGCTGAGATGGTGTCGTTCCCAGTCGCTTCCACTTTGTTATAATACCACTGACAGTTGACTGTGGAATATTTAGTAGCGAGGAAATTTCACCACTGGGTTGCACAGGTGGCATCCTATCACAGTACCACGCTGGACTTCACTGAGCTCCTGAGAGCGACCCATTCTTTCACTAATGTTTGAGGAAGCAGTCTGCAGGCCTAGGTGCTTGGTTTTATACACCTGTGGCCATGGAAGTGATTGGAACACCTGAATTCAATGATTTGAATGGGTGAGTGAATACTTAATATATATATATATATATATAGTGTAGCTAGCGCATCACTGTTGTCAGAAGAAAACCTTGTATCTCCAAAAAGGTAACTTTACAGGAGAAGGAAAAAACCTACCTTACTTTTAATGTAAGTCAATGGAACCAGACGTTTTTCCAAGTCATTTTGGGCCGTTTCTTTTAGTCCATTCATCATGAAATGCAACGTAAAGACCAACAGGTATTTTCAAATTATGTCAAAAAATGAAAAATTACAAAAGTGGAGATACAAGGTTTTGTTCCTACAACAGCGATATGTGCTATATAAACTACAGACTAGCCAGCCATTTTGAGTTGTTTTGCTTCTTTTCTTTAAACTCTCCATTTACTGCATGTAGCACTTCAGTTCTGTCCCTCATACTAAAGGTTTTTCTATAATAAAAGCCTCATTATTTGAAGTTGTGTTGAACCACTTTTAATAAGGTTTACTTTTTCACAATGCAACGCCTGCAGCTAATAAAGGAACTAAACTATAACTCTCTACTAAAATCTCAAAACTCAACTTGTGAACATCTCTGCCATCATCCAATAAAACCCTCCATCAGCCACACATTCATTTTAGCTTTTAAATTGCTCTACATTAATGTAAACAGGACTCTCCCACACAGGAAACCTTCAACTGCAGCTAAACAGCTAAATAACACAGACTGTTAACCATCTAAAGTTCCTTAACAGCATCTTAACTGCATTATTATGAAGTAAATACTTAAAATATGTACTTAAAATTCATCAAGAGGTGAAAAGGCTGTCCGTGCTGTTACTAAAACCTCATTTACCCTTCAGGCACTTACTTTTCTCTTAGCATGCTAACAGAAAGGGTCTTGTTGATGCAACGTCCAGTTTATTATGTGACTTAGTGCTTTCCTCTTCCTTTAGCTGAGCAAATACCCCAGTTTACTTTACCTCTCCTGAACTTTGTTTCTGTGTCAGTGCTCTCTTGTTGAAGGAAATGTGGGTCATGTAGTAAACTTACCCCTTCAAACACTGGAGTCAGGGCAGGCTGTCACGCTAGTGGTTAGCATGCTGTGCAGGAGTGGTTTTAATGTAGTCCTGCTAGCTGGTCTGCTATCCGTTGGGTTTTGGGCCGGGTTCGTGCTGAGTTTTTGGGCCGACTGGACCGGGGGGGGATGCTCACCAGTTCAATCAAAAATATCCTGATAATATGCTGTTATATAAAATCCCAGTTTATCTCTGTAACTGTGAGCAGGGTCATGTTTTGAATTTAGCAGTACCAGTCAGGCCTGGTAGGGATGGATCTCAAAGTCACAGGTGTTTATCAGGTTGGGCTTCAATTTCGCACCAGACCTGAACCTAAAATCCTTCGAATAATCACTTTATTTTTATAATGCGTCTGTAATCTGATTACTGCACCATGTATTTAACTGTAAGAGAAAGCAGTTACCTTTCTGTTTCTTGATTACTGATGTAGTCAATTACTACCCAAGTCTACAGCTAAGCTAGACTTAGCTATAGCAGACCACTCTGCTATCAGGGTAAGTAAGCTAGCATCAGTTAATTCGTTTTTAAAATCATTTGCATTGAGACGTAATGATCACATATGGCTTTATAACATTAACTGAGAGTATTTATCTTGTGTGGTCGAAGTGGGTAGTTCTGCACCATAGGGAAGAGAAAGAAATAGTAATAAGCTAAATATATACAAAATCATAATTTATAGAATACTTTCTATTGGGAGGTGTCTGTCCCAAATCCTAACTACCAAAATTACACTTTTTAAAATAAAACTTTTTCTTTTTTTACATTTTTTAAAGTCATTTTTCTGCAATTAAGTTAGCTTATATCATTTTATACAAGGGCTAATTTATTTCAAGGAGGACCTTCTGGGTGTAGTTGGCACAATCAGCCCATCAGACAGCTTGTGTCACCGCTGTTCCTGCCCTCACCGCTGCATCACGAAACGCCACTCCTGTCAAGTTCTATAAGAGCACTTTGTAGTTCTACAGTTACAGACTGTAGTCCATCTGTTTCTCTGCATACTTTGTTAGCCCACTTTTACCCTGTTCTTCAGTGGTCAGGACCCCCATGGACCCTTACAGAGCAGGTGCTATTCGGGTGGTGGATCATCCTCAGCACTGCAGTAACACTGACGTGGTGGTGGTGTGTTAGTGTGTGTTGTGCTGGTCTGAGTGGATCAGACACAGCAGTGCTGCTGGAGTTTTTAAACACTGTGTCCACTCACTGTCCACTCTATTAGACACTCCTATCTTGTCAGTCCACATTGTAGATGTAAAGTCAGAGACGATAGCTCATCTGCCGCTGCACAGTTTGTGTTGGTCATCCTCTAGTCCTTCATCAGTGGTCACAGGACGCTGCCCACAGGACGCTGTTGGCTGGATGTTTTTGGTTGGTGGACTATTCTCAGTCCAGCAGCGACACAGAGGTGTTTAAAAACTCCTGCAGCACTGCTGTGTCTGATCCACTCAGACCAGCACAACACACACCAACACACCACCACCACGTCAGTGTTACTACAGTGCTGAGAATGATCCACCACCCAAATAGTACCTGCTCTGTGAGGGTCCATGGGGGTCCTGACCACTGAAGAACAGGGTGCAGAGAAACAGATGGACTACAGTCTGTAACTATAGAACTACAAAGTGCTCCTGTCTGGTCAGCGGAGCTGATAAAATGGACAGTGAATGAAAATACAAGGTTCTGTTTTTTTGGCCAAACTACTCCTTTAATGCCATCCAGACTTCACTTGGTTCTCTCATCTTCCTTCTCAGTGTATCGCTCCTCCCTCTCTCCATCCCTCTGTGTTGATTTCAGTGTCTCTCTGTTTGACAAGCTGTGAGGAATTAGCCCCTCGCTGTGCTCCTGTCAGTGTATCTGGCTCTGCCTCCGTCTCTCTCTCTCTCTCTCTCTCTCTCTCTTCTCTCTCTCTCAGGGCTGGGCTTCCTCCTGGCACCTCTCCCGGCCCGTCAGTTCTTTTTTCTTTGTCGTTCTGCCCATCTGTCTTTTGCTCCTCTCTCTGTCTCGCTCTCCCCCTCTCTCTCTCTCGCCCCATCTCTCTTGCTCTCCCTCTGTCTCTGTTCTCTCTCTCACCCTTGTTCTGTCTCCCCTTTTTTCCTCTCACTCTTCCTTTCTCTCCCCTTTCTCCTTTCATCCCTTTCTTCTCTCTTCTCCTCTTTCTCTCCAATCTTTCTTTCTGTCTATCTCATCTCTCTCCCTTGCTCTCTCTCCCCTTTTTCCTTCTCACGCCACCTTTCTCTCTCTTCTCCTCTTTCTCTCCCATCTTTCTTTCTTTCTCTCCCTCCTTGCTTCCTCCCCCCTTCCGCCTCTTTCTGTCATTCTCACACTCTGGCTATTTCTCTCTCCTACCTATTCTCTTTCTCTACCTTCTCTCTCTCTTTCCCCTCTCTCTCCCCATCCTCCTTTGTCTTCCTATCTATCTCATCTTCTTTCTCTCCATTTTTTCTCTCGCTGTACCCTTTTTCTCCCCATCTCCCCATGTCTCTGCTCCTCTCTTTTTGCTTCTCGTCTCTTTCTCTCTCTTTCCTCGCTTTCTCAAACTCCTCTTTCCCCCTCTTCTTCTCTTTTCTCTTCCTTCTCTCTCTTCCCCTCTTCTCTCTCCCTTTCTATCTCTCTTTCTCCCTCTCTCACCTTTGCTCTGCTTCCCTATGTCCCTTTCTTCCTCATTCTCTCCCCTTTTTCTTTCTCTTGCCTTTTCCCCCTTTCTGTTGTCTCCCTTTTGTTTCTCTCCCTCTTTTTCTTTCTCTCCCTCTATTCTATTTCCACTCTCTCATCTCCTTTTCCTCTCTTTTTCTATCTATCCCCCTTTCTCTCCCTTCTCTCATTCCTTTTCCTCTTTCTCTCTCTCTTCTCCCTCCCCTATCTTTTCTCTTTCTCTCTCTCTTCTCTTCCCCATACTCTCTCTTTCTGCCTCTTTCTCTCTGCCCTTTGTCATTCCTTCTCCTCTTTCTCTCTCTCTCTCTCTCTCTCTCTCTCTCTCTCTCTCTCTCTCCCCCATCCCCCCCTGGAGTATTTCTCTCCCTCTGGGTATTTCCTCTATCTCACTCTCCTCTTTCCTCTCTCTCTCCTATCTTTTCTCTTTATTTCTTTTTCTCTCTTTTTCTATCTAGCCCTCCCTCTCTCCATCTCTCTCTCTCTCTGTTGTGGTGTGAGCAGTAAGGCAGTAGAACAACGCGTTCTCATCCGGTTGTGAACGCTGAGGCTTCAGTCACACAGCTGTGCGTGTGTGTGTGTGTGTGCGTGTGTGTGCGTGTGTGTGTGTGTGTGTGTGTGTGTGTGTGTGTGTGTTCTCAGTGCTGGCTGAGCTTACATAAGAGTGCACATCACACACACACAGTCTGACCTTTTTCCCCACTGTGCCTCTCACTGTCCACCACACACTGACGCACACTCACGCAACGCTGCCCCCAACGCGCCTCAGAGGGTCCGCCACACCGCACTCTGTGGGGGCTTTAGGAACATCACAAGCGAGCTTGAGGACAGTCACACCTCAGCACTCGGGGCTGAACAGGACGTTGTTTTCGGGGGGTCCGTTTGATCTCAACGCAGGTTTAACTCAAGTGCTGCATGAGCTTTGACTGCAGGTCTGTATGAGCTGTATGAGCGTATTAGCAGCTGTGCACCAAAACTCACCTGAGTCACTGAGTTATCGGGTCCGGAAGCGTTTGAGGCTACAGAGAATCTCAGCTGTTCAGTGTTCAGTGAGTCACTCTTTACCTTTATTACAGCTTCTATTCTTCTCAGGAGCCTCACTTTCAGTTCCTCAAAGAATCTGCAGACACACCTCCAAAGTTCAGTCTTAGAAGCTGGTTGATCATTTTCTGAAGTAATCAAACACATTCAGTGGTGTTGAGGTCTGGACTCTGGGGTGGTCAGTCCATCGTTCAGCTTCTTTGTTTGATGTGTCCGTCTCCTTTTCTCAGTGAGGTTCTTCTTGACAGCTACACATCCTTTCAGACCCACAGCGCTGAGTCGTCTTCTCACAGTGGAAGGATGGACAGAAACACCTGTGGATGTTTTCAGATCTGGAGCAGCTTGATTTTCTCCTCTCTCTCAGAGATGAAAGCTGTAAGTGCTGTTTATCTGATGGGGGCAGTTTTGGGGTCTACCAGCTCTTCCAGGTGGTTGTTAGGAGCCACATTTTCTCTGTAGGTTTATTTATTTTTTGATAAAAAAAACCTCTTGATGTTCCATTGACTGTGTCCTTAATTATGAAGTGGATTACCTGAAATCTAATCAAAGTGAATAACCTGCACTTAATGGCCGTTTTGAGTGGAAATTAAATAGTGGAAACCCGTTCACACAAAATTTGTCTAATAAGCTAGCACGTTAAAATGTTAAAAAAAAGAGCTATAATGTAATATATTATAATATGTTATATATGTTATAAAATATTATATTATGTCACTCATTTTTAGCCATTGCTCATTACTTACCAAAGTTAAGTGTGGGTTAAAATGAAGCACCACTCTTTTATTTTATAATGGTAATTTAGCTCTTGGTGAATCTCAGTTTGTTAGAACATTGCCAAACATTTTATTGTTACAGACTTTAAAAAATGGTTCTGTAAATTTACAGTAACTTTCTGGCAGCAGTTGCCAGGCAATTACTGTAATTAATATTTACAGCCCTCATACTGTATTGTTTGTTTACAGTAATAACATTGCACTGTACTTTTAAAAGCAGTGCAAAACTGTATTTTTACATATTGACAGCAGCTTTATAACAGTAATCAACAACATCCATGTTTCTGAATGTTGTATATATGTGCAAACAAATTAGTAAATGTTTGTTAAAACTGCAGTTTTAAAACTGTTGTTGAATTGCATCTTAAACACTTCTTAAAGAGTCAAATATTAAATTGTTTCATTTTGGCTTTTCAAACATACAAGCTGGTATTATTTCAAAAGCTAAGAGTGGGAAAGTGAATATACACCACCGTTAGCTCAGCGCTAACATGACAACGCAAATCCCACAGAGACTGAATCTCATAACTAGATGACATTAGCATTATTATAGTTAAATACTTTCTAGTATACTTGCTAGTAAAATACTTTCAAATAAAAAGATACTAACAAAAGGAACATTTTAAACAATAAAATCTGCTGTATTATGAGAAATGACAAAAAAAGTCCATGAACTTATTTGAATATCTGTGCTTTTTATTATATACTATTTATATACTATTTGACAGCTGGTTAATGTAAAACTTTACCACTAGCTATGGGATTTGCAGTGTCATGTTAGTACCAAGCTAACGGTGGTGTACATTCACTTTGCCACATGGAGCTTATTACTATACAGCTGGCCTGTTATGCCATATATACACACACACACACACACACACACACATACCTCACCAAAACCGCTTATCCTCTGGGTTGCGGTGGGGTGCTGGAGCGTATCCGAAATCTGATATATGGATTTCTAATACATGATATATATTAACAGATATGAACAATCGTGCTAAAATATCATTGGTTAGTACAGTTTTTCTTTGCTGATGGAACACATTGACGCAACCAAACATCAGACAACATTTAGAGTTGGGCAGAAATCAGTACACTTGATCAAAGATTACAGAGAAACAAGAATTTTGTCTTTTGAATGACGTGACACAATGGATTGTGCTTAAAATGACCAACTAACAAGACAAAAAAATGTCCATTTGATTGCAGGTTGACTTTAAATCACGTAAAACTGAAAACTAAATTAAGCTGCAGTGAAAATGATGGTCCTTTGCTGCTTCAGGAAAGTACTAGTTGCATCTAGTTTTACAGTAAAGCTGATAATACCATGTGTTTCAATGTATCATTACAATATTGTCACAATAATATCAGAACAGACACACAGTACGGTGTTTGGTACAGTATAATCTTCCTGTACTGTAATTTTTTTCCCCAGAATTCAACACGAGATGCTGTATAAAACTGTAAAACACTTGTAAAGTGTTCATCAAAATCATGGAAAAATTTTACAGTGCAGGTCTTCACATTTTGGAGGCCGCGTTTAAGCCAATTAATCGGTTATTGGTCGATTAATTCACATGAATATTTGAATTTTAAAAGTATTCATTTAGCTCTAGCGCAATTGAACGCCAGTTTTAGAACGAGTGCACCTCAAAGAAGCTGAATTCACTCATTAGATGGGCCACTTTTGGACATATAGTGTATATACATGGCTATATGGTCAGAGCTGGTCCACACACGCTGATGAAGATGCACTGCGGTCATTCTCCTGATGCCCTCTAGTGGACGGATGGAGAAGCGCTCCATTCCTCACTACTCTGGAGTCTGGTGATGCTGCCGGCTTTAAGAACGCCGTGTCCATGGGAACAGGCTCAGAATACTGATCACACAGTGCAGCAGAGGGGCTGCAGTCAAGCACAAGCCAGCAAAAAAGCACAACCTACCCCACCTCAGCCGGAAAACAAGCCTCCCCAACATTGTTCGTACGCAAACCGCAAAACGCATGCAGCACTGTTTGAAGGACATACATGGTCCCCAAATGCACGTATATCGTTTAACCCACACAGGCTATGAACTCACTCACCCCAGCCCAGCCCTGCCTAGAGTTCCCAGTGTTATTCAAATGCAAACTGCAAAGCACTGCAGAAATGTTTGAGGCATCATTCCTGACACGTTTAAGGCCTTTATCTGCATATGTCGGCTTATTTAGTCAAAAGCATGCCTCCAGTGGCTTGTGATGTTCATATCCAAACCACAAAGTGCAGCAATGCCTGCACCATATTTGTCGCATATGCACAGGGATTGATTACTGACCAGGTCAGTGGGGCTAAAGCCCAGGGGCTTCTGGCTGCCAGGGGCCTTGGAGGCCTAAAAAGGGAATTCCATCAATTTTTCAAAACATTTTGTATAATTCTGTCAATATGATGTAGTCAGAGTCATTCAGAGTGTGAACCGCTCTGTTCTAGAGAAACAGAGATAGAACTGTTCGCAGTGGAGGTGATAGGAACCAGACGTCCACCTCTAAAAGCTCCCTCACAGAAAGTTACTACATGAAACGGCTATGAATTCACTTACTGCCTAAAGTCTGAGACACTGTTTTATGATAGTTTTGAGAAGATTTGGCTTAAAATGCTTTTTATAAAATACATATATGGCACAGAGGTATTTGCAGGATGTTATGAGGCAAAATAGTCAAATTTTTTTTTTTTCAAATTTTCCACTATTTTACCATCATCAACATTACACATAAAAGCTCAGAAGACACGTGTAGGTTCACTACTGGTTTTAAATCAGGGGTCGGCAACATGCGGCTCTTTTACTGCCCTGTTGCGGCTCCACAGAATCAGATTTGTAGGTAATAATAAAATAATCCTCCTTTGCAGTAAAATAAAGCTCTGCTGATCGTTCAACACAGTTTAACAATAAATGGTCTTAAACTCTGGAGTTAATGTAGAACTGCTAATTCACGCTTTAACCCTGAAGATCAGCGCAGACTGCTGGCCACCATAGCAACAGAGACAATCTTGCCTAGCTAGCAGCTAACGAAACGGCAAAGAGAGAGATTTAAGACGAACATTGATCATTTGGAGACGCATGGACTTTCCCCATTATCTGAATACTCAAGTGCATGTAAATGTGTTGATCGGACACAGACAAAATCTGATTTTCTGCATTTTGTATCTATAATCACTCCAGCTGGTTTCCTGATACGTTTAATCTGCAGTGGGAAACTGTCAAACACTAAAAAAGTCACGAAACTGTCGGTTTCTCACTCACAGGTTCTTGTTAGAATTTTTCATTCCACCTTAAATAGTGCAGCAGGTACATTCTGGTGCCTCAGGTGCCTTTTAAGGTGTTATGGGAAAATTCAAACAAGAAGCTGGCGAATGAGAAGCGACTTCAGCCTCGTAAAAAGTCAAACATCAAGAGACATTTTACAAGAAACTCTTCTACTTTTGCTGAAAAGTTATATTTATTAGCCTATATTAGCACATCAGCACACATTGAGACATATTTACAACCAAGATGACAGACATAAAATGTTGAGGCTCCCAAGGTGTTTCGATTTATGTAGAATGGACAAAAGGGCTCTTCTTAACATTTGGGTTGAGAAACTTTTTTTGGATAGTATATAAAATGTCTATATTTGTGTTGTAGTCATGGCAACCCCTGGTTCCTATCACCACCACTGTAAAGACATCTGAACCATTTCACACCAAAACCACACTGAATCTCCCTGTTTACATCTCACTCACTGAGTTATGTAGAAATTCTGAAAAATTCCCCTTTAAGTCTCAAGGAAGCTTTAAAAATGGGACAATCTATTGAAAATATAAAATAGCCTTTAAATATATACAAATGATTAAATAAATGAAGAAACTGTCAGTTCTCACGCCTGTTTTCAGTTATTCACTCATGATATCGTTGATGCTATTCAAATGAGACGTTATCCTTCAGTCTTCCAGGCGTGTGGGATTACTACTTACTACTAGGATTACTACTACGTTTTTGCATCATGACTCGATTTGGCTTAAAAAAAAGGAGAAGAAATCTTGATTACACAAAAACCAATGTGATGTAGACACAGCATTACATTGCACAGTCGGGAGGCTGATTTTCTTTTTGTTTTGTTTTTTTCACCACAAAAATAAACAAATTTACTGACGACTTTACTAAAAGACGTACAGACTCAGCTTTCTTTAAAGTGGTGGAACCAGGGGTCACCATTTCTGCATCACATATATAGCCATTTTATTTACTATGCAAAACCACCAGTGGACCTACATGTCTTTATATGTATCGTTGATGATGGTAAAATTGTGATGAATTTGAAGAAAACAAGTTTTCCTTGGGGACTATTGTCATGTATTAAGTATCTCTTAGAAGAACTCTAAGGCACTAGGTATTGCTGGGCATCGGACTACTTGTGTGTCCCTCCGCATAGGCGAGAGTTCAAAATAATAAACAAGACAACGTTGAGTTGAATACACTGCTTCTCCGTCTCTGTGTGCTATATGTTGTTATAGTATAAGTTGATGAAATACTAAAAACACAACAACTATTTTGCCTTACAACGCCCTGCATGTTTCCCTCCACCATGAATGGATTTTTAAAAACATTTGGCCAAACTTTCTCAAAACTACCGTGAAACAGTGTCTCAGTCATCAGGCAGTGAATTCATAACCATTTCATGTAGTAACTCTCTGTGAGGGAGCTTTTAGAGGTGGACGTCTGGTTCCCTATCACCACCACTGGGAACAATTTAACTCGGTAAAAACGAAGCATTTTATATCAAACTTAACAACCGTGCAAGACCACCCAAACTGCCCCCATCAGATAAACAGCACTTAAAGCTTTCATCTCTGAGAGAGAGGAGAAAATCAAGCTGCTTCAGATCTGAAAACATCCACAGGTGTTTCTGTCCATCCTTCCACTGTGAGAAGACGACTCAGCGCTGTGGGTCTGAAAGGATGTGTAGCTGTCAAGAAGAACCTCACTGAGAAAAGGAGACGGACACATCAAACAAAGAAGCTGAATGATGGACTGACCACCCCAGAGTCCAGACCTCAACACCACTGAATGAGTTTGATCACTTCAGAAAATGATCAACCAGCTTCTGAGACTGAAGGTGAGTCTCCTGAAAAGAACAGAAGCTGGAATAAAGTTAAGAGTGACTCACTGAACACTGAACAGCTGAGATTAGATTTAGTTGTTGAGGATTCTGTATAATTTCTGTTAAATATGTGTTTTGCCTTTTTTTCCTGGCACTGAAAAATGAATAACTTGTACTCAGTGGCTGTTTTGACTAGAAATTAGATAAAAGATGGGTGGTCTTGCACTAGATAGGTGGCCAAAGAATGTAAGTACAAGAAACTGACATCTCGATTTGCTGTTTAGATTACTAGCTATGAGGTGAAGAAGCAATGTGTGAAGTGCGTCTAGGTCTTCCTTCATTACGGCCCTTTATACGCTGAGAAACTGCAGGCGAAGCACTTCTGCGAGTTCAGAGAGGACAAACTAGCTTAATTAGGTGAGTTTCTCCCACCGGATACACACCCACACGTCTCCATCTGCAGTAGATCCCACAGCCCCGCTTTCTGGCTCAGTGTTTGAGGACACCACCATGAACATCTCACCTCTGTCCTGCAAAACAAACAAGAAAAATCTCCACTTTGGCCAAGAAAACTACTTTTACTTTACAGTAAATAAAGCTCTGCTGATCGTTCAACACAGTTTAACACTAAATGGTCTTAAACACTGGAGTTAATGTAGAACTGCTAATTCACCCTTTAACCCTGAAGATCAGCGCAGACTGCTGGTCACCATAGCAACACAGACAACAACCTCACCTAGCTAGTAGCTAACGAAAAGTCAAACAGAGAGATTTAAGACGAACATCGATAATTTGGAGATGAATGGACTTATTTATGTTTATAATCACTCCAGCTGGTTTCCTGATACGTTTAATCTGCAACGAGAAACTGACAAACACTAAAAAGTCACGAAGCTGAAGTCGCTTCTCATTCGCCAGCTTCTTGTTTGAATTTTCCTGTTCTACCTTCAATTGTGCAGCAGTTACATTCTGGCGCCTCAGGCACCATTTAAGGTGGAACAGGAAAATTCAAACAAGAAGCTGGAGAATGAGAAGTGACTTCAGCCTCATAAAAGGCCAAATGTTAAGACATTTTACAAGAAACTGTTCTACTTTTGTGGAAAGTTTTCCTGCTGGAGATGCGAGAAAAGCGGCTATAGCTGAGCTAAAGCTTAAAGCAGAGCAAAGTAAGTCTGAGTTTTTATTTATATTATATTTTTAGTCTATACTAGCACATCAGCACATACTGAGACAGATTTACAGCCAAGATGGTAAAATGGACATAAAATGTTGTGGCTGCCAAGGCGTTTTGATATTTGTTGAAAGGAAGAAATGGCTTTGCTTAACATTTGGGTTGTGACCCCTTTTTTGGAAAGTAAATAAAATGTCTATATTTGTGTTGTAGTCATGGCGACCCCTGGTTCCTATCACCACAACTGTAAAGAAATCTGAACCATTTCACACCAAACCACTCTGAATCTCTCTGTTTACATCTTAAACACTGAATTATTTAGAAATTCTGATACGTTCCCTATGATGTTGCACAGTCAGGAGGCTTATTTTCTTTTTTGTTATTTTTTCAAACAAAAAATAAACAAACTGGGTGGCACAGGAAAATTCGAACAAGAAGCTGGTAAATGAGAAGCGACTTCAGCCTCATAAAAGGCCGAACGTTAAGACATTTTACGAGAAACTGTTCTACTTTTGTGGAAAGGTTTCCTGCTGGAGATGCGAGAAAAGCAGCTATAGCTGAGCTAAAGCTTAAAGCAGAGCAAAGTGAGTCTGTGTTTTCATTTATATTTTTTAGTCTATACTAGAACATCAGAACATACTGAGACATATTTACAACCAAGATGGTAAAATAGACAGAAAATGTTGTGGCTGCCAAAGTGGTTTGATTTTTGTTGAAAGGACAAAATGGTTCTTCCTAATATTTGGGTTGCGACCCCTGAACTAGGCAGAATCACATATGTGGGTTTCTGAAGTTGCATCATCATTCAGCAGTCAGCCTTAAGCCTATATAAGGAACTCCATGCCTAAGCTGGTTTTCTCTATGGGGAAAAAATAATGGCTTTCCTGAAAATTGCCACTATTGCAGGGTGGCAATAGAGGCAATTTGGGGTGAGCTAAAATGTTTCAAAGCTGAGATTTTTTGCTGTATGGACATTTTCCCTCAGAATGTCAGTGGATCCTATAGATAACGAGGCTATTAAAAAGTCAAAATACGGCTATTGCTAGATGCAAGAAAACACTGCTGTGCGCTTTATTGACTCACCAAAAATACCCCACAAAAATCAGTCAGCTTTGCCAAGTGTGGTAGTTAAGTTCCTCTGGCTGTTTTAGGCTGCGGTAGCTGGTGTTATTATATGGGTCATTTTACTGAACTGGTTCAAAGTCAGAAACATATTTCAAACTTTTAGCTGAACTTGGACTTTAGACTAAAATCTTTTTGCTCTGAGCGACTCTATACCGTAATTATGTTTATTTTATTAAAATAAATGATTGAACCTTCCATTTTGTCACTACCAAAACAATCATAACACCACCAAAACCTTATCAAATGTTTCAGTAGTGACTGTTTCGGTTGTGACAATTTCAGCTCATTTTGAGCAGAACTGAAAAACGCAGCCAGTACCTGACCAGCAAAGACAGCTTTGATCAACTGTACATAAACTCATCATATTTTTATTAAAACACAAAAAAGTTTACAGAAAATATGTTTCAGAGGTGACAAATCCTAACGTTTCACCCTGATTTACAGACTTTAGGACAAAAACAATGGGTTTTAACTGCTCGCCATGTGGCCATGAGGGACAGGGATGCAGTCTCACTTCCTGCTCTAAAATGGAGGGGGCGTGGCTAAAATAAGGCAAACTAAAACTCTTAATTAAGAATTAAACTTGTGATAAATCTAAATCTTTCAGCTTCACTTAAAAAAGGAAAAATGTAAGTATTTTTGTAAATATCTAAGGTCTGAATACTTAACTGGTTTTAAACAGTTTATTTTACTGTAGGACTGCAGTTTCGGTAGAACGGTTCATATAATTGATGTAATTGATTGCAGACTTCATGCAACGTCATTTCAATGCACAGCAGTGTTAGCTTGCCTGTAGCGTGTAGCATTAGCAGTATTGTAGCTTGTCGCATGTATGTAGCATTATTTGTACTGTACGGTCTCATCGTTCAGAAGTCCCAGTGACACTCGGGGATAAATGTACACAGGACAAACCAATTTTGGAACATTTTTGTTAATTACAGGCCACAGTCGTGTTGATTTTTGAAAACAGTGTTCATTTTTCCCCCACAGAGAAAACCAGTGACTACCCTGAGTTCCTTATTGTACTTGCCGTACTAAACAATGCACTACTTCACAGATCGATTCAGTGAACAAATAACAAATGTGTAGCATAGCTGGTAATAAATATCACAGCAGAATGATAAGTAATGACGGCTCTAAACATTTGAGATTATGGAAAGGTTAAGTCGACAGGGTTAAACAGAGCCAGCTGTTTGGACTGACCTGGTTTGGGCAATTCAGGGAAAATCGCTTACGCTGGCCTTTCTCAGTATTTTGGTGTCTAAATACTTCACTCGAAGCTGTGGTTGTAGGACTAGCTCACCTAAATGGCATGTCTGAGTGAAGTATCGCTTTAACATCCTTATTCTTCACCTGCACACGAGTCAGACTCTCTCAAGACTGCAGCATGTTTTCACAAAGCTAATCGATCCATGACTATTGAAACTAGACCTTCAGTCCTGGTCATAACATCAAAACAAGGAAAAAACACCTCCACGAAAATGCTAGTTTCTGCTAGCACCACTATGGGATTCTAGTAGTATGTTAGCACTAAGCTAACAGCAGTTCACATGAACGTTTTTGGCTGTGTTTTGTAGTGTGGGTTGTGCTTCAGCCCCTCCCCCGAGTGGATGAATCTGATGAAAGAGAATTCAAAGACAATTCAGTCAAAACATGGTGAAGGATGCGTCTTCTGAGGACGTGAGTGAATTATGAACTATTGTCATCATATATTAATCAGTATAATGTTGATTTTGCATTTGAGACCTAAAGAGAGCTGGATTTTAGCTCAGTGATCAGATTTCTCAGTGCATGTGAACTCTTACTCTGATTTCTTTCGGATTTCTCAGTCTGAGCATGTGTGAAAACAGACTGCTGTACCGGAAATAAGCGAGCAGCATCGCCACGAGACGCAGCAAAACACTTTTGAACGACGCTGAAACCAAATACATGCTTGACAAAATGAAGGATTTAAATATTCTTCATCTTCTAGATGATCTATGTTCATATTTTCAAGTAAAGCGGCGCGATGCTTAAAAAAGGCACCTGAAGTTTCATGAAGTTTGAGTTTTACGTTACGTTTACGTCACGTCTTCTTCTTTGAGTTTACTGGCTGGTTGTAAAGCAGAAATCTGATTACTGTCTGACTCATGTAGACCTGGAGTTTCCCTATTGTCTGATTACTCAAGTGCATATAAACGTGTTGATCTGATTACTGACAAAATCTGATTTTCTGCAGTTATCGGATTATTAAGTGCATGTAAACTCACTCAGTGTCCCGTTATCTCTGTGCAGGTTTTCAGGCATGCGGGTCAGAATTCAATCAGGCCAAAAGTGCTAGAGTGAGCCAGCTGTTTGGACTGACCTGGTATGGACATCTGGAGGACAGCAAAGCTCTGGGGCAGTTCAGGGAACCCTTTACGCTGGTCTTTCTCAGTATCTTTGTGTCTGACCATCTTGCACCCCGAGCTCTGGTTATAGGATTAGCTCACTTAAATCACCAATCAAGTGAACTTTAATATGCACTCAAACCCTTAAACAGTCCCAGAACCTTCCGCCCAAACCTGACTGACGTCTAAACATGAACCAAGCCTGACAGAAACCTTTTTAAAAATGGTTCTACACACTTTGAAAACATGGTTCTTCAAGGTTACTTCAGTAACGAAAATGGTTCTATATAGAGCCCTGAACACTCAAAGAACCCATTGGCATGATTAAAGGGTTATTTGCATCATGAAAGTGTTCTTCAGATGGAGAATGTGCTGTAGGTGGTTCTCTATAGCACCAAAAAGGGTTCTTCTATTGTTACAAGCTTGACATTGTAAAAGTAGAAGAACCCTTTTTTGGTGTTATATAGGACCCTTTTCAAAAAGGTCCTATACAGAATTATACACTAGACGTTCTCCACCTGCTCAAAGAACCCTTTGATCATGTAGAGGTTTTTTTGAATGTTCATGGTTCTAGATAGAACCACTGACTTTACTAAAGAACCCTTGAAGGACCATCTTTTTTAAAAGTCCATAGAGCGCCAAAATAAGTTCTACTTTTTCTACAAGCTTGACATCATAACAATAGCAGAACACCTTTGGTGCTTTTTTCAGTAAGGTTCTATTTAGGACCATATGCAACACATTCACTATCAATCTGAAGAACCATTTCACTACGCAAAGAACCACGTAAGCATGCAGATACTAAACATGACTCAAACCTGACAAAAAACCTTTTTAAAATTCTTAAAGTTCTACACACTTCGAAAACATGGCTCTTCAAGGGTTCTTCAGTAAAGAAAATGGTTCTATATAGAACCATTGGCATGATTAAAGGGTTCTTTGCATCATGAAAGTATTCTTCAGATTGATGGAGAATGTGCTGCGGGTGCTTCTATACAGAACCTTTTTGAAAAGGGTTCTCTAAAGCACCAAAAAGGGTTCTTCTATTGTTACAAGCTTAGAACCTACAAGCTTAGAACCTACATAGCACCATACACAAGACATTCTCCACCTGCTTAAAGAACCATTCCACCATGCAAAGAACACTTCAATCATGCAGAGGGTTTTTTGGATGTTCATGGTTCTAGATAGAACCACTGACTTTACTAAAGAACTGATATACAACCCGTTCACTATATTCACTATTTTTTTTTTCTACAAGCTTGACATCATAACAATAGCAGAACCCCTTTGGTGCTTTTTTCCGAAAGGTTCTGTTTAGAACCACATACAACACATTCACTTTCAATCTGAAGAACTATTTCACCACGCAAAGAACCACGTAAGCATGCAGATGGTTCTTCGAGTGTTCACGGTCCTATGTAGAACCACTGTGTTGACTAAAGAACTCTAATTATTAAGGTTTCCTGGAGTCTTCAGATCAGATTTGAGTTGGTGGGGCTTTAAATCGAGGGCAGGATTCAGAGCTCAAAGGCAGAACCGGCCATTCATAAAGAGAACTGCTTATCCCAACAGCCTGTCGGGACTTTCCCAAGGGCGGACGCCTTGAAAGATGTGGGCAGGGCCTCTGAAGCCCTCACCAGAATCAACTCCCTGTCCTCGGAGGGAAGCTTGTGAAAGTACAGTGCTAATTAGCATGTGCACGGCGTTCATTATCGACCCGGCACCTGAAGGCCAGGGCTAACGCTGACTCAGGGAGTCCGCAAGGCCGCCACTGACCCAGCATTTAGCCAATTCTGTTCTCCCTCACAGGACCTCATCAGCTGGAGTGTGACTCCAACTTTGAGCCTCGAAGAAGTTCAGTTTTATAGAAAACTGTCCAGTGTATGAATATGAACTGTCCAGTATATGAACATGAACTGTCCAGTATATGAATATGAACTGTCCAGTATATGAATTTATCAGGAACACATATTTGAATCAATTTGAAAAACCTCAGGACATTGAGAGACAATGATAAATTACCGATTATATTAGGAGAGGGTCCATCAGCGTCCACTGCCGCCAGATACATGTACATATCAGTGTCGTTCACTCCTGGAGAGAGAGTGACCACCAAACCACACTTTTCCATATGTCATATATGTTTTCCTTCTTAATTACACAGATATATTTAATAACTTTTTATCTCTCGTTATATGCAGCATGGATATATCAAATAGGTTATGTTTCATTATTTCCCATATTATTAACTGATAATTTACATTTTTCTCTTCTTTATTGTTATATTGCTGTATATAAATATAATAATATAAGTAATTTTTTACTTTACAGGAGAAGGAAAAAACATACTTTACTTTTAATGTAAGTCAAAGTAACCAGACCTGTTTCCAAGTCAGTTTGGGTCATTTCTTTTGGTCCATTCATCATGAAATTTACACAGAATGTAAAGAACAACAGACATTTTCAAACTATGTAAAAACAAACTGAAAAAATGGCAAAAATGGAGATACAAGGATTTTTGTCCCGATAAAAAGCAGCGATACACACACTCATGTATGCATATATGCTGAGAATGACCCACCACCCAAATAGTACCTGCTCTGTGAGGGTCCATGGGGGTCCTGACCACTGAAGAACAGGGTAAAAGGGGGCTAACAAAGTATCAGAGAAACAGATGGACTACAGTCTGTAACTGTAGAACTACAAAGTGCACCTATATAGTAAGTGGAGCTGATAAAATGGACAATGAGTGTAGAAACAAGGAGGTGGTCATAATGTTATGCCTGATCGGCATGTATATAGTCAACAATACGGTCAACAATGTGGTTATTGTTATTATTTGATGGAGAACATGTTCTATATGGTTCTATAGAGAACTTTTTAAAAACGTGTTCTTCTGTTGTTACAAGCTTGACAGCATAACAACAGAAGAACCCTTTCTGGTGCTATACAGAATCATTTTCTATATAGAACCATTTAACCATGCAAAGAACTATGTAAGCATGAAATGGTTCTATATAGAACTCACAATTCTAAACAGAACCGTTCTCTTTACCCAAGACTCATCAGACTTTTCAGTTAAAAAGCATTTTAGAAACAAGCGCCCTGCTGTGCTCAATACAGATACAGACGGAAGGTTTACAACAAACCCAATCATACTCGCTTAAAAAGATGGTTCTTCAAGGGTTCTTTAGTAAAGAAAATGGCTCTGTATAGAACCACGAACACTCAGAGAACCATCTGCATCCCTAGATGGTTCTTTGCAGTGGTGAAAACATTTGTCAGACTGATGGAGAATGTGTTGTAAATGGTTCTATATAAGACCAAAAAGGGTTCTTCTGCTGTTATGATGTCAAACTTGTAACGATAGAAGAACCCTTTTTGGTCTTATAGAACCCTTTTCTAAGAGGTTCTGTATAGAATCATATACATATATATTTTTCCACTCTCCCGTAAAGTTATCATTTTGGAGATACAAGGTTTTCTTCCGACAGCAGTGATACACACACACACACACATACACACACACACACACACACACACACACACACACATATATATATATATATAGATAGATAGATAGATAGATAGATAGATATAGATATAGTTTTTCAGTTTTTGGCATAATTTGAAAATGCCTGTTGTCCTTTACATTGTGCTTATATATATATATATATAAGCATGTAAAGTGAAGCAGCTGAATAGGATCATAATGTAACTGCTTTGCTATTAGACAGTCAGAATTGTGGTGCTAATTTAAGTACTGATACAATCATTCAATAATACAATGTGAATTTTGTAATCATTTACCAATAAAAACAAAATAAACAAAAAAATATTTCATTTTTTCCAAATAAATTTGACTTGACTTGACTTTCAATTTTCGTTTCTAATTTCAATGTGTATGAAGTCGCTGGCTTCTCTGCAGACATTAGAGACCAATTTAAAATACTGAATAAATGCATTCTATGGCAGCTTTATGATGAACACTGCGGCCGAAGTCCGAACTGAACCGTCATTTCTTGAGTTTTGCCACTTGAACAAAACTGAACCACAGCAGAGTTTCTGCTCAGGCTGCATGCTCGGCCCACAGGTCTGGCCACCTGCTGGACACTGAAGGTTTTACACAGAACAAACCACTTCCAGATCATCCCTCACACCTCAAACAGAAGAGCTGTTACCTGTAAGCATGGTTTTTTGGGTTTTGTGTGTGTCTTTCTCTTCACAGGTGTGCCTGCTTTCTGTCATCAGGGATCTCTGACCAATCAGAATGTGGACCGGTGTAATTAGGGGAGGAGCTTAATGTTTAAAAGCTGCATTCAAGCTGAGTGAAGAGAGCGAACTTTACCTTCAACTTGCTTTACTTCGGCCTGTCTTGTGTTGTTTTACAAGAGATTATTTTTGCCACCTGGGGTTCCAAACAGGTACGAGGGGCACCTGTACATTCACACCCTGTAGAGGTCTGCTCTGTCCAGCTCCCTGGGTCAGAGGGCACTGCTGTGTGTCCTTCTGTTTGCTGGTCAGGGACGTTTAGTGTAGTTTTTGTTCATTTTGTAGTTCAACTAAGTTCCTCTGCTTCAGAGCAGGTAAGCGTGTCTGCTTTGGTCCTTTCTTTGGTGCCATCCATGGTTCGATTCTTCCAGTGTGGTACTAGATACTATAGCACAGCACTTTTATTGTGGTTGGTTTTAATAAAGTAGCATCAAAAGATCTTATTAATCTGTTCTTTGTGCTTTTATCCTTAATGACCGGCTCAATGATCCCACAGCGCCCTGGATGCAACACAAGGTAACAGTCTAAATTCTCCATAATAGTACATTAAGTTTACTCTGCAGTTTTGTTTTCATGTTTTTGAAGAGTTCTTCAGCAAAAAATGGTTCCATCTAGAACCCTTTGCATTGTGAAAGGGTTCGTCAGACCAATGGAGAACACTGGTTAGATTGAGAAACCCTTATTAGTCCCCCTGCATTTTGAACCATCTGTGCAGTGAAACACCACATGAACACACACTAGGGGGCAGTGAGCACACTTGCCCAGAGTGGTGGGCAGCCCTATCCGCAGCGCCCGGGGAGCAGTTGGGGGTTAGGTGTCTTGCTCAAGGGCACTGTTAAAATTGATATCGCTACATACCAGAACCCTTTTCAAAAAGGTTCTATATAGAACCATCTGCAGCACTTTTGTGACAAAGTACTATTTAATTACACAGGGTTCGGAGTGTTCATGGTTCTAGATAGACCCATTTTCTTTACTGAACAACCATCTTTAAGAGTGTATACTAACTGTATCTCCCCTGTTAATTCATTAGCAGTGGTGGACAGTAATGAAGTAAATGTAGTTTGTTACTGTACTTTAGTTTTTTGTGTATCTGAACTGTTTCCATTTTGAGTGACTTTACTTTCACTCCACATTTCGAAGTCAAATATCTTACTTTTCACTCCACTACATTATGAGAAATCTGTCGCTCCTTTTGGTTTGTGTATTAAGCGCGCACTTTGTTTTGACCTGTTGGTCATACCGACCCAGTGCAGCTCACAGTTCAACATCAGTGCAGCAGCGTAAAATTTTGGGAGTCTATTCAACATAAATGATGAACTAACTGAACTTTGTGTAAACAGACCACAATATAGAAATATGTACTCATATGCAGTTGTGACTGATGTGTCTTTATTCTGAATTTATACAAACATTTCATTTGACAGTAAATTACTTTTGGCTGGTTTATGTTTATGAACAGAGACCTACAGATGCAGTTTAGTAAAGGAAACTCATTTGTGAATCTGAGTTTAAAGATTTTATTAAACTTAAACTTCTGAGTTCAAATAAATCTTAAACTGAAACTTCGCTTGTTTGTAAAAAGTGATTTCAGAGCCACTCAGTTCTACCTGATGGAAACTGTTTGCCTTCAGTGTTTTGTGTTTATGATAATTTTAATAGACATCAGCGTCACTAATTAATGACATTCTATTAAAAGACTGGTTTACCAAGAGATACACTGCAGTATTTTCACCTAAAATGAGTTAAAGAAGCGAGTCTTGTTACAAAAATGATAACAAGACATTAAAGTCATAATTAATCTTGGTACTTTCACTTAATACTTAAGTACATCTGAAGGCAAATACTTTTGTACTTTTACTCAAGTGGAGGTCTAAAGGGAGGAACTTCTACTTTTACTGGAGTAATATTTTACCTTGTGCATCTCTACTTTAACTCAAGTACATGATTTGTGTACTTCATCCACCACTGTTCATGAGTGTCTCCACTCAAACCTCCAACCACTTAGGTTCATTTCACTTTTGAGCTCAAAACCTTTGTAATGGCTGCATAATGCAGGTTCCTGCTGAGATTTGTTGCACAAACAGCTCCAAGCATTGTCTGCTGGTAACAGACCCATAAAAATGTGGCACTGAGGGACACAGAAGTGGGTAAACTATGCTACTGTCCAGCATTTAGAGCAATGTTATGCCCACTGCTGCACCACCCTCCTAAAAGACCTGCATGACCAACCATGAACATACTGCATGCTTACACCATTCACGAAAGAGGCGAAAGGCTTTTGGTACTTTTTTTATTAAATAACTCTGCAGGGCTGCATGACAACTCATGAATCCAGACAGAGCAGGGCGGGGCGACGCTCAGGCAGTTTCCTCCTTGGCAAGACGGTCCTTCTTGAGAGGGTCCCTGTAAGAGACAAAAGCAAAGCACTGGTCAGAACAGTCCAACTCTTAAAACACTATAATCCCTGAACCGACTGATATTTGCTTGTCGCCAGAGAGTGAACAGGGAGTTATGCACAGAGAAGCTCCACTCCCCTGCCTCACTGAACATTCTTATAGCACTGGAATGGAACCCAAATTTCAGACTGAGTTTCTGAAACAGGTTACGAACAGTGCAATCAGAGCTCCGCTTGGGCTGATTTACTCCCTACAAAAGCAACAAGCATCATTTTATAGTGTTCAAATTCAAAAGGCCCAATCAACCCATTTCACCCCTCCCACTCGTCCCGATTGTTGAGAGAGGTGTAGGGCGAAGTGTTAGAGCTACATGGCCCTCCAGAGGTTTGAGACAGTGTGCTTTTACACCCCCCCAAGAAACCCACAATAATTATATATTTCTATTTTCAGGGCTGCAAATAATTTGTATTGATCTTCAATTAATCAAGATATTCAGTTTGAAAACTACAAAAAAAAAGCAGGAATCGAAAATCCCCCCCTTTAAAAAAAAAAAAACGTTTTTGGTCATCGATTAGTTTGCAATTAAACAGTCGACACCTATTTAATTGTTGCAGCTCTAAATAAATTTATATATGTTAAATAGTTTACTAATTTATATTTTGTATATTTAATATTTTATATAATTTTATATATTTAAGTATTTCAGTTAAAACAAATGATAACTGTTTCAATCATCAAGCACAAACATTAAACAGTGCTGCCATTCTCACCTGGTTAGCTAGTGAGCGTTAGCTGCCAGCTCTGCTTACCACAGAACAGGTTTGATTTTGACCAATGAGCTTTACTGAAATTTAAATAATGACTCGGCTCTGAGGACGAAGCAAAGCGGCAGAACCAAAATTAAACCTGTTCTCTGGAGATGGAGCCTCATAGCTAAGCTAATGTTAGCCGGCTCCAGCGTCCCAAGTTAACTTGGCATTGCTGAAGCAACGCAGACACCCCAGCGCAGGTCCGATTCGACTAACCGGTGCTCTTATCACAAGTACAGATATCTAATTGGCCGAACCGAGAACCCATTTGGCTTGACAGTGGAAGAGATGCCAGTGACTGATCCACTGATTGAAGATAAATAAATCAGGCACATCTGGATCAAAAACCTCTGTATAACAGCCTCTGTGCAGCCTGTAAGCTAAAGACCACCAATTACTCCCAAGTGCTCAGCCAGGCACTGCATCCATACACCAGACCTAAAGGGGCTGTGATGGCACAGTGAGTCACAGGAGCTGATGCAGTGGTCAAAGCCAACCTCAGGCTCAACCGTCCTTCATCTCGCTCTCTGCCAGCCTCCAGCTGTACGAGAAACCGCTTCGCATGCGGAGTCGTGACTAAACAGGATCCCTTTCCACCTTCAAGCAGTCGCCCCAAACTCACCATGAACGCCTTCTTCTCGTCGGCGGTCTGGAAACGCCCGTGGCCAAACTTGGAGGTGGTGTCGATGAACTTGAGGTCGATCTTCTCCGCGGCCTTGCGGCTGGTCTGCACCAGCAGGGACTTGCGCAGAGTCAGCACCCTCTTCTTGGTCCCAACAACACAGCCTTTCAGCATCAGGAAGTCATTTTTCACCTCACCATAGTGGACAAAGCCACCCTGTGGACAAACAAGTGTTTTTACATAAGTCAAATGTTACAACTGAACTTTGAATATTTGAGTTTACCAATTACACATTAATTGCACACAATCTACCTGTAGAACTACTATACCATTAAATATTAATACTGGTGTGGTCATAATTGAACTGGCACTAAACCAACCTGGGATGAAGAGTTTGTATTAAAAGCTATGAATGACATTTCAGGCATCATACAATCTCTCCTGCACAATGTTCTAACTCAATATATGGCTATACGTTTACATGCAGACTGATAATCTGTCAATCAGACTAATAGCTCAATCGGAATAGAATACATCCATCTATACATCTCAGTCGGAACAGTCTAGTAAACTGGTCATTCAGAATACAACTACTGATTGAACAAGGTGGTTTATCCTGTAAATAATCCATTAAATAGAGCAATAACAGCCGTGTAAACACCTTTATCTGATTACATTCCCAAACTTAAACTTTCCGTATGTTCTGCGCATAATCAGAATAAATTCGATCGGATTGGCCAAGATATCTGCATGTTATTAAGGTCTATTTGATGAGCATTATAACCATTTAGGGCCAGTTTAATATATAGGCCAATTTCAACCAGTCCAAGCATCAATCTTCACCTCAGACATTCAAAAATAAATAAATTCACCAATGTCAGAGGTGAAGACTGCTGGGTCAGATTAAAGTTAGAAGTATATGCATTTGTCATTTTACTGCATTTTTAACCATAAAGAAATGCTATTTAAGCAGTGCTAATCCATTTAGATGTAGTCCCAAGTCCTACATTTAGATGTAGGCAACAAAAGTCAGCATATTGGCTGCAATCAGCCAAAAATTCCCATTTTCAGGGCATCCCTATCCCTGCATCTATCCTACCTAAACGTGGGAATTGTGGACCATTACACTGTCTGCATGACAGTTTGTCCAATTCAGACTCTAAAGCATCAAAGCACATTCTAGCACTAAACTTACCATTGGGTTGATGCTCTTGTTGGAAAGATCGTAATCAGTGGAGGCGTTGTTTTTGATCACTTTGCCATCCTTTGTGTGGTAACCCTGTCCGACCTTGTAGATCTAGAGGAGAAAACGGGAGAATCGGAACGTTAGCTCTGCAAACGAGAGCAAAAATAAGCCTCAAACCTGATCAGACGTCTTTAGCAGAGTGAAGCATAAAATGAAATGGTTTCACAAGCAAACCCACCTTCTTGTTGATCTCAGTGCGGTGGTGGTAGCCCTTCTGACCAGCACGGGCGACGGAGAAGGCCACACGGGCTGGATGCCAGGCTCCGATACAGGCCACCTTGCGCAGACCACGATGGGTCTTGCGGGGCAGCTTTTTCGTGTGCCAACGGCTCGTCACACCTACAAAAACGAGTCCGTTAACAAAGAGCGCAACAACCGTCGAGCCCAGGTTGATCTCAGCTTCTGTGGCGTGCTTTCAGAAGGAAGGCAGCATGGGGTATTTCCTCATGCTTTTCGGGCGCCATGCCTGACGCAGTATCCATGTTTTTCATCACCAAGCACTTGCAGCCATAAACAGCCACCAATTTGAATTAAGTGCCAATTTAGAGGCTACTAGTCTTCATCCATCGATCCATTTGGCTCAAACATGTTCAATCAAGCTATTCCTCAAACGTTTTACTGCACTTAAAGGCACGTACCCTTGTAGCCATGACCCTTGGTGACTCCAATGACGTCAATCATCTCATCCTGGCCGAAAACCGTGCTGATGGGAACGGCCTGCTCCAGCTTCTCTCTGGCCCAGTCTACCTTGTCAGAGATGGTGCCTCCATTCAACTGGATCTCCATGAGGTGGGACTTCTTCTGCCTCAGAGGCAGCAGGCGCATCTAAGGGGAAACAATAATGATGTGATTGTGTGTAAATGTCACTTTAACCAACATTCCTATATTAAATCTTTGCTCAGCTTAATTTAATTTGCACTCAACCAAATTAGGATGCTGAACAGTTTAGTGAATTTCATAGCTTTAATACCTTTAAAAAGGGCATCATACCATTTCTTCTGCACAGCAGCCACATTTACTTGCAGCCTAATCTGTTAACATTCCAACTAACAGCTCAATCAGAATAGAATACGTCCTTGTAAGCACCTCAGTCAGAACAGTCTAGTCCGATTGAGGCCATTCGGAATACAGTTTGTCTGATTGAATGAGGTGCGTAATCCTGTAAATAATCCATTAAATAGAAGAATAATCTGTGTAAACGCCTGTATCTGATTACATTCCCTATCGGAAATTTTTAAGTACGTTCTGAATGTTCGTCACGTCATAGTGAAAGTTTATACCGTTCGACATGGCGGAGCAGAAACTGGTCTGCAGAGGAGACGAAGTTTATGCTCTGATCTTTAAAAGACGGCGGTGGGACGGACGTCCAGCTTATGTGTCTCAGAACACGACGTCTTCCTTTAATAAGGACATGTGAAGGACGTTTTCCTGAGTCTGACATCATTTTAAAGTAATTAAAAACAAGCACTGCTCACTGCTGCTCATCTCACTGACTGGACTCACTCGTTGTCATGGCAACATCTACACTAAGAAGTTCTCTATGCATGTGCGTCATGTTGGATCTGATTATGTGTAGTGAGCATGTAAACAGATTTCAGATTGTTGATTAGAGTGAGAATATAAACACCTCAGTCTTCATCTAGAACCTGAATGTATTTAATCAGATTGGCAAAAGTCTTTGCATGATGTTATTAATGTCCTTTTGATTAGCATTATAACCATTTGGACCAGTTTAATATACAGATTGATTTCAACCTGACCAAGCATCAATGACATCATCTCATCCTAGGAGAACTCAGTGCTGATGGAAGTTTAGTTACTACAATTACATTATTCAATTATATGATTTACAGTCTTGCCTAGTGTCAACTGTCCAAAATCTGACCATCTGTCCTCAGGCAGTTTAATTAGGATGCAATATGAAAATCATCGGCACACTTTGGCAAAAAACTTGATACATTTACATTTACATGTCAAAACCCTGGGTTACTGCACTTTTTACATTATAGTTCCATTTCCTCATCGCAAATCTAGAAACAGATGCAATTTCTACACTGGGTAGACTGGTGCATACCCACTGTCTAACACCTCCAGGTTAATATACAACATTACAGACAGCGCTTTTACAAAAACCGAGCCATGAGCATGTTTAAACAGCAAAATTCATGCGACAGAGCTAAATAAACAATGTGTAAAACCTAAAAATATCAAATTACCTCCCCGGAAGGGCAAACAGATAATCTAATGATTGTGCTTCTATATTTCCAGCACACAATTCAGGTAGACCTCCAAAACCCCAAACCCTCACCTGAGTGTGGGCGATGATACGGACGACCTTGCAGTACTTCTTCATGGCAGTGAAGTCCTTCTCCAGCTGCTTTTTGCCCTCCTCATCCTGCCACTTCTTGGAGTACTTGGTGAAGGCCTTCTTCTTGGACTTGGACCTGTACAGGTGCCGCAGAGGAAGAGAACATGCAGGTTTGCACACAGCTCCTTCATAACCCTTCAGGGTCAGAGGAAGGAGGCTGGGCAGAGCGGCTAGCCCGTCCTCAACTCAGCAAGGAGGGCATTGACAGCTCTTGTGGGTCGTTTTGGCTCATGGCACGGCTTCTAAGGAGCCCTTTCCACCGGCCAGAGGAGCCCGGCGCTCATCAGGGCACGAGGCGCCTGAGCGGAGCTGCACCACACCGACATGTTAGACTGACTCAGGGCAAACATGGGGGCGTTCACACTGGACAGCAACAATCAGCTCCAACACAACTGAATACCAGCCATAAGTGTGAAATGTAATCATTTAAGCCTTTAAACCTACTCAAGTACTTTTTTTGGCCATATTATGATTTCAGAGCCATGTGTTTTCGACCCCTTTCACTACAGTTTCTCTCCTAATAAGAAACTTATTAAAAGCATCTTTTTTAATTGTGGTGAAGTTGATATTGCCTGTGATTAGTTTCGTATGGACATGAGGGAGGAAAAAACAGCTGTGAATCTGGTTCTTACCAGTTCTTGTAGAAGCGGCGTCTGCACTCGTCACTGATGTGTTCAGCGAAGATGGTCTTGAAGGAACGCAGGCCACGAGGGGTCAGGACGTAGCCGACAATGCCAACCACCATCATGGGAGGGGTCTCCACAACGGTGACTGCCTCAACCACCTCCTTCTTGTTGACCTCTATAAGTAATCATTTGTAAATGTAATCAATACTTCTTACCTCCAAGGTTAAGGATAAGTACACTTAAAACTCTGCTCTATAGTAGAGGCTGACTGATAAGCCGATACTGGTATCCCAGTTTTAAATTGGGCTATTAGCTTTTAATAACTGCAAAAAAAATTAGGTACTTATTTGGACTTTAACAGACCAGTAAAGCACTTACTGCTGGAATGATCAGTTATCAGTCAGGCTTTGCTCTACAGCAGACCGTTAGTATGACTGCGCTCAGTGCTCGACATTCAGCAAGGGCTTTTGGCCCAAATATGTCCGCCCGTCGAGGGTATCATCACTGGCAGACCCCAGTAACACAAACAAGCCTCAGGCATGTTTCAAGTCAGCTACCCCACTAAAAATAAACATCACCCCAAAACAAGCTCTGCAAAAAACTCACTTGAGCCAGGTCTGTCGACCTCACGGACAATGTGGGTCATTCCAGCCTTGTAGCCGAGGAAGGCTGTGAGGTGAACGGGCTTGCTGGGGTCATCCTTGGGGAAGCTCTTCACCTTACCCCGATGGCGTCGGCTCCTCTTGCGGGGCAGGAAGCCCAGAGATCCGTGGCGCGGAGCCGAAAACTTACGGTGAGACTAAAAACAAATAAGTAGTAATTTTGAGCACATCAGATTCCACCATCTTGGGTCACAAACAAATAAGGAAACAATTATGCTTTATCACTTCACGATTATATCAGGATGTAAACAGCGGTTTGTTATGAAAGGCTACGTTCTAAAGAAACTTGGAACTAGACGTCTGAAGAGTTTACTAGGTACGCTGTGTGACGCAAGAGAAAACTTGGACTTGGTGCTCACCATTAACATGGGTCTACACAGAACCATAAATGCTCAAAGAACCTTTTGTATGATTCAAGTGTTCTTCATATTGATGGAAAATGAGCTGTAGATGGTTCTATATAGCACCAAAATCTTTGAGTGCAGAACTAAGCACTTCACACCAAACCACTCTGAATGACCGATTACCCCACATGCTTAACCATTTAATTTTGCACAATTTTTGAAAAATTGGTGGAGCTCCCCTTTAAAGGCCTTTGTGCAAATAGATCACTGTTTTTTAGTCTGATCTCTTCCAGTGAAGCTCATGTTCAGGCGACTCTCAGGTAGATCTGACCGGCTGATCAGAGGCTTTTACACAAACTTGAGTCCAACTCCAGTGCATGCCATCATTAAAGGGGACAAGGGGAGAAATTCTGAAATTAATTGAAATAGGTACATATTTCCAAGATTTTACTTTTTGCTCATCTTAATATTGCTAACTTGGAAGAATAATTAGAAAAGATTGCAAATTATGAATTTAACAGCACACTCCAATGTTTGGAGTCCACTAAAAAAATGGCTGGACCTGATAGTTTTGCGTCGGTCCCTAAATCTGCACTAAACTGCACATTCAGAAACTCAAGACATGCAGATTCCCTAGTGGTAAAAATGGCTTTAGTGGTGTTGGACATCATAACCCCTGGTTCCTAATCACCATCCCTTAATGAATCTCTACAGTGATCCACTTCACATTAAACCACTTTGATCTAGATTAACTACTGAAACAAGCAAAAACTTTTAAAAATCGGTTGTGTTCCCCTGTTGGGTAAACTCGGCTTGGACAACCGTGTTCACTCGCTGGACCAAGCTAAATAAGCCACTGAATCACACAGCACAATCAAGAAGTCTAATTTAAGTCTAAACAGTACTTTTAATGCCAACTGTGTTTGTCCTAAAACAAAACTAGACCTGCTCCATTTCCAGGAAGCCATTTCAAGGATTTAAGCGTCAAATTATATGCAATAAAGCAAACTGCATGTGCTCATTTCTGCTGTATATTCATTTTACTTCATAAAAAAGCTTAAAAATGAGTCAAAAACATTACTAAAGCAAAACTCTGCTCACCGGAGGCCATTAGGGCTACATGCGTTGGCCAACGTTAGCTCAGGTAGCTAACCAGGCCGCATCGCCCCCACAAACTCCACAAGTTTAACTTATTACAGTATAACTTATGTTTAAAATTAGAGTTAATGCAGAAGCACCTCCAACAGGATCTGCCTTTAATATTTGAAATAAGCCACTTATTAATACGATAAAATGACATTAGCGAGTTAGCACTGACGCCCGGTCAGCAGCCGGCGTTCCCACCCGCGAAAACTACCAAATTAAACCCATCTTCGACCGCCTGAGGCACAAAATATAACTCCTACCAGGTTAGTTGAACATTAGAGTACCGCATTTCGGAAAAAGCAAGTACATAAAAGCAAGGATGGCTGAAATTCCGACTTGATTAAACAGAAACAGGCCTCACCATTTTGTCTCCGATTGAGAAAGAGGCCGAGCAAACGTGCCCCGCTTGTTTTATATGGACAGCGTGGACGCGCACGTCAGTGCGTCGTTGCGTCAGCAGAGTCAGCAAGCGCGTCCATGTCTCTACAAATATGATAAAATAATAAAAGTCTACCACGTGAAACTGATTTGTCAAACACGTGTCAGGTCCGCGGCGCAATCCTACAATTATTCTAATATTCTGACAATATTAGCCCGTTTCACTGTGACTTGAACTACAGTTCCCAGCATGCACTGCAACGTAACGTGTGCTCCCACACCCTCCCCAACAACGACCAAAAAACGTGTAGCGAATGTATATTTAAATAAATGTAAATTAATATGAACAACAGACTTATTATTTAAAATAAATGTTTTAAATATAAAACAATTTATATGCAGTTTTTATATAAAATTATTTTTTGAATCGTTCGATTCAGTGCCTATTTTTTTGCAGTTGTAGTTTTGGCATGTTTTGAACAAACAATGGCCAGTCAAAATTTTATATAAAAATAAAATAATAACAGCTGGCCCACAGATTTGATGAGATTTTTTAATATGGCCCTTTTAGTGGTTGAGTTTGACAAACCTGATGTAAAGTATACAGTATAAACACACATATGTTACAAATATTTAGCATTTATAACTTCACTTAACAGTTATAAATGTAAGAATTTCTTCATTTAAATCTGGAAAATTTTTTTTTAGAAATTAGAGAAATGTGAAACACCTGCAATAAAGACATATTTAAGATTCTGCACTATTCCTAGGTCACTATTCAAATTTAAGCAAATTTGTTGATGTTGACTGTGTTAAAGGGGAATTCCACCAATATTTCAACATTTCTGAATAATTGAGTGGCTGAGATTATTATTACGAGTTATCCAGAGTGGTTTGGTGTAAAATGGTTGATTGGAGAGACTCAGATTCCTTTACAGTGGTGGTGATCGGAACCAGGGGTCGCCATGACTACAACACACGTATTGAGCTGTTTTATTTACTATCCAAAACCACCAGTGAACCTACACAAGTCTTCTGAGTTTATACACAATGTTGATGGCAAAATAGTGATAAATCTAAAAAATTAGTTTTCTTTGACAACTATTTTGCCTCGCAACACCCTGCATGCATCCTTCCACCAGGAATTAAAATATATTTTAAGCTGAAACATCACAAAACTATCATAAATAATTGTCTCAGTCATCAGGCAGTGAATTCATGAACATTTCATGTGATAACCTTTTTGAGGAGGACGTCTGGTTCCTATCACCACCACTGTGAACAATTCTGACTCAGTAAGTTTCTCTAGAACAGAGCGTTTCACACCAAACCACTCTGAACGACTCTGTTTACAACATTTTGTTAACCATTTAATTATGTAGAGTTTGGTGGAGTTCCCCTTTAAAGGCCTTTGTGCAAACAGGTCAGAGTGTTTTTTAGTCTGATCTCTTCCAGTGAAGCTCACGTTAAGGCGACTCTCAGGTAGATTTGATCTGCTGATGAGAGACTTTCACACAAACTTGTGGAATCCAACTCTAGTACATGCTGTCATTAAGGGGGACATACCACCAAATACAGAGAAATTCTGAAGTTAATAGAAATAAATTATATATATATGATATAAGCAAAAAGTAGAATCTTGGATGTACACACACACACACACACACACACTATATATATATATATATATGTGTGTGTGTGTGTGTGTGTGTGTGTGTGTGTGTGAGTGAGTATGTATGTGTGTGTGAGTGTGTGTGTGTGAGTGTGTATGTGTGAGTGTATGTGTGAGTGTGTGTGTGTGTGAGTGTGTCTACATCCAAGATTCAACTTTTTGCTTATATCATGTTGATAACTTGGAAGAATAATTAAAAAAGATTTGTATTTGTATTAAATTAGAAAAGATTTTTCAACTTTGCTCTGCAATGTTTGGAGCCCACTAAAAATTGGCTATAACAATGATGATGAAATTTGAAATACAGCAAAATAAAAACAAAACAGAAATGCAAGAATTGAAAAAAGGAACAGATGACTGGCAACGACAGCTGAGACCAAACAAGCAAGTTTGTCTAGCATTCTCTTTTATTAAAAACTGATAAAAACAGATATCAAGTGATGTTACAGGCCTGTTTAATGATTTTACTCTCCCACATACAAACCATGGTCCCTGAAATGACGATTTCTCAGAAAACAACAGATAATACCTTCTAGTGAAGGGCATAAACACAGAGTCTGACACGTTTGATACATTAACAAAGCCCTATTCATATCAATAACAACAAAAGAGGAAAAAACAGGCCTTGAACATCAGCATAGTGCCTTGGTCTTCCTTATTTAAGTGGTTTATGTAGTAATTTTCAACACCACCTAAGCAGACCAGCATCCAGCGCTTCATATTTCTTACTTAATCCCTAAAAATCACTCACAACTACAGCACCAGCAGACAGAGTTCACTTTCAGTTGAATGCACTGCGAGGAATTCCACTGATTTTACTACATAACTAAGTGGTTAAGATGTAAACAGAGTCGGTCAGAGTGGTTTGGTGTGAAACGCTCTGTTCTAGAGAAACTTAAGAGTCAGAATTGTTCACAGTGGTGGTGATAGGAACCAGACGTCCACTTCTAAAATATGCTGAGACACTGTTTTACAATATTGTTTCAGTTTAAAATGTGCTTCTGAAACGTGTTTATGGTGGAGGGGTACATTCAGGACACCATGAGGCAAAATAGTCCCCAAAGAAAACATATTTTTCCAGATTTTCCACTATTTTTCCATCATCAGCATTCCATATAAAACTCAAGACACGTAGGTTCACTGGTAGTTTTGGATAGTAAATAAAATGCCTTTATCTGAGTTGTAAACATGCTGACCCCTGGTTCCTATCACCACCACTGTAAAAATATCTGAGTTGATAAGCTTCTCTATTCGCCTATAATCCACTGATAAACCACTTTGAATGACTTTGTTTACATCCTCACAAATTACTTGTGTAGAAATCCTGAAAAAAGAGTGGAATTCCCCTTTAAGTCATTCAGGATAGTCACTTAGGCTGACTTAGAACACGAATATATGTATGCATCTGCTGCTAGTACATAAAATATGACAAAGAGACATTCAGACGTGTGTGTCGCAGCCATTTTCTCCCCAGCAGACACTAACGGCCGTCTTGTGATTCCAGTGAATGACCAGCAGGTGGCTGCTGCACACAGATCTGCTGGTTCAGAGTGGCAGAGCTCGGCCACGTGTGTGGACACGTGAATGGAGGCCACGTGCTGCCAGAAGCTACTTCATTAAGATGAAACGGCCACAAATAAATCATTCGCTAAAGTCTCTCTCTTCGCTCCCATGCAAATAAGGGCAGCATACAGAGGTAGAGTTTCTGCCAGCAACAAGATTAAATTCCCTGTTCCACCTTAAATGGTGCAGCAGTTACAATCGGGGCACCTTAGGCACCAGAATGCAACTGCCGCAGCATTTAAGGTGGACCGGCAAATTCAAATAAGAAGCCAGCTTTAGCCTCGTCTGCCAGCATGCTTTGGTGCCACTTCAGTGTATGACGACGGAGCACCATGCTACGTCAATGTTGCGTCACATTTCAGGGGATTACTAAGCTTTAGGGCTGCAAAATAAACAATATGTTCACAATAAGGATGTGCTGGAAGGCTACAATACACACAGCCATCTAACCAATCAGATTAATTTTACTGTTTGTATATGTTTTTGTTGGAGTTTTGAAGAAAAGTCTATTATTTTGAGCAAAATATTGCCACGTTACATTATTGATTGGATGCATTTGAATATATATCGCAATATACAGCAATACAGTCACATCGCTAGTATTTTATCCATATCGTGCAGTGCAGCCCTACTGAGATCCACAGCTTTACATGGTAAAAGTCCCACAGCTCCCATCTGTGGGCTTGCTGTCTTGTCATAACACGTCCAGCTTCACTCAGATGTATCTTTAGTCCAGCGCGGGACACATGCAGAGGCTGAGCTAAAGGCAGTTTCGTTTCTGCGGACGCATATCTGTCCTGTTTCTGTCCAGCAGCTCCTCCACAGTGGGCTGGGGATAAATATAGAGGCTGAATCCAGCAGCCAAAACGTCCTCAGGCTCCTCTCTGCTTCTGCTCCTCGTTGCGCTTGTGGAAGAAAGCCTTTCCAAACTCGTACGTGCTGATCATGACTGCGCACGCCGGGGCCACTTTGATCACCCGTGGAAATAAGCCTGCAAGAGTGGATATCAGGTTAGGGTTAAATATGTAAGAAATAATTAAAAACTGAAATGAAAAACAAAAGCGTAAACGAATGGAAAGTTATAACAATCAAGGTACGCAATCAAGGTAGACCACTCCCCATCACTTATACAGCTACATAGATTAGGCTCCTTACCCACTTTAGTTGAAGCACCTACCTTGTGCTTTCACTCACTGGCCACTTTATTAGAAACACCTGCCTTGTCATTAGAAATCCTAGCTAATTTATTAGAAACACCTACCTAATCTTTCACTCACTGGCCACTTTATTGGAAACACGTACCTTGTGCTTCCACTCACTGGCCACTTTACTAGAAACACCTACCTTGCGCTTCCACTCACTGGCCACTTTATTAGAAACACCTACCTTGCGCTTCCACTCACTGGCCACTTTATTGGAAACACCTACTTGGTGCTTCCACTCACTGGCCACTTTATTAGAAACACCTACCTTGCGCTTCCACTCACTGGCCACTTTATTAGAAACACCTACCTTGCGCTTCCACTCACTGGCCACTTTATTAGAAACACCTACCTTGCGCTTCCACTCACTGGCCACTTTATTGGAAACACCTACTTGGTGCTTCCACTCACTGGCCACTTTATTAGAAACACCTACCTTGCGCTTCCACTCACTGGCCACTTTATTGGAAACACTTACCTTTTAGCTCCACTATAATTGTATAGCTGTGTGCAATTAGACATTATAGTCCATTGGTTGCTGCACAGTTTCTCAGACCCCCCCGTCCTCTAGTTCATTCATCATTGGTCAGCTTCTGACCACGGGTTTGCTGTTGTCCAGATATTATTTGTGTGGTGGTCTTTTCTCAGCAGTGACACTGAGATGGTAGTCTGTGTGTGGTGTTGGCATGAGCGTAACAGATACTGCGGTCAGTGTCACTGCTAGGTTAAAAGTGGTCAACCACCCAAAAATATCTAAAGATATTTAAGACAAGAGCGAAATCTGTGTGTGGCTGACCACCACAAACTGTGCATTAACAGATGAGCTACAGTTTCTAACTGCATACCAGCATTGTGGAGCTACAAGAGAGGGGTTTCTGATAAAGTGGCCAGTGAAATATATGATCATGTTTTTGCTTCTGGAGGTGAATAAATTTTGCTTACAGTCAATAAGAGTTTCCTAAAGGCTTCCACTGCGAGGACACTATCACTACTCAGCTAGCCAAATGTTACACAAGAGTTATTAACCATCACAGCAGCATTTACCTGCAAACAGCCCCCGATACCCCACCTCACTCCAGATATTCTTCATTATGTGCCATGTTGAAGAGGGCTTCTTCAGCGGGGCTGCAAAAAACAACCAAATATGTTAGGTAAATGTATGCAAATATGATTATATACCGCAATTATTGTAATAACGTAATTAACAGGGAGGCACAATTACATTGGAATCATACTGATACTGGTAGACAATTATTAAAATAAAAAACATTAAATTTGACTGACATTTCAAACTGATGATTGGATAAAATACACTATACAGACAAAAGTATTGGGACACCCACAATTATTGAGTTCAGGTGTTTTAGCCACAACCTTTGCTATTATGGTATAACAGCAAACACTTGGGGGGTGCAGGGTGAAAAGCACGCCGCCACTGGACTCTGGAGCAGTGGAAACGTACTCTGTGGAGTGACGAATCACTCTTCTCTATCTGGCAGTCTGATGGACGAGTCTGGGTTTGGAGAATGCCAGGAGAACGTTACCTGCCTGACTGCACTGTGCCAGCTGTAGAGTTTGGTGGAGGAGGGATGATGATATGGGGCTGTTTTTCAGGGGTTGGTCTAGAACCCTTAGTTCCAGTGAAGGGAAATCTTAACCAAGACATTTTGGACAATTCTATGCTTCCAGCTTTGTGGGAACAGTTTGGGGAAGAACCTTTCCTGTTCCAGCATGACTGAGCCCCAGTGACCAAAGCAGCTCCTTAAAGGCCTGACTGGGTGAGTTTGGTGTGGAAGAACTTGACTGGCCCTCTCAGAGCCCTGACCTCAATCCCATCAAACACCTTTGGGATGAACTAGAACGGAGATTGTGAGCCAGACCCTCTCGACCAACATCAGTGTCTGACCTCACAAATGCTCTTCTGGATGAATGGGCAGAAATTCCCACAGAGACTCTCCAAAATAGTGTAGAAAGCTTCCCAGAAGAGTGGAAGCTGTTTTAGCTGCAAAGGGGGACCAACTCCATATTAATGCCTATGGATTTAGAATGGGATTCATAAAAGCTCCTGTGGGTGTGATGTGTAGGTGTCCCAATACTTCTGTACATATTGTGTATTTGTTGCACCCTGAAAGAGCAGAATGTTTAGGAGGCACTGGGTTCCAGGTGGATTTAGCTCCAATATAAACGTTTATGCGTCGGCATGAACAGATATGTAGATCAAAACATATCGGACATCGACACTGATCCACAATTCCCATATCAGTGCATCAATTGTAATTAATAAAGTAATCCAATGTAATTAATTACAATAGCAACAATAATAACTTGACTTCTAAGAACTAAATACGTGACCTGCAATCACTAACTTTAATTCTGACTAGATAAATTCAGAATTACC
The DNA here is from genome assembly GCF_904425465.1 of Colossoma macropomum. Lineage (NCBI taxonomy): Eukaryota > Metazoa > Chordata > Actinopteri > Characiformes > Serrasalmidae > Colossoma > Colossoma macropomum. The sequence goes on along the minus strand of NW_023494801.1, from coordinate 33,159,624 downwards.
AAAAGAATAGTGGTTAATTTTTCATCATACCTCCTAGAGTGTCCATCTCTCCCAGCTGGATCTGCCGGCGTGTTTTCACCACGTCAAACGGCAGGGTCATCACTGCGGCTATCTGCGCAGGACACAGGACAGGTTCATTAGAGAACAAACACAAGCTGACATTCACTTGTAGTATCTGATAAACATTTACACTGGAGATATACCTTAACAGCTTAATATGCTACAATTAATCTCCATTCCTTTTATCTTTATTTTATTACTGTGATCTTTCACACTATTATTTTTTATTATCTTAATATCCTGCCTACCCTGATTATCACTTCATCCTGTATTACCCGTAAGCCATTATTTGAGACAATCAATGTTTTATTGCTGCTTATTAGGCTCATAGATTTTTCTTAATAAGGCTGTTTTTATTTCCGAGTTGTTTTAATAACTGTGTATTACTATTACTTTTAAAGCTCTCGGAATTACGAGTACTGTATGAAGCTTGGTATACAAACAAAGTTTGAAACGACTTTATTTGCACCTTCTGAAATGTGAATTTTGAAAAAGCACATATTGAAACTAGTGGGTTTTAGGGGATGAACTGTCACAAATATTTACCAAAATAAATAAACCTGATTAGGTGTTAATACTGCACAATGCAAACCAACAAAGAACTACTTCTACGCTTCAAGGCGCTTCCACAGAGGGCAAAGTTGAAGCTGTCTGTGGTAATGAAAACTTTGACCCCTTCACTCCCCTTGTCCCACGTTCAGCCCATTAACTCAGCCGCAGGGAGCCTTCTGTGCTCAGCACCGGCGCCCTGGCTGATGATCAGATCAGCCACCAGAGAAGATAAGACACTGTTATATAAGAGGAGAACCAACTCTGATAAAGTTAACAGGCAGTAAATAAAACTGCTCCTTCACTTCACCTCAAACTGAACCGCACTGTCTGCAAACGCCAAGCTGTGATAGTGCTGCTTCCTGATTGAACAGAGTTACACGCAAGAGCCCCATCTAGAACCGTTCTGCATTGTTCCACTGGAGCTTCAATTTAGATCACAATATTTAAATAAATAAATAAATAAATAAATAAATAAATACTACCAATATCACTACTACTACTAGTCATCATCGTCCTGACCGTCCAATTCATAGCAGGTACTGAAAGATTCATAGCAGGTACTGTCAAATTCATAGCAGGTACCATCCAGTAAATAATTGATAGCGGCTGTAAAATAATCTGTACAGGCTGTAAGATTAATAACTAATTAATATTATCAGGTTTCAAGGGAAAAATAATTTATGTATTAGCTGTCAACATCCAGTTACACAAACATTTGGCTCATAAGCCAGATCATAAAAAGGTTTTACTTTTATTTTATTTTGTGCACAACAGACCAAACATAGCGAATATTTGCATACAAGCAAAGCAAAATCTTCCCAATGTGACTAACTTTAACTATTAAGATAAATATTTAGATTAGTTCAGTGCTTAAACAGAAGGAAAAAATGAGAAAAAAAAAATATATATACATATATTATAAAAAACAAATTATAAAAACAAATTATAAAAAAAAACACAAACACAAAGCAAGGTTGGAGTAGGATTAATAGGGAGGGTAAAAAAAACAACAAAAAAACAGATTTTTGTGACAGGAAGTGGACTTTGGCTAATCTTTTGAAGGTGTTCAGACTGATACGGGTTATCAGGTTGAGTTGCGGACACTTCCAGATAGAAGGTCCTCTGTGGGAAATTGAGAATCGATTAAGAAGTTCTGCAGAAAGCAGGATGTAGGGTGTTAGAAGATCTGAAGTGAAATAGTGATGGGTTTCGAAGTTATGCTGAAAAATGTTTTGGAAATAGTCCAATGAACGAAAAGAAACTGGCTGACTTGAAAAAGGTTCATTTAATGAACATTTCAAAATAATTATGTTCAAAAAAGTGGACGAGAACAAGCATAATGTGTAAGAATTCTGAAAGTACTACCCCAATTAATGTTACAGTATGACAGATATGGAGATATTATAAATTCGATTTGTCTGATGACACCAATATTTTTAGCTATTGTTCTTGATATTTCTGCAATGTGATTTTTCCAGCTGAGTTTCTTATCAATAAGTGATGCCAACAAAATACTGGTGTTGGACATGTGTACTGCCACGAGGATATCAATTCCTTTTTTGTTTCTTGGAGTAAAGAGCATGTAAGAGCTTTTCTTGATGTTAACGGACAGTTTGTTAGCTTCAAACCAGGTACTGAAATTAGCTAGTTCGGCGGTAGTATTGAGATTAGTCTGTAGCCGTCTTTGTCGGGTAGGAAAACGTTGGTGGTGTCATTAGCAAACAAGATAAAAATAAAATAAATAATCTCTTAGCAGGCAGACACAGGTCAGTCACACAGATTAAAGACAGGGTCCCAATATTGACCCCTGAGAAACTCCACATTTGACAGTCTTTAGACACACTGTTTTCTGTCTGATAACTAACTTCTAAACCTAAATCTAATTCTGTGTTGCGGATGCTACAGTAATAAATGCCAGAATGTGTTATGGTTAACAGTATTGAATGTTTCAGACAAATCAGTGAAAATTTCTTTATTTCATTGCTGTCAAGTGCCTTTGAATTCATCTGTTGAATTCAATCTGTTAAATTAGAGCCGTAGATGTCGAGTGTTTGTCTCTGAATCCATAATGGTGTCAGTACTGAGCCATAATCTGATTATAGACTATTTTTTCAAAACATTAGAAAGGCAAACTGATTTGTGAATTGGGATATCTTTAGCCCTATTTTAACTGTTCAGGAAATAAACCAGAGGTTAAAGACTGGTTGATACTGTGAAGTAAAGGCTTGCAGATGTATTGGAAGCATTTATTGAGAAAACGTGGTCTTAGCTTATCGAGCCTTTCCAAGGGCTCACCTCCTCTAACACCGCCTCATAGAAAATGAAGGAATTCAGTAATGGGTGGGACAAAAATGTGTCAGGTCTATTGTCAGCTAGTGAAGGTCCAATATCAGGGCTGCAACTAACAATTATTTTAATTGTTGATTAATCTGTTGATTATTTTCTCGATTAATCGATTCGTTGTTTGGTCTATAAAATGTCAGAAAATGGTAAAAAAAAAAAAAAAGTCAGTCTTTTCCAAAGTCCAATAAGACGTCCTCAAATGTCTTTTTTGTCCACACCCCAAAGATATTCAGTTTGGTGTCACAGAGGAGTAAAGAGCAGGAATCAGAGAAATGTAACTTTTTTTTCCCCTTAAAAAATGACTCAAACCGATTAATCGCTTACCAAAATAGTTGACCATTAATTTAATAGTTGACAACTAATCAGATTGATCAATTAATTCTTGCAGCTCTATCCAATATTATCAAAGTTACTAAATGCATCGGCAATATCTACTGAGTTGGTAATGCTTTGGTGATTGTTTCGTTTGAATTCAGTGATTGGGCCAGAACAGATATCCTCACTGATAATGCTCCATGTGTTTTTCATATCACTATAATATGTCTGGAATTTGGTTTAGGCAATATTGCTTTGTTGCGCTCCTGAGTTTATTCAGTGATTTGCTGCAAAAGGCTGGGTATGTTTTCTGCATTAACAGGGCTGGATTTGTTAAATAATCTTTTTAAAAGTTTGTTTCTACTAATTTCTTTCTTTAAAGCCCTGGTGAGCCAGGATTTCAGAGTTTGTGTGTGTGTTTAGATTGATGTGGAAAAGTTAAGCTGACCGTTTGGTTAATAGTTTCACTGAAAGCACATTATGCTTTTTGAGCACTGGTCAAATTTGAGACACAGTTGATGTATCTAGTGATGTTTCTGTTGCCGAGGGTCCTGACGGTAACCTTTTCGTGTAGTTTGTGGGTTCTCTGAGAACGAGCAGCAGCTCTGAGAGGAGCACAGCTATGTGTTGTTGGGAAAGGAGCTTTAAAGGGAGAGAAGGCTGTAGCTGAATGAGGGTTAGAAGGATTGGGTTAGTCTACTCACAGCTCCTGAAACGGCTCCTGCAGTGAAACTGACAGCAAAAGAAGCCTGAGGCCCGCTGTATCTGTCACACAGCTCCGCCTTCACCAGCTCATAGTTAAACCAGTACAGAGCTGCAAACACACAAGAGTATTCACATCATCATAAACATATAATAATAATACATTTTATTTATTTTGCACCTTTTTCAGACCCAATACAAACACAAACATTAAAAAATGTTATATAAAAAAGAAGGAATTGTAAAGTAACAGACAGCAAGACACAAAATATAAGGAGAAAATGGAACATGTACAGGAATTATTATGGATGTGATAAATATAGAGGGTTAAACATGTATTGTGCACTGTGATGTATCGATATGAAGGTGCAGTAGCATTCAGCTGTATTGATTCTGGAGGAGTGTCAGAATCAATTTTAACACATTATTAGAATAACAACATTTAGTACATATGAGCTCATTTTTTCAAACACTCGTGCCATTTTCAAACAAAAAATCCCTTTTTTAATGTTTTTATACTGTACCAAAATAATTAAATTGAAATAAATCATGCAGGAAAGTGAGAATGCATTATTTCTAATAAAACAATTCAACACATCATAAAATCTTGAAGGGGAACTCCACCAATTTTTCAAAATTTCTGCATAACTAAATGGTTAAAATGTAAACAGAGTCATTCAGAGCGGTTTGGTGTGAACCGCTGTTTTACGATACTTTACGATTTGGGGCTCAAATGTTGTAAACATCACAACTCGATTCCTATCACCACCACTGTAAAGAAATCCTGAAAAGAGTCAGTGGGTTCATCACATCAAACCCGCTGAATGACACTTTTCACATTTCAGCAGCTGAATTATGCAGCAATGTTGAAAAGTCAGTGGAATCCTCCTTTAAATGATTTGATTCAAAATTCAATTCAAAATGATTTAAAAAGCTAAAAATGTTCTGATTTAATGCCATTGATTTTTTTATGTTGTAACTCCATTTTCAGGTCCTGGATTTTATAGTTACTGGGAGGAATGACAGTAAGTGGCCAATCGGTTGCATCAACAGTTCAGTTAAGTGCCATTGATCACAAAATCCAGGACTGGAAACTGGATTCAAAGTCCTCTGTTATAAATGATCATAATCTACTGACCAGAGAAAGGGACGTCCCGTAGGACGGTAGGCCCCCAGCCCCTCCAGAGAGACAGCCAGCCGTTCTGAGTCACGGCCGAGCGTATACAGACTCTCAGCTCGCTGTAGGACAGCTGACGAGACTGCATCTTGGTGCGCACAAGCTCCAGAGGACTGATCACAGTCACTGCTCCAACTGCACACAACACACACAGAGAAACACACATACAGTCAGACGCATAAAACCACAACAGCATACAAAGAAATAAAAACACTAAAGTCAGAAACACTCAAGAGTGAGCCAGGTGTGTTAAAGGGCCCATACCAGGGAAAACTGACCTTTCTTCATTTTTTAAATTGATTTATTTTTTTTAATCAAAAAATTTGACATAGTATGTAAACATGGATAAAGTTTCAAATGCACTGTTCACTGCCCAGCCCATATGTGGAAACAAAGCTGCAAAGACAGAATTTTTGCTTTTATGATGACACAAAACCAACTCATTTACATATATCAACCTTTTTAGCCTACAGTAGTTTGGCCCCTCCTATTGGAGTGTTTCAGCCCGGACTGCTTTCTGAACGAGGCACAAAACAGTGCAGCCAATCAGAACAGAGCTCATTTACATACATCAGTCTTAGAGGCACAGTAACAAAAAAAGCCTGTTTAATTCCAAGTGACGAAGAGGGGGTTGGAAAACAAATGAATCATGGAATATGAGCCTTCATAGCTGGAAAAACATTGAAAAATTAACTCACGTCTGGCCAGCCCTCCTGCAATGAGGGGCACGTGGGTGCCCTGGTAACCCATGCCGTAGCGCAGGAAGTCCCTCAGCTGATCGTAGCAGGTGAAGTAGATGACCGTGGCAGGAACAGCCATGACCCTTCACAACAAACAAAACATGGTCTTTATCTTACACTACAAATACAGTGTTCTGGGTGAGAAAATACACACAAGAAAATGATGGCAAAATGCTGTAGAGGAGTAATGAAGCATTATGTGAATAGACTGCACTACAGGTCTGCCCTCCTGACCGCTCCTGCAAGATTTCAGCCTGTTCCCGCAGAAATTCGGAATCATCTGTCCCGCTCCCGCCCGCAACCAAAACGTTTTGTCCCGCTCCCGCCTGCACAGTTCAGTCAATGTGAACCGACATCGAACATCTGATACAGTCTGTTCACAAATACATTATCCTCTGCTGAAATAACATTGTGTCGTGGTCATCAGGCTCACTGTGAGTAACTTCATCAAACGCTGTTTATTTCCAGTAAACACAGAGCAGGAATTAAACCACAGAGCGTTATTTGTGTGTTTTGCTGGGCAGCTGTGGCCGGCGGACTTAAGGCTCCGCCGTCTCTGTAAACTACGAGAATTTGTGTGTTGTTCATGTGATCGGCTGCTTCGCAACTCTTCAGTATGACTTAATTCATGTTAATTCCTTTACTGTTATCCTTTTACATACGATTCATTGATTGCTCTACTTTATTTAGGCTATTCATTAACTAGCGGGATTTCTCTTCATGCGTCCTCGCGCCTGCAGTGGACTGGTTTTCCACCCACCCCAGCATGCAATACTGAAAATTAGTCCCGTGCCTCAAGATACTGTGGTGGGTAGGGCTGCAAATAACAATTACTTTCAGTGTCGATTAATCTGTTGAGTATTTTCTCGATTAATCAATTAGTTTGATCTATAAAATGTCAGAAAACGTTACAAAAAAAAAGGTGATCAGTTTTTTCCAAAGCCCAAGATGACGTCCTCAAATGTCTTTCTTTTTGTCCACACCCCAAAGATATTCAGTATGGTGTCACAGAGGAGTAACAAGGTCTTTTAAAAATCTCTGGAAGCCGGTGTTTTAATGAAAACTAAACTTAAGTGTAGTGTTAAGGGGATGCAGTCTATGCTTTACAGTTAGTCATCTGAAAAAGCCAAATATGAGCCCTGAATGAAAACCACTGTCCCTTGAAACCTCGTAAACATTAGAGTTCTTGATCAAAAATGGCACAAATTCACACTAGAATTGGTTAAAACAGAACAGTATTCCAAAAAGAACTGAAACTGAGCTATAGATTACAATCTCAATCAAGCAAGTAGATGCTAATGACCTTTAAGCAAGCTAGATAATGCTGGGTGGGATCTGCCACCTTTGTCTTGCAGATTATACAGGGCACATTATCACATGTTAAAGTATGTTAATCTTCTCAGGAGTTTTAGAAATCAGGACTAACTTACAGTGTTGGAGGCAGGCCGCTCCACAGAGACCGCAGACCCTCGTGCCTCGTGATTTTCACAAACGCATCCTGAAAGGAACCAAAAACATCTTTTTATCATTATGACTTTAGCAAGTTTTTGCTGTTTGAGTTTTAAAAAAACATTGACAGCTAAGAACCACAACTGTAACTGCAATATTTATATCGTGTAAAACTGAAAAAGCAAGGTACAAAACAGTGACCAATAACATTTGGAGTAAGAGGGTAAATTTGGTGTAAACGTGTGTGTTTTATTGGCAGTTGTCGTGATTTTTAGCTCCTTAAAACTGGTGACAAAATGTTCAAATCAGTCAGCGTGTGAGTGGCAGCCTACCAGCGTCCCGCTGAAGTGAGTGGGCGTTTTGTACCAGGTGCTGCAGGTGGTCATATTCTGGCACACGTAGATGTGGTCCATCAGCCCGTTACAATACAGAAAGCACTTCCCTGAAAGTGGATCAAAACAACAGAGTCAGAAGACTTTCAATAAAGTCAATACATAAACATTAAAATTCATCATTTAAAAAAAAATTCATGCATTATCAGACGAAACATATGCTGATTTCAGAAGATATGTTACAATATGTCTGGCCTTGCTTCAAATATTAATGGAGTCCTATAAAGATAGTTTCAAAAAATAAATAAAATACACATTTTCACCTTTTACCAAATTACGTGATGCTCTACCAATCAGCATTATGCTAACTGCATGTCTAAATCATCTGGTTTTAAACTGTGTGTAGTTGTTCAGTAAAGCTGCAACTAACGATTATTTTCACAGACGATTAATCTGTTGGTTATTTTCTCGATTAATCAATTAGTTGTTTGGTATATAAAATGCTAGAAAATGGTGAAAAATCATCAAATGATATTCAGTTTGGTGTCACAGAGGAGTAAAAAAAAAAACACAAAATATTCACATTCACAAATCGATTAATCGACTATCAAAATAGTTGGCGATTAATTTAATAGTCGTCAACTAATCGATTATTCAATTAACTGTTGCAGCTCTATTGTTCGGTAATCTCTAAAACACTTTGTTCATGTGGTTTCTGACACTGTATGACACACTGTTATTTATAAATATGGACTACTGTACATTCTCATAGCTAAACACAACAACAGCAGCCATAATGGATGAATTTTGTGTCTACACTTTTGTTGATGATAGAGCTGAAATCTTTTCATTAAAATCACAGTTTAAGAGTGCAATTTTCAAATTGGAACTTTTTTCATAGCCTAGATTATCAACAACACTGTCTTAGCAAGTTTTAAGTGGGGGTATTTAACATAACAGTTTGTGAACTGCTTGTAGAAGTTGAACCAATTAAATTACGCTTATTTATTTGTTTTTAGCCAAATTCTATTTACATTTCAGGAAAAAACACTGTTAAAAAGATGTTTTTTTAAAGTTCAATAAATGCATGACGCTTCCAAAGTCAATGTGTAATTGTGTTAAAAAATCATGATCTCAATACTGACCAAAATAATCATGATCATGACATATAATCATAATAGAGCAGCCCTAGTAACAATCATGCTAACTGGTGGCATGTATGCTTCCATCAAATACTGCTTGTAGGAGTTAAACCAATTAAATTCCTTTTACTTTTTATTTGTTTCTAGTTGAGCTATACTTAAACTTAAAAAGTGTTAAAAATTGTTTTTTAAAGCTCTCTAAATGCATGATGTTTCCAAAGTCAAAGTGTAATCATGTTAAAAATATTATGATTAATATTGACCAAAATAATCGTGATCATGATTTTTTGCCATGATAGAGCAGCCCTAGTTAGCACCATGCTAACTGGGGGCATATAAGCTTCCATCAGTGTTTAAATTAGATTTTTAACCTAACTATGACTTTAACTTTCTCAGGCACTGTAGAACTGACACAGACTGAGGAGGACGACCCAAACGCAGATAGAAGCAGCTATAAATATTAGCGCCCATGGAAGTGTCCAAGCACACAGGGCAGCCACAACAGTGCTAAGTAAATCTGACCACTCTGAATCTGGCAACAACACACTGCTATTTTTGGCATTCAGTCATTCACGGGGACACCTTCAAGGTTAACCCCCGAGTTACAGGGTTCAAGTGCCTTGGCACGCGTCCTGTTTTCTTTCCACTGGACAAACTCCTGCAGCTTGATTCATCAAGGATGAACAAACATTACCATTTCAATTTCCCCCGGCCATGTACACAAACCCTCTGGCCTCTTACAGTGAATTCTACAGTCTTATCAGAGCGACAGTGTGCTCATTTCATTCTGTTCAGGTTATTCAGGGTTAATGCCATCATCTGTAGAGAAGGACAGTGGCTGGAACAAAGTAAAGTCCAATCAGCAGCTTAATCAGTTAAGTACAAATAGTTCACACAAACAAACATGAAACCAGAAGTCAGTGTAGATGTGAACAGTCAGGCGTGGGAATTTACTCAGTTACAAGAACGTATGTACCATTTGGATGGATTATTACTTCTATTTCCAGACTATTACACTTTTACTTCTACTCAAGAATATGAATGAGTAATATACACCATATAAGTGTGCAGGTAGCCCTACTTAATATTAAGCTCAGGTGTTTCACAGCCATCCAATCTCCATTAACAAACACTGGCTGTGTTTACATGCAAAGATTGTTGCCAGAACGATTGAACACATTCCGATTATAGATGAAGACTGAAAGCGTTTATTCTCATTCCACTCAACAATCTGATGGAAAACTTCTGTTTTACATGCTCGCGACAAGTAATCCGATCCAAATTATGCATGTGTAGAGAACCACTTAGTGAGTCCAGTCAGAGTGAGATGAGCAGCAGTGAGCAGTGCTTGTGTTTTTAACTGCTTTGAAATGATGTCAGACTCAGGAAAACGTCCTTCACATGTCCTTATTAAAGAAGGCCGAGAGGAAGACGTCGTGTTCTGAGACACATAAGCTGGACGTCCGTCCCACCGCCGTCTTTTAAAGATCAGAGCATAAACTTCGTCTCCTCTGCAGACCAGTTTCTGCTCCGCCATGTTGAACGGTATAAACTTTCACTATGACGTGACGAACATGATCAGATCGGACTTAAACTTTCCGATAGGGAATGTAATCAGATACAGGCGTTTACATTGATATTATTCTTCTATTTAATGGATTATTTACAGGATTACCCACCTCGTTCAGTCGGATAGAAACTGTATTCTGAATGGCCTCAATCAGACTAGACTATTCCGACTGAGCTGTTTACATGGACGTATTCTATTCTGAATGAGCTATTAGTTGGATTATTAATAGATTATTAGGCTGCATGTAAACGTGGCTACTGGCAGTAGAATGTGTCGTACTGAATAGATCAGCGACTTCAAACATGCCACTTCTGCCACAAGTCTGTTTGTGAGATTTATGTCCTGCTAGATCTGCCCCTGACAACTATAAGTGCCATTATGTGAAATGGAAGCGTCTAGGAGCAAAAACAGCTCAGCCTCAAAGCTGTACATCCTCTGTTGAATCACTCACTACAGACTTACAAATTGCCTCTGGAAGCAACATCAGCACAAGAACTGTGCATCGGGAGCTTCATCAAATGGGTTTCCATGGCTGAGCAGCTACATACAAGCCTAAAATCACTATACGCAATGCCAACTGTCAGCTAGAGTGGTGTAAAGCGCCACCACTGGACTCTGGAGCAGTGGAAACGAATTCTGTGGAGTGATGAATCACACTTCTCTATCTGTCAGTCTGATGGACGAGTCTGGGTTTGGAGAATGCAAGGAGAACGTTACCTGCCTGACTGCACTGTGCCAGCTGTAAAGTTTGGTGGAGGAGGGATGATGATATGGGGTTGTTTTTCAGGGGTTGGTCTAGAACCCTTAGTTCCAGTGAAGGGAAATCTTAATGCTTCAGCACCAAGACATTTTGGACAGCTGGATGCTTCCAACTTTGTGGGAACAGTTTGGGGAAGAACCTTTTCCTGTTCCAGCATGACTGAGTCCCCAGTGCACAAAGCAGCTCCATAAAGGCCTGGCTGGGTGAGTTTGGTGTGGAAGAACTCGACTGGCCCTCACAGAGCCCTGACCTCAACCCCATCAAACACCTTTGGGATGAACTAGAACAGAGATTGTGAGCCAGGCCCTCTCATCCAACATCAGTGTCTGACCTCACAAATGCTCTTCTGGATGAATGGGCAGAAATTCCCACAGAGACTCTCCAAAATCTGTAGAAAGCTTCCCAGAAGAGTGGAGGCTGTTATAGTCGCAAAGGATGGCAACTCAATATTAATGCCTACAGTTTTGGAAAGGGAAGTCCAACAAGCTCACATAGGTGGGTGTGATGGTCAGGTGTCCACATAATTATGTCCATATATAGAGTTGCAGTTGGTATAAACTCTCAGTTTTTGTTGTTTTTCTAAACATAAAATGTCACCTGCCTTTTATTTTTTTTAATTTCATGACAAATAGACAAATAAAAAGTATAAAATGACTTAAATTACATGTAAAGTTAATGTTTTTTCCTTCTCCTGTAAAGATAGATTCAAAGTTTTTGTCCCAACAACTACAGCAAGTCTCTTTACCGCAGAGAGGGTACTGATCTCCTGCTGTCTGAACTGAGCTGAACCACATCACTATATCACCTCTCCTGTTAATATACACTGGGCAATATACCATAGCATACCATACCATAACTACTACTCTAATGACACTTCCACTATGCACTTTACACTGTAATATTGATGCAACTCCGAGTTAGTTATGTCTATAATATGTGCTTTTAGTTTACCTCAGACCACTCAGTGCCTGCTGTCACGTTAATACAACAAATCAGTCTCATATGTCATGTAAATATGTAAATAGATATACTTTTATTTTATTTCTCTTGTACTTTAACTTGTGTCTAGACTTATTTCTATTTTCTATTTTTCTGCATAGTATATGTAAGTTTACGTGCAATTATATGTCTTGCTACTGAAACACTGCAATTTCCCTTCAGGATCAATAAAGTTCTATC